>NC_092379.1:106150872-106457941 GCF_030028105.1 Mobula birostris | reverse complement strand
AGGAAGTAACAAGCAGGGTGGACAAAGCAGAGGCAGTGGATGTCACTTACTTGGATTTTCAGAAGACAGTTGATAAGGTGCCACACCTGAGGCTGCTTAACAAGATAAAATCTTATGGTGTTACAGGAGAGTTATTGGCATGGATAGCGGAATGGCTGACAGGCAGGAGACAGTGAGTGGGAATAAAAGAGACCTTTTCTGGTTGGCTGCCGGTGACTAATGATGTTCCTCAGGGGTCAATATCGGGACCACTAATTTTCACATTGTTTGTCAATGCCTTGGATAATGGAATCCATGGCTTTGAGGCAAGTTTTGTGGATGACACTAAGATAGGTGGACGGGTAGGTAGTGCTAAGGAAGCAATACAATTGCGGCAGGACAGGAAAATTGGAAGAATGGGCAAAAAAGTGGCAGATGGAATATGGTGTTGGGAAATGTATGATAATGCACTTTGGTAAAAGGAATAAAAGTGCAGATTATTATCTAAATTGGAAATAGGGTCAAACATCAAAGTTGCAGAGAGACTTAGGAGTCCTCATGAAGACTCCCAGAAGGTTTGAGTCTGTGGTGAAGAAGACTGATGCAATGTTGGCATTTATTTCACATGGAATAGAATAGAATATACAAGCAAGGAGATAATGCTGCACCGTTATAAAACACTATACAGGCTGCACTTGGTGTACCATCAACAGTTTTGGGCCCCATATCTCAGAAAGGATGTGTTGTCATTGGAGAGAGTCCAGAAGAGGTTCACAAGGATGATTCCTGGAATGAAGGAGTTATCATATGAGGTGTGTTTGGCAGCTTTGGACCGGTACTCACTGGAATTTAGATGAATGAAAGGGATCTCAGTGAATCCTACCGACTGTTGAAAGGACTAGACAGGGTGGATGTGGAGAGGATGCTTCCTATGGTGGAGGTATCCAGAACTAGAGGGCACAACCTCAAAATTGGGGGGGCAACCCTTTAGTAGAGTTAAGGAGGATTTTTTTTAAGCCAAAGAGTAGTGAATCTGTGGAATTCCTTGCCACAGACTGTGGTGGAGACCAAGTCTGTGGGTATACTTAAGGTGGAAGTTGATTGTTTCATAATTGGTTAGGGTATCAAAGGATATGGTGAGGAGGCAGGTATACTAGATTGAGTGGGATCCAGGATCAGCTATGATGGAATAGTGGAGCAGATTTGATGGGCTGAATGGCCTAATTATGCTCCTATGTCTTATGGTCTAAAGGCTTTGGATCAACAGGCTTGGGTGAGAGCATCTGCAAGTTATCTTTGGTTTGATAAATTAGGGGTATAACATGTGTAGTCAGGATGGTAGAATGCTCCTGTGAGATGTGGGATTTTCATGGTAGCTTATACCTCCCTGATAACTGTATCTGCAGGAAGTGCACCCAACTGGAACTGGAGCTGGATGTAATTAGGACCATCCAGGAGGCTGAATACTTCTAAGATGAGTGTTTTACTGAGGTGGCCCCCAAACAGTAGCCAGGACGTGGAAGACTAAAATTTCAACAGAAAATAGAAAAGGCATGTAATAAGGTCATTGTTGGTGCCAAGTGGCTGTGTCTACAAGCCCATCTGTGGAAAGAGCTTAAATTCCTCTCTTTAATGTCTATTTATTTTTTCCTTTTCAAGGTGGCTGGGGTTCTATTGAGGTCCCTGATCTACAACAGCACTCAAAGCGGCAGATGATTTCCAGTTCCTGGAGCTCCTAACTGGCATTCTGATTCTCTGACATTCTTCAAGCATGTCTTGGTAGATGGCTCTCTGGGATGCAGCCCTGTGTGACCCTGTGGATGACTGATACCATGCGGCTGTTGCCGACTGCAGTGTCACGGGAGAAGGAACATCAGGATTTTGCTGCAGCAGATGTGCGGATGTAAGTCTCTATATTTGAGCAATTGCACTCTGTCTCTCTTTCTCTTGAAGGTGAGGAGAGTTTGCTGGGAGAGGTGGGGGGGGGAGAGAGAGAGAGAGAGAGAGAGAGAGAGAGAGAGAGAGAGAGAGAGAGAGAGAGAGAGAGAGAGAGAGAATGAGAATGAGAATAGCGTGTTGAACCATCAGGTAAACATTAGTTTTTGTTGACTGCAGATCATGGTCTCTCTTTGGGTGCTTTACTGTTGCTTGGTGGGTGGTGGGCACGGACGCTTTTTGCTAAGGTGGGAGAGAGGTGAGGGGTTTTTGAGGCTTTGCTGCTTCTTGTGGGTGAGGTGGGAGGGGGCTTTGGGATTCTAACTTTTTTTGTCTTTCATTCTTTTAGGGTTCTTCAGTTTATCATGGATATCTGCAAAGACTAAGTATTTCAGGTTGTATACTGTATACATTCTCTGATAAAATACAATAGTAATGAGGGATTTCAAAATTTCAAAGGTAGATTGGGAAGATTAGGTTGGTGCTGGATCCTAAGACAGGAAATTTGTAGATTGTCTATGAAATGGGTTTTTAGAGGAGCTTGTGGTTGAGCCAACTACAGCAGGGGTTCCCAACTTTGGGTCCACAGACCCCTTGCTTAATATCATTGGTCAATGGCATAAAAAGGTTGGGAATACCTGCACTAGAGTAAAGGCAATTCTGGATTGAATATTGAGTAATGAACCAGATTTTAATTGGAAGTTGAAGGTAACGTAATCCTTGGGAAGCAGTGATCATAATATGAAAGAAATCACACTGCATTTTGAGAAGGAGAAGATAAAGTCAGATGCATCAGTATTACAGTGGAGTACAGGGAATTACAGAGGTCTGAGAAAGGAGCTAGCCAAAGTTGATTGGAAGGGGACACAAGCAGGGACGACGGCAAAATAACAAAGGCAGGAACTTCTGGGCAATTCGGAAGATTAGATGCATCCCAAAGATGAAGAAGTATTCTTATTTTTTGTAATTTATTTTTTATTGAATTTCATCATCAAACAAACATTTCCATAAGATTCAGATACTGTACATATGTATCATATAATCATATTTGTCGCAAATCTCCACATAATATTTATCTGAGGTGTACAATTATAGAAAGGAGAGGAAAGAAAGAACAATCAAAAGAAGAAAACTATGTACAGAGTAGGGAGTGATTTTTTTTTTGCAACATATTCATTGATTGTGAGAATAAAATCAGGCCTAAGAGGTGTTATGTAGTTAAACCGTTTTTCCCAGCATGAGTAAAATTGTTCCAACTTATGATTAATAGTTGCTGTTATCTTCTCCATTTTGTAAATGTCCATTGTAATTTCCATCCATACATTTAAAGTTGGGCTCTCCTGTGATAACCATTTCCTGGTTAGGGTCTTTTTACCAGCCACCAGCAGTACATTCATTAAATATTTATCTCTTTTCAACCATTCTTGAGGTATATACCCAAAATATAGGGTCTTGCTCTCTAAGGGTATTTCACATTTAAAGATGCCTTGTAGGGCATTGTGTATCCCACTCCAATAGTCTTTGATAACGGGGCATTCCCAGAAAATATGATAATGGTTTGCATTTTGATTTTCACAATTTCTCCAGCAAACAGGGGGGTTACTATCATAATGGGATTTCTGAGAGGGTGTAATAAAATACCTTATCAAGTTTTTCCACCCGAACTCCCTCCATTTCTGTGAACTGGTACACTTCCATTGATACCTCCATATTATTGCAACACACATAAAAGTTGCTGGTGAATGCAGCAGGCCAGGCAGCATTGTCCAGTCTTCCTCAGATATTATTATCCCTCCTTCCTTCTCCCATTTTGTTTTAATGTATGAAGTCGAATGTGTTTTAAGATTTGACAAACCCTTATACATGCTTGAAATGGTTCTACTACCGTTGTCTGAATTATATGCTTTTCTAATTAGCTCTATCAGACATGTACTTGCCTTGGTTACATTTTTAACCATCTTACTAACATACTGTCACATCTGTAAATACCGGTAAAAGTCTTGTTTTTCTAATAGGTGTTTCTCTTTCAGCATTTCAAAACTGAACAGTGTTCCTTCTTTCATCATATTGCAAATAGCTGTTATTCCTTTGGCTGTCCAGTCCTTAAATCTAGCATCCAGTTTATTCGGCGTAAAATCCGAGTCATATGTACACCATTTAAGAATTGCAATGTCTCTCTCTAGTTTATATTCTTTCATAATAGTTTTCCGTATTTTAAGAGGCCATTTCACCCACAGGTTATCAATAGTATTTATGTAACTTTGCAGGTTGTTATCAGCCAAAATTGTCTGTATGGGGATGGAAAGTATCCTCTCCTCAATATTTTTCCATTGAGCATCATATGATGGGTTGCACCAGCATATATAGCTCTCAACTGTGCTGCAAAATAATAATCGCTAAGAGAAGGTAGGACCCATTCACCCTTTTCCTTGTCTAATTACAAAGTTTTAAGATGAACTCTAGGCCCTTTACCTTGCCATATATATCTTGATAGCATCTTGTTCCATTCATTGAATTGATTTTGGTTAATCTCTATTGGTAGGGTCTGAAAGAGATATAGTAGTCTGGGCAGTATATTCATTTTAATAGATTCAATACTTGAACTGAGACCAAGAGAAGGAATTAGGTTCCATCTTGTTATATCTTCCTTAATTTTTTTATATATAGGCTGATAATTGTGTTCTGATAATTTTGCCAAATATTTTGGCATAATGATGCCCAAATATTTGACAGACTCTGTTTGTCATGCCCAAGGATATCTACTTTCAATTTTTCTTAGTGGGCTATAGTTATATGAAAGTAGTTGGGTTTTATCTATGTTGATCTTGTATCCTGATAATTGGCCATATTGTTCAAAGGATTGCATCAATTTTGGTAAAGGGTATGCTGGTTGCCCTAGATAGATCAAAATGTTATCCGCGTAGCAGGCCAATTTATGCTCTGTCCCTTTAATAGTAATTCCCCTGATATCTTCATTTTGTCTGATGTATTGAGCTAATGGTTCCAGATATAAGGCGAAGAGTAGCGGTGACCTGAAGAAGTATTCTAAAGGCAGAATCATGCAACCATGGCTGACTAGGAAAGTCAAAGACAGCATAAAAGCAAAAGAGAGGACATATAGTATAGCAAATTAGAGTGTTGGCAAGCTTTTAATTACCAACAGAAAACAAATTAAAAAACCAAAAGACAAAAAATGAAGGTAAGGAAAAGACAAAATATGAAGGTAAGCTAGCCAATCACATCAAAGAGGATACCAAAATATTTTTCAAATATATAAAGAGTAAAAATGAAGCGAGTACTGTATAGGTTTTGGACTGCTGGAAGATGATGCAAGAGAGGTAGTAACGGAGACAAGGAAATGGCAAGTGAGCCAAATCAGTATTTTACATCAGTCTTTACTGTGGAAGTCATGAGCAGCGTGCCAGACCCTTAAGAGTGCCAGAGGGCAAAAGTGAGTGCAATTACTATTACTAAGGAGAAGATGCTTAGAAAGCTGAAAGGTCCGAAGATGGATAAGTCACATAGGACAAATGAACCCCTTGGTTCTGAAAGAAGTAGATGAATAGATTTTCAAGGCATTAGTACTGATCTTTCAAGAATCAGTAGTTTCTGCAATCATTCTGGAGGACTGGAAAATTGTAAATGTCACTCCACTCTTTAAGAGGGGGTGGCAGGAGAAAAGAAATTATAGGCCAGTTAGCCTGACTTCAATTGTTGGGGAGATGGAGTCCAATTATTAAGAATGAGGTTTTGAGGTACTTGGAGGCATATGATCAAGTAGGCCAAAGTTAGCATGGTTTCCTTGGAATAGGAAGGAAGGCAAAGGGGATGGCATGGCTCTGCTGGCAAAGAATTGTAGAAAGATGTGACATAGGATCAGAAAATGTTGAATCTTTGTGAATTGTTTTAAGAAACTGCAGAGGTAAAAGGGAGATTTCAACCTGCAGGTCAATTTGGAAATCAGGTTGGAATGGATCTCAAGAGAATGCGTTTGTTGTGTGCCTACAAGATGGGTTTTTAGAGCAGTTTGTCATTGAGCCTACTAGGGGATCAGCTATACTGTATTGGTTGTAATGTAAAGAATCAGAGGTGATTAGGGAGCTTAAGGTAAAGGAACCCTCAGGAAGCAGTGATCACAATATGATTGAGTTCAACTTGAAACTTGATAGGGAGAAAGTAAAGTATGACGAAGAAGTACTTCAGTGGAGTAAAGGAAATTACGGTGGTATGAAAGAGGAGTTGACCAAAGTAAATTGGAAGGAGATGCTGGCAGGGATGACAGCAGAACAGCTATGGTGTGAGTTTCTGGGAAAATGAGGAAGGTGCAGGATAGATATATTCCAAAACAAAGGAATACTGAAATGGCAAAATAGTACAACAGTGGCTGACAAGGGAAGTCAAAGCTAATGTAAAAGCAAAAGAGAGGACATACAACAATGCAAAAATTAATGGGAAGACAGGGGATTAGGAAACTTTTAAAACCCTACAGAAAGTAACTAAAAGAATTAATAATGAGAGCCAATGAGATGGCAGATGAACTAAATGTGTATTTGGCATCAATCTTCATTATAGAAGACACTAGCAGTGTGCCAGATGCTGAAGGATGTGAGGGAAAAGAAGTTTGTGTAGTTACTATTACAAAGGAGAAGGTGTTCAAAAAGCTGAAAGAGCTAAGGGTACATAAATCACCGGGACCAGAGAAACTGCACCATAGTGTTCTGAAAGAGGTAGCAGTAGAAATTGTGGAAGCACATTTCAAGGTCCTGGGTGTCAAGATCTCTGAGGATCTAACCTGGTTCAAGCATATTGATATAGTCATAATGAAGGCAAGACAGCAGCTATACTTTATTAGGAGTTTGAAGTCATTTGGCATATCAGTAAATACGTTCAAAAACTTCTATAGTTGTACAGTGGAGAGCATTCTGACAGGCTGCATCACTGTCTGGTATGGAGGGGCTACTGCACAGGACCGAAAGAAGCCGCAGGAGGTTGTAAATCTAGTCAGCTCCATCTTGGGTACTAGC
The DNA here is from genome assembly GCF_030028105.1 of Mobula birostris. Classification (NCBI taxonomy): domain Eukaryota; kingdom Metazoa; phylum Chordata; class Chondrichthyes; order Myliobatiformes; family Myliobatidae; genus Mobula; species Mobula birostris. The sequence goes on along the minus strand of NC_092379.1, from coordinate 106,451,003 downwards.
CTACAAAGAATCTAGGATATCTTTAGGAAGCAGTGTCTCAGAAAGGCAGCGTCCATTATTAAAGACCTCCAGCACCCAGGGCTTGCACTTTTCTCATTGTTACCATCAGATAGTAGATACAGAAGCCTGAAGGCACAAACTCAGCGATTCAGGAACATCTTCTTCCCCTCTGCTGTCCAATTCCTAAATGGACTTTGAAGCATTGGATACTACCTCACTTTTTTTTAATATACAATATTTCTGTTTTTGAACTTTTTAAAATAATCTATTCAATATACATAATTGATTTACTCATTTATTTATTATGTTTTATTTTATTTATTATTTTCTCTCTCTCTCTCTCTCTCTCTCTCTCTCTTTCTGCTAGATTATGTATTACATTGAACTGCTGCTGCTAAGTTAACAAATTTCATGTCACATGCCAGTGATAATAAACCTGATTCTGATTCATCAGTAATGACCTTTCAAAAATCATTGGGAAAAAAAAATCATGGTGCCAGAGGACTGGAAAATTGGAAATGTCACTCCACTCTTTAAAAAAAGGAGGAAGTTAGCAGTAAAGAAACTATAGACCAGTTAGCCTGACTTCAGTGGTTAGGAAGATGCTGGAGTCAATTGTTAAGAATGAGGTTTATGGAGTACTTGGTGACTCAGGACAAGGCAGTATGGTTTTCTTAAGGGAAAATCTTGCCTGATGAACCTATTGGAGATCTTTGAGGAGATTACATGTAGAATAGGTAAAGGGAATGTAGTTGATGCTGTATGTTTGGACTTTCAGAAGGCCTTTGACAAGGTGCCACAGAAGCGGCTGCTTTCTAAGTTAAGAGCCCATGGTATTAAAGTAAAGTTCCTGGCATGCTTAGAGTATTGTCTGATTGGTAGGAGGCAGCGAGTGGGAATAAAAGGATCCTTTTCTGGTTGGTTGTGAGTAGTGGTGTTCCACGGGGGTTAGTGTTGGGACCGCTTTTATTGATGCTGTACATAAATGATTTAGATGATGGAATAGATACTTTATACTTATACTTTATTGTCGCCAAACAATTGATACTAGAACGTACAATCATCACTGCGATATTTGATCCTGCGCTTCGCACTCCCTGGAGTACAAATCGATAGTAAATATTAAAAATTTAAATTATAAATCATAAATAGAAAATAGAAAAGGGAAAGTAAGGTGTAATATTTATGTGACTCGGACACCGTTGTAGATTGAACAACCAACGTTTATTCACCAGACTTCCATTTTTTTTAAACCCTTTTCCACGTCCTGACATCATACGCACTCTGATGCTACGAATACTCACACAATACATTACATCCCCCTTCTCAAGATTTTTTTTTACAACATTGTGAATTACCAAAACACTGCCTCTAGGTATGCCCTTCTTACAATGCAACAACCATGACATAAACTAAAAAAATCTTACCTTCTTGTACTGTATTCTGCATTGTATTTTACAATACTAACAGCAGTGTATTTTCTTTTACTAACATAGACTAATAAACCTTTTATTTCACACCTTGGAACTTATGACATGTGTGACTTTGCCTCAAACTGTATGCCTAGTCTCTGTATCTAGCTGGAAGTTTGACTTGTCTCCCAGACCGTGTGTGATACAACTGTGACTGTGCTTGACCTTCATCAGTGTCAGTCTCTCGAGTGACCTCTGTGTTTTTGGGGTCTGCATCACTCTTGGTGTCGTTTGTTTCCATGACATATCTGTCGTTTGGGGTCGTTTGTTTCCATATCTGTGGAAATGTCCTGTGCATCTGTACGTGGAAACTCATTCTCACCTGTCTTCAGCAGATGCTTCCTGTTCCTCCTGTAGACTCTTCCTTTTGCTCTTTGAGGTAAGCACGGCTCAAAGCATCAGCGATGTACTGTTCTTTTCCTGGCTTATGGGTGACTGTGAGAGTGTACCTCTGTAGCCTGAGACGCATCCTTTGCAGCCTCAAAGGAGCTTGGTGGAGTGGCTTTTTGAAGATGCTCTCAAGTGGTTTGTGATCACTCTCAACCTGGATTTCTTTGCCTTATACATATTGGTGGAACTTCTCACACCCATAAACTATGAATAGTAATTCCTTCTCGATTTGAGCATATCGGCGTTGGCAATCCGTAAGTGCTCATGATCCATACGCCACAGGCCTCCCATCCTGCAATATAACAGCTCCTATTCCTTCCGAACTTGCATCCACAGACATCGTCACCGGTTTATTGACATCATAGAACTTGAGTGCTGGTGCATTGGTAACCAACTGCTTCAATGTGTCAAAACTTTTCTTTCGTTTGTCTTCCCAATGCCATTCTCTAGTTGCTCTCTAGTAGCTTTTGGAGTGGAGCGCTGACCTCTGATAAGTTGGGAATGAATTTGGCAAGATACTGTATCATGCCCATGAACCTCAATAGTTCTTGCTTGTCTTTGGGTGGTGGTAGCTGTACCACAGCTCTGACCTTTTCATCATCTGGTTTCAGCCCATCAGCGCTGAGTACATGACCTATGTATTTGATCTCTGTAGTTCTGATCTTATATTTTTGTTCAGTTTTAGGTTGTACTCACGTGCTCTCTCCAGGAGCTTCCTCAGTCTCTGATCACTTTCCTCAATTGTGTCACCCCATATCAGCAAATCATTAATGATGTTGCCCACCCTGCCCAGGCCTTCAATCATCTGTGCCACGGATCTCTGGAATACCTCTGATGCAGAAGAGATCCCAAAGGGTAGACACAGGAAACGATATCTCCCTATGGGTGTGTTAAACGTGCATAATTTGAATTTTCTTCATCCAGCTTGATCTGCCAGAAGCCTTGATTTGCGTCTAATACTGAAAAGTATTTTGCATTAGGCATGCGGGAGACAACCTTTTCAACCGTGAGCAGTGGATAGTGCTCTCTTTTGATGGCTTGGTTGAGATCTTGTGGATCCATGAAAATCCTTGTCTTTTTTCTGTGACCACGGTCACCATACTATTCACCCAGTCGGTCGGTTCTATTTGCCTTGTTATGACTCCCATCTGTTCCATTCGGTGTAGCTCCTCCACTACTCGATCCCTGAGAGCTACTGGAATCTTTCTCGGGACATGCACGACTGGTGCAATAGTTGGATCAATCTGGATATGGTGTTTCCCTGGTAAACATCCTAATCCAGAAAACAAGTCATCAAAGTCCTTGAGAATGTCATTCTCTTTTTCAACACCATAGATTCGCTTCACCAGGCCTAGCTTTGTGCATGTTGCTTTGCCCAGTATTGCTGAAACATGTTACTGCACTATTTCAAACTCGATCTTGTATTTTTGACCTTTGTATACACAGGTGAGTGCTTTTTTGCCCAGTGGCGCTGTCTTGTGGCCCAAATATGCAACAAGCTTGCAGGTGGATTTTCTCAGTCTTCCTCTGATGTCCAGTGAGTCGAATGTTTCTGCCGACATTACATTGCACTTTGCCCCAGTGTCAAGCTTAAATGTCACTTTCCTCCTGTTTATTATCAGATCTTGGGTCCAATCATCTTCATCCTCCATCTCTGCATTGTCAATATTCTTGATGCATACCTCCTGTTCCACTTCAACTGTGCCAATGAACATGTCACTGTTGCCCTCACTCTGTTCCACAGCATGCATTTTCCTTGCGTGCTCCTTCAATTTGCACATCTTTGCAAAGTAATTTCTTTTCTGGCATAACTTGCATGTCTGACCAAAGACTGGACATTTTCTGTATCCATGTTTATAACCACACCTGTTGCAATTAACTTCCTTTTGATCATCCTGTGGAGCTGGCTTTGTCCTACTCTTGTTAGCTTTCACAGTTTTTATTTTGTGCACTTCAATCTCTTCATTGAGCACTTTAACCTGACTTGACGTGATCTCGCTGGCACGGCAAACTTCAATCACCTTTTCTAATGTAAGATTCGCCTCTCTCAGTAGCCTGCCTCTCACTCGATCATCCCGTATGCCGCATACAATCCTGTCACGTATTAAAGAATCATGCAGTTGTCCAAACTCACAGTCTTTTGCCTTGCTCTTTAAATCTGTTACGTGGGCGTCTATGGTCTCCGTTGGTCCTTGAGCCCTCGTGAAAAACCGGTGTCGGATGCACGGTAGGTTTTTTCTTGGTTCGCAGTAATCTTGAAACTTTTTTTTCAACGCTTCAATTTTTTCTTGCTCATCATCTTGGAAGACAAACGTGTTGCAAACCTTTATTGCCTCTTCTCCCACTACGTGCAGAAACGTAGCACATTGCACTTTCTCCGTCTTTTCAGCTAGGCCACCAGTGGTGCAAAACAGCTGAAACTTCTGCATCCATATTTTCCATTTCTCAGCAAGATTACCTTGTAGGCTTAAACTTGACAGTGGCTGTAACTGTGATATCTTTTACATGTCTTCTCTTCCTTTTTATTTTTCGCGTTTTCTTCTGACACCATGTAATATTTATGTGACTCGGACACCGTTGTAGATTGAACAACCAACGTTTATTCACCAGACTTCCATTTTTTTTTAAACCCTTTTCCACGTCCTGACGCACTCTGATGCTACGAATACTCACACAATACATTACATAAGGTAGTGCAAAAAAACCAAGGCAGGTCCAGATATTTGGAGGGTATGGCCCAGATCCAGGTCAAGAATAGCTGAGTGGCAGAGGGCAAAGTGTTGGAATAAATGTGGCCTACTCTGGTTAGCTGCTGGTATCAAGTGGTGATCCACAGGGGAAGGTATTGTGACAACTTTTTTCACGTTATATGTCAATAATTAAGATAATGGAATTGGTGGTTTTGTGGCTAGGGTATATTTGCAGACAATACGGAGACAGGTGTAGGGTCAGGTCATACTGAGGATGCAGGAGTCTTCAGAAGGAGTTGGACATATTGGCTGGTTGGACAAAAAAGTGGCAGATGGAATATCATGTAGGAAAGTCCCCAGTCATGCAGTTTGGTAAAGGAATATAGGAGTAGGGTATTTTCTAAGTGGGAAGAAAATTTTTTTACAGGATTCTTAAAGATTAACTTGCAGGTTGAGTTGGTGGTGAGGAAGGCAGATGCAATGTTAGCAGCAAGGGCGTGATGCTGAGGATTGAGAAAGCATTGGTCAGAGTGGAATATTCTGAGCATTTTTGGGCCCCTTATCGAAGAAATGATGTGCTGGCATTGGAGAGGGTCCAGGTGAGGTTCTCGAGAATGATTCCGTGAATGACAGGGTTAATTTATGAGAAGAAATTGATGGCTCCAGGTGTGTACTCAGAGATGAGGAGGAACTGCTTTAGCCAGAGAGTGGAGAACCTGTGGAATACATTGCCACGGATGGCTGTGGAGGCCAAGTCATTGAGTATATTTAAAGCAGAGTTTGATAGGTTCTTGGTTGGTCAGGGTTTCAAAGGTTACAGGAAGAAGGCAGAAGAATGGGGTGGAGTAGATTTGATGGGCTGAGTGGTGTAATCCTGCTCCTATATCTTATGGTGGTATGGGCTAATTTCTATCTTTTTATTGTCTTTAGCTACCAAATGGAAAAAAAAAAGATGGTTTTGCTTCACTCCCCCACACCCCCATCCTACTTTTCACTTTGAACTCACTTGATCCATTCCCAAGTGTAGGTACAAAGCAAAAGGTTGCTCCTTAAGCTTAATGGCACCATTTGGACATAGATGTTTAAATTTCTACTCACATATCATTAGATTGTATTCGTTGAGATCAGATTCACATGTACATCAAAACACATCAAAATGAAGCACATAGTCAAACTGAATGTTATATTTCGCTATATGTTTCAATGTACATGAAGAGGAACTTTAGCTGAAGGGTGGTGAACCTGTGGAATTCATTGCCACAGGTAGCTGTGGAACCCAAGCTATTGGATATATTTAAAGCAGAGGTTGATAGGTTCTTGATCAGCGAGGGCATCAAATGTTACAGGGAGAAGACAGGAGAGTGAGGTTGAGATGGATGACCAATCAGCCATGATGGAACAGCAGAGCAGATCAATGGGCCAATTTGCCTAATTCTACTCCTATGTTTTATGGTCTTATATTCTTCTGAAACACAATCTGAGGATGTGCTGGAGGCAGCCTGCAATTGTCACATATTCTAGCGCCAACATAGGATGCCCACAATGTTGAGCAGAACATGCAGCCAATGTACAACAAGCAACAACAACAAAGCAAACCCCTTTTCATTCTCCAACTACGCACACACACACATAGACAGGACTCCAAACCCAGGACAGGACGCTTCTGGGTTTCCAACTTCTGGACCTGGAATCGTCAACCTCAAGATTTGACCTTTGGACTCAGTGACCTTTGGGCTTAGACCCCAGGATTTGCTGATCGTGGCTGTCGACCACGGGACCTGGGGATTTAACTCGGGTCTCCGATTCCGAGATTCATCGACCTCAGCCCTCCAAACCCAGGACTTGCTGACCTCGGGAATTGCCAGTCCTCGTTCTCAGGGATCACCGGCCTCTGAGCTTGGAGCACGTCCACCTGATCTCCAAACTCTGTCTCTTTCTTAACTCTTCAGTTACTTTCCCTGGTCTCTCGCACCCTTGATCCCTGTTCTTACTCTATAACTTGACCTCTAACTTTCCATGTAAAAACCATCCCTAAATCTAAATCTAAAATCTAAGTCTGAGCCACAAATGAGGCATGGGTTCACAGCTGAGCCCCATTATATTATCACTTTCATCAGATAAATTCATGGAGCTGTACAGCACAGAAATGGGCCCTTTGATCCACCAAGCCAACACCAACAACTTTCCCATTTACACTAATCTCATTTGCTCACATTCGGACTCCTGCCTTCTATGACTTACCCATTTAAGTGTCTATCGAACTGTCTCTTAAATGTAGTAATTGTATTTGAATCCATCACTTTCTATGATTGCCTGTTTGAGAGTTCAAAGTAAATTAAATTTATTATTAAAGCACATAGATGTCACCATGTACTACCCTGACATTTATTTTCAGTTCTCAGCCATTCAATTTATACTGATACACTGGGGCATTCTGACAATGTGAATTCTAAGCTTCATCTAGGTCACCTCCTTCTACATTTAGTTTATTGTACAAAGCCCTTTACCTTTGTTTCTGACAGTCTTCATGCTGTTTGGTTTTGCCACGGTCTTGTTTTTTTCATTTCAAGAAAATTGTTGACAGATGTCATTTGATACAACAATTATGGTAAGCAAGTTCTTGATGTCCGTATTCATTAGCTTGATATCATATGCTCGCCCAATAATATCATCCACCACACCAACCCCCACTTAAGATTGTTTGTCTATTTTGCCCGAAGTAGTCCTGGAATCTACGTCCCAACCTGTTAATACTCAGAGGCTTCCCTAGGTCATGTTGCAAATCTTGGGATTCCTTGACATCTGTCTCACTTGTCTGGAAAATATTAAATGCCTGCTTAAAAGTCAGTTTCTATGCACTTACCAGTTTCCTTCAGATACACACACTTTGCATTATGAAAACTATGAGATTCAGTTACAATTTCTTCTTGTAGTCCCCTGTACGAATGCAATGAGGCCCAACACAAGTTTAAGGAACAACATCTCATGCACCATCTGGGAATGTTGCAGCCTGCATGACTCAATATTGTGTTCTCCAACTTCAGATAAATTACTCTTTCTTTATATTTGTATCAGAAATCGACAATTCTGCCTGTCATCAGCTTTTATTTTTGTTATTTTTTTTCTGCTGGGCATCTCCCATGCAACACAACACAGAGACCAAGAAGCTTAATTGAACTTCCTCTAACTGCTGCATTATATCATCCATTCTCACACTTTCAAGTATATTTCCTTTGTTCCACCCATCTCTCCCCATCCCCACCTTCTCTGCTAATACTGACTTGTTCCTCTCTTTCACAGTTCTTTCACACCACCTCATGAAAGGGATCAGGACTGAAACATTAAGTGTTTCTCTTCCCACCGTTGCTGCCTGACCTGTTGAGTATTTCATTACTTTTTCTTTTTGTTTCAGATTTACAGCAACTGCATTTCTTGAGTAACTCACACAAATGCTGGAAGAAATCAGCAGGTCTGGCAGCGTCTATGGAGAGGAATAAACAGCTGACATTTTGAGACAAGGCCCTTCATCAGATCTATGGATTATTTTGATTTTCATAGACTCTTTAGCCTGACTAACACTTTTTCTGTACTCTTATCATTTTGTGAATGTGTGATTCTCGAATATGAAAGCCAGATTCATACGTATATGCCGGAAAGCTGCATGAGTTCAATTTATAACTCCACAAAAGTTCAGAAGGAGCACAGTCCTGGAAAATCAACATAAGTTCCATGCGTGCTACTCTAAAATGAAAGAGGAGAACATAAACTCCCGTCCCTTTGAGTCAAGATCATCCATATGCAACAATAAGCTTCAGTCTGCAAAATGTGTCATTGATCAACAGCAGGAGGTGAGACAATCGTGATTTTCACCTCAACAGACAGAGCCATTGAGGCAAAGATGCATGCCTGAAGCTTTTCCTGCAGGTGATAACAGATCTTCATCATTACAGATGTGAGAAATGTAATCTTCCACATGCATTTTTCCTTGGACAGTAGAAGGTAGGAAGGATCTATCCTCTTGAAGATAAAGGCCTGCCTGCCCTGAGTCCAGCTGTCTCTTCTTCTTTAATGTCTGCCAGCAAGTCAGCCTTGCCTTTGGTTTTTCTCCTCCTGGTCATATTCATGCTGATGGCTCAGCAGGGTCTGTACTAATGCATCCTTAATAAGTGGCAATAAAAGGCTACCATAACCATAGCTCTCACCCACACACGCAAGACAGCTGTAGCTCCCTGAAATGCAATAAGCTGTGCTCCAACTCAGTCTCTAATAAATCTGAAGATAATTGATGATCCCTGAAATTTCAGACTTTGACCTTCCTGTATTTCCCTTGCATGGTCCACCACGAGCTGTTAATTGCATATCAGCAAATGCATTTCAGTGGACAAGAAGAATGTTGCACCTGTATTAATATATCTATACACGGTGGACCTGCTTTCAGAAGGTTTCAAAAGAAAGTTGCTTTATGTTTGATGGGAGTTATATGAAGGATACTCGACAGCTGTGGCAGGACTTGAATGCTATTACCTCCTGCAAAGTGAAACCAAGCGACATATGTGACAAAAAGGCTTCACTCCCAGATGAGATCAATGCCTTTTAAACTTGCTTTGACCATCAAAACATGAAAGCTTCATGAACTCCCATAGACTCCAAAGACCGTGTGATTTCAGTCTCTGAGGCCGACGTGAGTGTATTCTTCAGGAGGGTGAACCTGTTATGTTTTGTAACTCCAAAACATAAAACTAATCAAAAGAAAAGCACGGGCAGACTGGGATAAGTGTGTACACTTTGTTTTTGCTTAAGACATGGTGGCATGATAATGTATGTAATTTGCATACTTTTACATATAACCTGCAGTGCATTATGTGAACAACAAAGAATGCTTAATCAAAAATATATTTACAATATTACTCAAATAATACCCAGTATTTCTTCCTGCTTAGCTATGGAACTCCATCTCATGATAGAATGCATCTCAATTCAAATATGTAAGATATTGCTTTCTTGTCAAATATATATATGTTGCAGTGCTCCAGGGGTGTGGGGGTGTGATCAGCAGCCTGCTCCAGCATATGTAGTAGCCAGCACTATTTATTGTTCTTGTTTTAAAATGTATTTGTGTGATTATGGTGGGATATTACTGTTAGATTTTAGCTTGGGTTATACAGTTATTTGCATGTGCGTTTGTGGGTCACCCTGACAGTAATCAGGGTGTGTAATTGTCACCTCCCCCCGTCTGTATGTGACTGACTGGATTCTCTCCCCGGGTCGTAGTGCCTGGTCTGTTGTTGTGCTTGTCACAGTAAAATCGGCAGGCAGTTGAGCTAAATGAACTTCTCTGGTCTGTCATCATGGACCAAATGCTTGGTGTCAGAAGTGGGATTAGAAATTGACAGCGAGGTTGAAGAGCTACGATGTTTTACAGGGTGCCTTAAGACCTGGGTAATAAGTCGAGGTACCGAGCAGTATGTCTCCCACACACCTCCAGGCCAGGCTCCTGAAGATGGGTACTGGAGGGAGAAACAGGGAACTGAGCATCATGCCTTCGCAGGGAACCCTGATGGGGCAAGTGCACCCAAGCTCACCAACCCAGGGACATGCAGAGCACATCACCCACCTCCCTTGTGGTCTGTGCCGGGGAACCCAGGATGCACAGCTATAAGAGGACAGGCAACATGACAGACACTGCTGATGTAGCTGGAGCAAGAGGAAGACCAATGGGCCTCAGCAATTAAAGCCACAAGGTCCATCCTGAAGCTCCTCAGGTACAGTGGTACCAGCCAGCTGGAGCCTTACCTGGTGCAAGTCAAATTTGCCGCATGCATAACGGGTGGAGCCCCACTGAGACAGTGGAGCACCTTGCCCTGGCACTGGAGGAGGATGCCCTACAGGCCCTCCTTGACCTAACGCTGGCTGAGCAGTGTGACATAAGGGCCCTCGTAATGGTGCTGGAGTGGCGTTTGGAGCGGAGGCTTTTGGAGGAAGCAATGAGGGAAGAACTGAGCAGCAGACAGCACTGTGCAGAAGAAATCCTGGGGGGTTTGGAGCAGTCAATACATCACCATCATCCGTTCAGGCGTCCTCCCCAACACAGAGAGCCATTGCTGACTGGGAAGATGACAATGGTGGATCAGCTGGCTATGGTCACTGGCGACTGTGCGGTGATGAGAGGGAAGAGGTGGCTGTGCGGCGCAGTTGGGAGAAACATAGTGGAGCACAAGGTGTGGCTAGCTGACATCCGAGAGGCCTGCTTTATTGGCCTGGACCTGCTGTCTCACCGGTGGGCTTGTGTGGATGTACCAGGGGCAACCTCGGAGCTGAAGCTGTGGCTGTCTGGCAGGGCAGCTCCGGGAAGCAGAGCAGGCGGACGCGGCAACAATCACCACTGGTCTCACAGCGGCCCAACGCAGCACAGCTGACAGTGGTGGCACTTCAGGTGGCAGCCGGCGGCGAGGTTGTCCACCCCACCATTGACCAGCAGCTGTGCAGCGAGCAGGTGAGCGATCCCGTGCTGGCCCGGGTGAGGGCAATGGCAGCCAGAGTGGCCAGAGGTCTCCGCCCTGGATCCCAAGTCCAAAAGCTCTGAACCCCCAGTGGGGCATGCTGGAGGTGCTGTTCCGGCGACGGCAGACATTTTCTGCAGCTGGTGGTCCCTTGGGGGCTCCATGCCAGAGTGCTGCAGACAGTACACGGGCTGGTGGGGGCCGGCCATATTGGGGTGCAAAGATGTTGAGCAAGCTGCATGAACACTTCTACTGGCCGGAGTACAGGCAGGATGTGGAGCTGCTCATGCACTGTTGCAATGCTTGCCCCACCCCAGAAGGGGCCAGGTTGTCAGTCTAGGGTGCTACTGCAGCAGTGCATGGTGGGGGCCCCAGTGTGGTGTGGTTGCCTGAGTGGCAGAAGGTGGTTTTGCTGCACTGGGACCAGCTGGCACCGTATTGGCCTATAGCCATCACCGACCCAGTGAGTCTGAAGGAAGGAAGTGACACTCCAGGTGCCCTTCCTCTTGCCTCATCAAACAATGCCTCCCATGGCGGGTGGGGTGGGGTGCAACAGATATCCCCCAGTGCCCCAGGTGGCATTGATCACTACAGGGACTCTTGAACCTTGTTGCAGACTCTGGGGTTGCCGGGGATGGCTGACTCCTCAGGTGGAGGCAATGTTATGCTCTGGGGGGGCTGGGGGGGCAGTGTGGTCAATGGCCTACTCCAGCGTTCTTAGTGGCCAGCACTATTCATGGTTCTTGTTTAAAAATGCATTCGTAGGATGTTCAAGTTCATTTATTGCTACATTTTAGCTTGGGTTATACAAACATGTGTGTTTGTGGGTTACCCTGACTGTAACCAGAGTGTGCAATAATCACTTCTCCCATTTGTATTTGACTGAGTGGATTCTCTCACCAGGTCATAGTGCTCAGTCTGTTTTTATGCTTAGAGAAACAAAGCCAGCAACTGAGCTAAATGATCTTCTCTCGTCTGTCATCATGGACCAAATGCTCGCCACAATATTTGTACATATATTTTTTTTCTCATCATTTATGGGCGGTGTGTATGTGTATTTTTCCCACAATCTTGGGTCCTCCACCAGAAGCCTTGGAGCTTGAGGGTTTGGAGCAGTATCCTTGCTGTTCCTAGTAGTGTGCTCTTCTGGACTGAGATCTCAGATGTTGTTCCTGGGATTTGTTGGAGCCACTCTCCCAGTCCAGGTGTCACAGCTCAAAGTGCTCTTATCATTACCAGGATTACTCTGGCTTTAACCTTCCATTTCCTTTCTATCTGCTCCTTCAAGCCCTGGTATTTCTCGAGCTTCTCATATTCTTTCCTCCTGATGTTACTGTCATTCAGGATTTCCACATTTATTACTATTGCTTTCTTCTGTTCCTTATCCAGTATTACTATGTCTGGTTGGTTGGCCAGTACCTGCTTATCAGTCTGTATTTGGAAGTCCCACAAGTTCTTAGCTCCATCCTTCTCCACTAACTTCTCAGGTGTTTCCCATTTGGACTTGGGAGTGTCCAGTCCATACTCAGCGCAGATGTTCAGTGATCGCTGTCCCTGCCTGCATCTTGCATCCTACTTCTGTGTGCTGATGGTTTCAGCGGATTCCTTGCACAGTCTGCATCCTGGGTCTTGTCTGGTGTGAAGGACCACTGCTTCTATTGCTCTGGTGCTCAGCGCCTGTTCTTGTGCAGTCATCTTCTATGCTGTCCTTCAGCCCTGCCGTTTGCAGCCATTAGCAGGAATTTCTTATGTCAGTCACCTCTGATATCTTCCGGTGGTACATCCCGTGCAGAGACCTGTCCTGAATGGCCTCTGGTCCTCTGGTGCGGCTTCACCCACTTCCATTTCCATATCCCCTGCCTGCTGTCTCAGGTCATCCTTGGGGGCCACCTTCCTGCCATACTCTTGGATGTTTCGCTTTTCTTCCAGGGCTGTGGCCTTGACACTTTCAAGTCCCTGTAATCCTTTATTCTGACATGTGGACGGTCACTCAACATTGAACTTTGGATGGAATCCTCCCTGTATTGGTTTCTGGGTCTTGATGTCAGCGGCTTCCAGTTCATTCATTAGCCAGCATACTATTGTGGTTGGGTATTTAATGACTGGTAGGGTGAATGTGTCGAGGGCTCAGATATATATATCACAGCATATTACACAATACAACCACTATAGGCAAATCTACAGCATGGTACATTTTAAATTGTCCCATTCAGGCCTAAAGATTTAATCACTATGGCAGATTTCTTAGTCTAGTGGGATAACATTTTTCCTGACGGGGGGATGGGGTCACTCTGCTCGGCAGGTGAGACTTGTGCCTGTGAAACAATCTCAGGTTCTGGGTCCTTCTCCATGGAGGCCGTAGGAGTTGAATTTGGGACTGCAGGAAATGGTTCTAACCACTTGTCATCTCTAATAATTGACTCCACTCCCCTCAACTGATCGATGTGTCGTCTTCAGATGACATCAGACACAATCTCCACTGTGTAGGAGAGTGGTCCAGTTCCGTTCTTAATCTTTCCAAGTACCCACTTTTGATCACCTCTGTAGTTCCTCACCAGGACTGCTTTTCCGGGAGTGAAACATTGAATCTCTTTGTTTGAGGAGTCCTCAATTTGTCTCAGCTGTTTGTCCTACATACTCATTCAGAAAATGGGTTTGAGAAGATCCAAGTGTAAGTATATGGGGTGACCCAGGAACAGCATAGTTGGCAAATTGTTTGTTTGTGGAATATGCTCCATTGCGATATACAAGGAGGAAATAGGTGAGCCTCTTAATCAGTGTCAGTGTAGTGTACTCTGCTGACATTGCTTGCAGTGCATGAGTTAGACTCTGAAGAAACATTTTCACCAAGCCCTTTGTAGCTGGGTAGTACAGTGCAGATGTAAAATGTCTTATTCCATTCAGTTTCAGGATTACTGGAACTATTCTGCAACAAGCTGATCTAATGTTATGGATTAAGTGCTCTGGAACATCAGTCCTTGAGAAGAATGATCTCAACACATCAGCAGTGTGTGAGGCTGTAGGGAACAATTTGGACTCTCATTATATCTGCTTCTGTAGGTAGACCTCAGCTAAGGATGGTGGTGAATATTGGTAGCTCAGGTTGAGGCATTTGATGTTGCTGTGTTTGCCAAGCTTGGAAATTAGCTTGCAAGTTAAGTTCACTTTGCTGAAGTATTTCCCTCCAGAAAGGTTTGCAAAGATATCTCCTATCTGGTGCATAGGTTTCCTGAATGCAACTCATTTGCATCCTTGTCTGTTGTTTCCATTGATACAGCAATTTCAACTGCTCTGTTAAATGTGTGCTTCAGTTAGAAGCCACTTTTGAATGCTTTTTTGTAAGATCCCACAAACTAAATGTTTTTCTCAGTGCATCATTACATCCATCACTGCATTAACAATGCTCAGACAATCTCTTCTATTCTGCCATATACACTGAAGTAAACTCCTCTTCCTCTTAACTCTGCTTACAAAACCTATACTGTTCCACAATCAACAATGGTATCAGTTATAAATGTTGCTTCATTACTTTCATGATATCAGCAACAATCATTTTGTTTCATTTGGTTGGACCAGTTAAACTTCCAAGCAAACTGTATACTTTTCCAGCCAATGCATTCAACAAAACTGGCTCTTGCATTTTATTAGCTATTTCATTTACCTTAAAATACTACTCAGTTCACACAGTATACATCAGCCACCACTTGTGTAAGCGAATGTATCTATCTTTCCAATGTTTCCAGCCATTTCTGCTTTTTTTTAAAACTTGGATTATTATCACCCCAGTGAACCTGTTCATTTTCTGTCTGTTTTGTTTAACTCGACCATCTCTGTCCCTTCCCAACAAAGCACATACTGTGCTTTCTTTTCTCTTGACTGTTTCTCACTGCATATTTTTTTGACTCGAGAGTTTGGTCATGCTTCAACAGGTAAGTAGTTGTCTCGAGTTTGTTTAAAACTTGTAGTCCAATCACTTTTACATCCACTGTGATGAAGTGCCTTGAGAGATTGCTGACGACGCATATCAATTCCTGCCTGAGGAGTGACTTGGACCCGCTCCAATTTGCCTATCACCATAACAGGTCAACATCAGGTGCCACTTCATTAGCTCTCCACTCAGCTCTGGAACATCTGGACAGTGAAGAATCTTACATCAGAATGCTTTCATTGACTACAGACCTGCTCTTAATACTATCATCCCTTCAAAACTAACCAATAAGCTCCAAGACTTAGGCCTCAACACTTTCATGTGCAACTGGATCCTCAATTTCCTCACATTTTTTTTTCCAATTGGCATCAACATCAACTCCAGAATCACCATCAGCACAGGTGCCACAAGGCTGTGTGCTTATCCCCCTGCTCTACTCACTTTATACTTGTGACTGTGAGGCTAAGCATAGCTCCAATGTCATATTTAAGTTGGCTGATGACAGCACTGTTGTTGGCCAAATCCAGAGTGGTGACAACCTCTCACTCAATGTCAGCAAAACCAAAGTGCTGATTATTGGCTACAGGATGAGGAAACTGGAGGTCCATGAACCAGTCCTCATCAGGGGACCAGAGGGGGAGAGAGTCATCATTTCAGAGGATCTGTCCTGGGTCCCGTATATATCCACTATTACAAACAAGGCACTGCTGCACCTTTACCCTCTCAGAAGTTCGAGCAGACTTGGCATACTATCTAAAACTTTGAACAACTTCTATAGACGCTGATGCACCTTCAATTATTCCAAAAGACTGAAGAGTAAATACTGAAAGGCTTTTATTCACAGAATATGACTTCCAGCATGCTGCGTGTCTGCCCCTGGACTGAGGGGGAGGAGCAGGGCAAAATCACCTTTATACAGCACTCTGTGGGAGGAGCCACAGGGGCAGTCAGCGGAGGGCTGTGTCCAGACAGTTAACTCAGTTACAACATATATATATGGTTTGCCACATTCACCCCTCTTTTTTTTTGAAAGAGTCCCACGGGGTGAAGTGACTGACAATATTTAAAACAAGTATATTTACAGGTCAAGTCTATCAGGCGGTCGAGTCCGTCACTGTGATCTACGTAGCACCAGTGGCGATTGCACTGGCGACGGCGGTTGTGCTGGCTCCGGCCTGACTTGAGGTGTTAGTACGTTAGGTGTTGGTAATCCCTCGTGCGTGTGCGTCGCGCCCGGTATGGGAGTGTTGTGTGGTGTCTGTGTAGGGCTTGGAGTGCGCGGTGTCTGGTGGGTATATATATCGGTGAATACGGGGTTAATAGTCACCATGGAGCGTTCAGGGAAGGGGCCCGGTGCTCCTGCGGGCGTCAGGTTGCAGATGGAGACTGTGTCCTCCCGCCCATCAGGTAAAACCACATAGGCATACTGGGGGTTCACATGAAGTAAGTGAACCCTCTCGACCATCAGGGAGTATTTATTGCTTCTTGCATGTTTCCAGAGCATCACCGGCCCCAGGGACATCAGCCAAGTTCGTAGGTTGGTCCCAGTGGTCGACTTCCTGGGAAAAGAAAAGAGTCGCTCATGAGGGGTGGCACTGGTGGACGTGCATAACAGGGAGCAGATGGAGTGGAGTGCCTCGGGAAGGACCTCCTGCCAGCGGGAGACCGGCAGTCCCTTTGACCTGAGGGCTAAGAGTGTGGCTTTCCACACCGTGGCATTCTCCTTCTCCACCTGTCCATTCCCCCAGGGATTATAGCTCGTGATCTTACTAGTTGCAATTCCCCTAGCCAGCAGGTATTGGTGCAGCTCGTCACTCATAAACGAGGACCCTCTGTCACTGTGGATATAGCATGGGTATCCGAACAGAGTGAAGAGCTTGCGCAGGGCCTTTATAACTGACGTTGTAGTGGTATCGGGGCAGGGAATGGCGAAGGGGAACCGCAAGTACGCATCAATAACATTAAGAAAGTACACATTGAGGTCGGTGGAGGGAAGGGGGCCCTTAAAGTCAACACTCAGTCGCTTAAAAGGGCGGGTGGCCTTGATTAGCTGTGCCTTTTCGGGTCGGTAGAAGTGCGGTTTGCACTCTGCACAAACTTGGCAGTCTCTGGTCATCATCCTGATCTCCTCAAGGGAGTAAGGCAGGTTCCGGGCTTTCATGAAGTGGAAAAGCCGGGTGACCCCCGGGTGGCAAAGATCTACATGTAGGGCGTATAGCCAGACGATCTGCGCGCTGGCGCACATTCCCCAGGATAGGGCATCGGAGGGCTCGTTGAGCTTCCCAGGCCTGTACATGATGTTATAGTTGTAGGTGGAGAGTTCGATTCTCCACCTCAGAATTTTATCATTTTTGATTTTGCCCCACTGTTGGTTACTAAACATGAATGCGACTGAGCGTTGGTCAGTTAGCAGAATGAACTTTTTGCCGGCGAGATAGTGCCTTCAGTGCCTAATAGCTTCTACTATGGCCTGGGCCTCTTTCTCCACCGCGGCATGCCGAATATCAGGGCCTTGAAGGGTACGGAAGAAGAACGCCACCGGTCTTCCCGCCTGGTTGAGGGTAGCAGCCAGCACGAAAGTCGGAGGCGTCACTCTCTACTTGGAAGGGAATGATCTCATCCACCGCATACATTGCTGCTTTGGCAATGTCCCCTTTAATGCGGCTGAAAGCTGCGCGGGCCTCAGCTAAGAGGGGAAATGTGGTGGACTTGACCGGGGGCAGGCCTTGTCTGCGTAGTTAGAGACCCATTGGGCGTAATATGAAAAGAAGCCCAGGCACCTTTTGAGGGCTCTGACGGTGTTGGGAAGAGGGAGTTCCAACAGGAGGCGCATACGTTCGGGGTCAGGGCCAATGACTCCGTTCTCCACGACACACTCAAGGATAGCAAGTTGGGTGGTCCTAAACACACACTTATCCTTGTTATAGGTGAGATTGAAAGCTTTGGCCGCTTGGAGAAGTTTTTGGAGGTTGTTGTCGTGATCCTGCCGGTCGTGACCGCAGATGGTGATGCTATCCAGATATGGGAATGTGGCTTTCAGTTGGCACTGGTCCATCATCCAGTCCATTTCCCTCTGGAAGACAGATACACCATTCGTGACACCAAAGGGGCCGCGCAGGAATTGATAAAGCCTGCCGTCTGCCTTGAAGGCGGTGTAAGGGCAGTCCTCCCGGTGGATGGGGAGCTGATGGTAAGCGGATTTTAGGTCTATGGTCGAGTACACCTTGTACTGTGCTATCTGATTGACCATATCCGCGATGCGGGGTAGAGGGTACGCATCGAGCTGCGTGAACCTATTGATGGTCTGGCTGTAGTCCACGACCATCCTATTTTTCTCCCTGTTCTGAACAATGACCACCTGAGCACTCCAAGGACTTGTGCTTGCCTCAGTGACCCCCTCCCTGAGCAGCCACTGCACCTCCGACTTAATGAAAGCTCTGTCCCCCGCGCTGTACCTCCTGCTTTTAGTTGCCACAGGTTTACAGTCGGGGGTCAGGTTGGCGAACAGCAGTGGGGGAGGGAGCTTGTGGGTGGAGAGGCAGCAAGTGGTGTCGGTAGTGCGGCTGTTGGCATGGTGTTGGGTGGGATGTGCGGGTCGGTGTGTGGGGGTGGTCAGTAGCGGGGTATGTGACGTATTCCTACAAAACTGGGGATTTACGACAGTAATTGGTGGGAGGGGCCCATCATACTCCATTGTCAACGCTTTTCAGGTGGCTCTGGAAGTCGAGCCCCAATAGCACAGGGGCAGACAGTTGAGGCATGATCAGTAACATAAAGTCTCGATATTCTGTGCCCTGCACCACTAGCATCACTACATAACCCCCCCGGATGTCTGTTGTATGCGATCCGGAAGCCATGGTGACCCTCTGACTTACCAGCTGTATCACGAGTCCGCAATGCTGCACCGGGTCCGGGTGGATAAAACTCTCTGTGCTGCCCGTGTCAAACAGGCAGCTTGTCCTGCGCCCCTCCACCAGGATGTCCATCATTGACCTTGCGAGCTGGTGGGGAGCGCTTTGGTCGAGGGTCACGGAAGCCAGGTTTGAGTCGCTGTCTTGGTCCAGCACGGTGGGGTGACCCGTGAGCACCCGTGGGTCATAGGTGGTGGGAGCTGGCGTCGACCAAGATGGCCACCCCCATGTCTTGCACGTGGTGGCGGCATGCAGGGAAGATGGCGGCCCCCATGTCTCGCACGCGGCACTGCTCAATCCCGCTCGCGGTTTGGTCTTACAGACCTTGGCGAAGTGGCCCTTCTTTCCGCAGCTGGAGTGGGTAGCTTGTTGGGCCAGGCAGCGTTTCCGGGGGTGCTTCTCTGGTCCGCAGAAGTAGCACTTCACGGACTCACAACTGGCAACAGCCAAGGTCGATTCGCCGGTGGGTTGCGGGGTCTGAAGCACCCACGAGGCCATCGGGGATTGCGTGCCTGGAGAGCCTCACAGTTGTGCAGAGCGGCCTCCAGCGTATCAGCCAGCTCAATCGCCGAACTTAAGGTAAGATCAACTTTTTCCAACAGCCACTGGCGCACATACACTGACTTGGTCCCCATGACGAAGGCGTCTCTCACTAGGAGCTCTGCATGCTGTCGTGCCGTCAGTTCTTGGCAATTGCAGGCTTGCACGAGCGTCTGTAGGGCCCGGACAAATTCAGGACTTGATTCCCCAGGCCGCTGGTGCCGAGTCGCTAAACGATGTAGCGCATAGACGCTATTTATCGGCCGGAGGTATTGTCCTTTGAGTGCGCTCATCGTGCCGTTGTAGCTCGGCTGGTCTCTGATCAGCGAGTAGACCCGTGGACTGACCCTGGAGAGTAGAACTCTGCGCTTTGCTGCAGAGTCGGTCGCTTTAATCTCCTGTAGGTACGCTTCAAAGCAGGCCAGCCAGAGTTCCAAAGCGCTTCCAGCTTCAGGTGTTTGTGGATCGAGGTCTAACTTGTCGGGTCTCAGAGTATGTTCCATACTTTAAAATTTACTGCAAATAAAATTGATGCACCTTCAATTATTCCAAAAGACTGAAGTAGGGTAAATACTGAAAGGCTTTTATTCGGAATAAAATATGACTTCCAGCATGCTGCGTGTCTGCCCCTGGGCTGAGGGGGAGGAGCAGGGCAAAATTGCCTTTATTCAGGGGGTCTGTGGGAGGAGCCACAGGGCAGTCAGCAGAGGGACGTGTCCAGACAGTTAACCCAGTTACAACATATATATATATATATATATATATATATATATATATATATATGGTTTACCACAGATGTGCAGTGGAGACTACACTGATTGGTTGTGTCATGGCCTGATATAAGAACACCACTGTCTTCGAATGGAAAAAACTGCAAAGAGTAATCAGTACAGCCCAGTTCATCATTGGCAAAGCCCTCCCCACCACTGAGCAGATTTAAAGAAAGTCCCATACCAGTATTTTTGAGAACAGGTATTAAACCTTAATCATCAGGCTCTTGAATCAGAGGGGATAACTATACATATGCCAACACTGAACTAATTCCACAATCTATGGACTCACTTTTAAGGACTCAACAACTTGTGTTCCTCATGTTTATTGTTTTTTTTTAATATTATGATTTTCTTTTCTATTTCTGTTTCCAAAGTTTGTTGTCTTTTGCATGTTGATTGTTAGTTCATTTCTGTTGTGTGGCTTTTCATTCGTTCTATTGTGTTTCTGTCTATTACTATGAATGCTCACAAGAAATGAATCTCAGGGTGGTATGGTGAGGTGAGAGCTTCCAATGTTCAGAGTAAACCATGGATATTGCATCTTCACTGTCTAGATACACAAGCCTGGGCAGTACGATATGGAGAGCAGGCTGTTGCCCACGTAGCAAGCTCCCTCTCTCCACGCAGCCAAAGGAATGGCAGAGACCGATACAGTTTGGCATCAGCAGCATCGCAGCATTGAACTCAATGTAGGAATGCCTTAGAGACTCAAGCTCCAGATTTTTCTCTTGAGGTTTACTCCTGAGGCCTTTCACATGAGTGGGTATAGCAACAAGGCATTGGAGGTTTGAGATCAGAGTTCTTCTTCTCCTAGATGAGCTGCCAACCATGGCTGATGAGCCCCATATGCCCGAAGCAACCGGTTTTAAGGCGCCAATAACCGGCTTTTGCTCCTTCTCCGGTCAGTAGAAATGGTTCTGCCAGGCTTAGTAGTTAAGCCACACATGAAGGCCGGGAGCTGCACTTGGTTGTCAGAGACTATTTGAGGCTCACACCAGTGGGAACATTTAATAGGTAGTGGGAGCTTGTCCCTATTACCAGCCCCAGCTATAACAACCTTAAGGATAGTAGAATCAAAGATATCTTCAAGAAGCGGTGTCTTCAAAAGGTAGTGTCCATTATTAAGGATCCCCAGCACCCAGGGCTTGCTCTTTCTCATTGTTACCATCAGGTGGTACAGAAGCTTGAAAGTACAAACTCAGCAATTCAGGAACAGCTTCTCCTCCTTTGCCATCCTATCTCTAAATGGACATTGAACCAATGAATGCTACCTCACTTTTTTTCTGTTTTTTGCACTGAATTATTTAATATCCATATATATATATATATATATATTTTTACTGTAATTTATTTATTTCTATATTTATCATGCATTGCATTGTACCGTTGCCACTAAGTTAACAAATGTCAAGACATATAGCGGTGATATTAAACTTGATTCTGATATATATGTACTTTGATAATAAATTTACTTTGAACTTCCAACACAGCAATATCACTAGTCAAAATTAAATATTCTTCTACATCCACTTTTTCATACATTGCAATTTTGCAAAAAAATGCACCTTTCATCCAAATTCACAGTAAATAAGAGACAAAAGCAATTTAATTATTTGGATTGACAGTATCATCAACAGGTAATTTAATTCTTTGAATTTGCATCATATTTTACATAATTTGGTATGGGTGGTAAAGATGGTTCAAAGGAGATTATATTGTATGAAAGTGCTGAGTTGGTTGAGATCATTGGCTATATAAAAAGTTCCTTCATGTAACTGATTTTAAGAAGGAACAGATCTTGGAAGCGAAGCTGTTGCAGTTTGTGGAATCCAGCAATAAATATATACTGTACAATATTCATCAGGAACAACAGCAAATGGAAAGTTACATGAAGATACACAAATATGTAATAGTATGACTGACAACTCTTTTTCACCAACAATTTTTCTTTTCTCAGTTCTTTCTTGACCACATTTTCCTGCCATATGAGATCTCTTATTCTCTGCTGCATTGACTTGGCATTTCTTTGACTTTTCTTCCCCCCCATACAATTTCCATAAATGGATTCCATAAATGATTATTAACATTTATTGCACGTTCTGAATTGCCTTTGAGAAAGCAGTGGACAGTTAACTTCTGAAATCTTGCGGTGCTTGCGGTGAAGGCACTCCTACAGTTCTGATTAATAAGGCATGTCAGGATTTTGATTTAGTGTTGACGAAGGAGCAACAATGTATTTTCAAACCAAGAGAATGTGTGAATTGAATGTGAAGATGGTGGCAGTTTTATTTCACTGCTGGCTTTATACCTTTTGTGGTAGAGGCTGTGATATTGGGAGGACAACCAAAAGATCTTGGTGGATTTTTGCTGAGTATGCTGTTGATAGTGCAGTCTGCAGCCACAGTATGTTGTTGATAAATAGTGTGAATGGTCAGGATGATGTGTAACCCAAATCCCTTACTTTTATGTTTAACATTTGACTTTGTAGTGGAATGACCAAGAAAGCCACAAAGTTGCATGCAAAACCATTATGTTGAAATACACTAAAAATGAAAGCAGATGGACAAGCAAACTTTACAAAGTCCTTCTCATAAACATCCAGGGGCTGTTTTTTTTTAAATGTTGTCTCACAGCACAGTCAATTCACAACCTAACATTCATTCTTCCTGAATCAAACTTTTTCCCAAAAAAGGCAATATTTTAGAATCCTCCATCACAATCCCTGAGCATGTCTTAGTCAAATTGTAAGATATGCTCACCAAATGTGAGTATAGTACATTGTAAAAGCATTAAGAGCAGAAAATGTACTCAGAAAATGAAAACTGGCAGATGTGTTTACAGACATTTTCCAACTCTCCCTCTCCCAGTGTAGAGTGCCCGTTTGCTTCAAAACATCCACCATTGTTCCTGTATCTAAAAAGACCAAGGTTACATGTCTGAACGACTGACATCCTGTCGTACTCAGCTCAATAATAAGCAAATGCTTTGAGAGGCTGGTCAAGGACTACATCTGCAGCATGCTACCACCCACACTGGACCCCCTACAATTCACCTACCAACACAACTAATCAACAGACGACATAATAGCCACAGCTCTACACACCGTCCTTACACATCTGGAGAAGAGGGATGCTTATGTGAGAATGCTGTTTTTGGACTACAGTTCAGCATTCAACACCATAATTCCCTCTGGTCTCAGCAAGGAGCTGAAAAACCTCAGCCTTCACCCTGCCTTGTGTAGCTGGACCCTGGACTTCCTGTCAGATTGCCGGCAGGTGGTAAGAGTGGGCTCCCTCACCTCTGTCCCTCAACGCAGGTGCCCTTCAAGGCTGTGTCCTAAGCCCCCTCCTTTACTCTCTGTATACCCATGACTGTGTCACCACCCACAGCTCCAATCTGCTAACCAAATTTGCTGATGACACTACATTGATTGGCCTTATCTCAAATAATAATGAGGCAGCCTACAGAGAAGAAGTTATCACCCTGACACAGTGGTGTCAAGAAGACAACTTCTGCTTCAATGTCGCAAAAACAAAGGAGCTGGTTATGGACTACTGGAGGATTGGATTCTCCCTATTGACATCAATGGATCTTGGGTTGAAAGGGCGAACAGCTATAAATTCCTCGGCATGGATAGCACCGAGGATCTCATGTGATCTGTACATACCGACTGTGTGGTGAAAAATGCATAACAGTGCCTCTTTCACCTCAAACGGTTGAAGAAGTTTGGTATGGCCCCCCAAATTCTAAGAACTTTCTATAGGGGCACGATTGAGACCATCTTGACTGGCTGCCTGGTATAGGAACTGCACTTCTCTCAATCGCAGGACTCTACAGAGAATAGTGCAGACAGCCCAGTGTATCTGTAGATGTGAGCTTCCCACTATTCAGGACATTTACAAATACAGGTATGTTAAAAAAGGCCCAAAGGATCATTACGGACCTGAATCACCCCAAACTGTTTCAGCTGCTACTACCCAGGAAACAGTATCGCAGCATAAAAGTCAGGACCAACAGGCTCCGGGACAGCTTCTTCCACCAGGCCATCAAACCGATTAATTCATGCTGACACAACTGTATTTCCAAGTTATATTGATTATACTGCTGTACGTAATACATAATATTTATTATAAATTACTATAATTGCACATTGCACATTTAGCTGGAGACATATCGTATAGATCTTTACTCCTCATGTATATGAAGGATGTAAATAATGAAGTCAATTCGATTCAGAACGTCAATGATCATCACTCAGGCTCAGTAGAGAGACCCCATTTCGTGAAATATGCTTCCAGCCTGGGCCCATGACAGGTGTAAGCCTCAAAAATAGCGAAGACTGAAGCACTTGGACCTAAGTTCACCCTGAGTGAATGACCTGTCTTGGCTCTTTTATTCTCTGTTGCAAAATAGGTCCAGATAACATCACTGTAGTATTCTTGACATTATGAGCTCTAGACTAGTTGTGCCTCCAGCCAAATTTTAATAGGGATACAACAATGGCATCTAACTAACAATGACAAAACTTTCTCAGGCATGCCCTGTCCACAAAACTAAAATAAATTAAGCCGGGATAATTTCTCTTTGAATGTACTTGTGGAGTATTGATTTCCCTGGCATTTACTGTCTATCACTAAATTCTTCTTAACCTAGGAGACACTTAAAGGTCAATCATGTTCAAGAGCCAAAGTAAGGACATCCAGCAGAATTCCTTTTCACAAGGACATTAATCACTTAGATGAGCTTTTTGCTGAACAAATCTGTTGGAATTCTCTGAGGAAGTAACAGGCCAGGCAAAGGAGAGTCAGTGGATGTTGTTTACTTGATTTTCAGAAGGCCTTTGACAAGGTGCCACACATGAGGCTGCAAAACAAGATAATACCCAATGGTATCACAAGAAAGATACTAGCATGGATAGAAATTTGACTGACTGGCAGAAGGCAAACTGTGGGAATAAATGGGGCCTTTTCTGCTGCCGGTGACTAGTGGTGTTTTGCAACAATCAGTGTTGGGTCTGCTACTTTTCACGCTAAATGTTAATGATCTAGATGTTGAAACTTATGGCCTTGTGGCTATGTTTCTGGAAGGTTAAAAGGTTGAAACGTTCGAAGGTTAATTTACTATCAAAGTATGTATGCAGTATCCGACTCTGAGATTTGTCTTCTCCAGATAGCCATGAAACAAAGCAAAATCATGGTGGTCATTCCAAGAGAAGCATCAAACCCACCCCCCACACAAAAAAAAGAATGGCAATGCAATCATCAATCCCTATACCCCCCTCCCCCACACAAAAGACAACAAGAACGTCAACCCGCAAATCCCTTTACCTCTCACAAAAAGAACTAACAAAATGGAACAAGAACATCAACCCCAAACCCCCTCCTTCCATGAAAAAAATGAGAAAGAATGGGTGAAAACACAGAATAGAAAAACCAAAAGACTGAAAAAGTCCACAGTCCATAAATGAAACATTCCAATCCATACCTCAGTAACATCCTCCGACATCATCGAAAGAGAGAGACACCACTAAAATGCAGTGGCCAACCCTTCAGCCACAGCAAAAGGCTGCTACACAGACTCCTTTGCCAGCAGCACAGAAAGATCTGTCCCATCAGTGATCAAAAGGCAGGCAGTTGGAGCTGAACTCTCGCTCGCCTTCCACAATCACCTTGATGTTTCAATCTTCCTCGATGCTTTAATCGTCAATTAATGGGCACTTTAATCAGTGAAATGGAGTTGAATGTCTTAGTCTCTTAGCTTCTTCATCTCAAGGGGGTTTGTGCTCACTTCCTGTAATCTTCTTGTAGTCAGTACTTTGAAGGTGTCTGAGGTTGAAATGTCAAAGTACTTCAAAGTGCCGATTGTGCAGTCTCCAACTCCAACTCCAGCCTTGACCGACAGCACCTCCAGGTCGAGACTTCACATGCTGCTGCTGGAACCCTAGTCTCTCCTTCCCTCACCATCACTCTACAGTCCTGTGTCTTTCAGGTCCGACCGCCAGCTCTTGGATCCTTGGAGATCTATCTTCCTTTCACCCCACTTTCCCTGAAGCCCCAACCCTCCCCCACCTTCTGACACTACCAGCCCCCTTCTCTTTACTTCACCCCTCCCCCTCCTCCCCATTTCGCCTATCACCTTGTGTTTCTTCCTCCCCTCCCCTCCCCTCACTTTCTTACTCTGACTCCTCATCCTTTTTTTCCAGTCCCGATGAAGGATCTTGGCCTGAAATGTTGACTATAGTCTTTTCCATCAATGCTGCCTGGCCTGCTGAGTTCCTTCAGCATTGTGAGTGTGTTGCTTGGATTTCCAACATCTGCATATTTTCTCTTGTTTGTGGTCGCATGCTGGCGCCATCTTGATTGGATGATACAAAGATAGGTGAAGGGGCAAGTAGTGTTGAGGAGGCAGAAGGACTTGGACAGACTAGGACTCTGGACAAATAAGTGGCAGAAAGGAATACAGTTTAGGAAATTCTATGGTTATGCATTCTGGTAGAAGTAATAAAGGCATAGATATTTTTAAAGGGAAAGTGAATTTAGAAATTGGAGGTGCAAGGAGACTTGAGAGTCCTGATGCAGAATTCCCTAAACATTAATTTGCAGGTTGAGTTGGTAGTAAGGAAGGCAAATTCAATATTAGCATTCATTTCAAGAGCCCCAATCATCTTCAACTGCTCCATCAAAGAACTGCTCTGAGCTATGACATCAAGATGGGGATGTTTACATCAGCATTTTGCTAGGAATGAAAATGTTCATGTCTACCTGCTGCAAGATCTCCACAACATTTAATTCTATGGAGGAATGGAATTAATCTTTTGCCATTTAAAATCCAAGGAAGGACTGAGATGGATAATAACAGAGTAGGGAAAGAGGCAGCCAACTTTATTGACCACAGAAAGCATTTAAGGCAATGGCAGCTTCAGAGGGTGAACAGAAAGATGAACATTCAGGTAGTATGTCATTAGCTCCCAACTTTCAGGAGCTGGGCAAAGCGATGGCATGTCAAAGATGCCAACTTGGTAGAAGGCGAAAATATGTCATATATCCTCAATTAACTCTGCTGACACTTAGGACTCACTTATTATCAAAGTATGCAACTCTGAAATTCTTCTCCAGATAGCCACAAAACCAAGAATGAAAATAACAGCAGCATGATCAACCCCCAAATCCCTTCTTCCCACACAAAAAATGAAGAAAAATAGAAAAGAGACATCTACCCCCAAATCCCTCCTCCTATAGAAAAGTAAACATAAGACTGAAAAAAAGTTTACAGTCCAAGTCCACATCCAAAACACTGAAAACTTGGGTAACATTCTCCTTCTGTGTCGTAGAGTGATCTCACCAGTGATAAAAAGGCAGTCTCCCCTCTCCGTAGCAGAGTGACCTCACCAGTAATGAAAAGGCAGTCTTTCCTCTCCAGCAGCAGAGCGATCCCCCAGCAAGAAAAAGGCAGGCAGCCGGCATTTCAATCTTTCTCACTGCTTTAATCAGCAACCAATGGAAGCTATAATCAGGGAAATGGAGTCAAACATCGACTTGCAGGCTTCTCACCACAAGGTTCCCATATGCTGCCTCTGCCTCCTGGAATTCCCTTGGACACTACAGAGCACTGAAACACCCAAACGATCACCAAACAGCAAAACACAGACTCCAACAGTTTCAGCATCACATTCAAGAGAAAAAAAAACAAACATAAAAGACATGAAAGAATTGAAATATATGGTTTTATGATCTATCCTGAAGATGTCAACAGAAGGAGCATTGTACACAGGCGCCATCTTGACAAGGATGCAGATGTTCATACTGAATGTACGATCAACCACCAGTCCATAATGCAAAATATACCAGGAAATCTGTTTGGTGTACTGGACGGCCTGCTAACCAGTTTGGGCACATTCTTCCTGATCTTCTGGAATATTTTCAATGGTGATCAGTAGCTCTCAACCTTCTGAGCCATAATTATTAGATAAGTAGTTGGTAGCAGTGTTGGTAAATAACACCAATGGAATATTTTTATTCTCTTTCTATCAATGCGAAGACTAAAATGACGGCTATAACCATAGGACAAACAGAATGAAGGTAACTGATATCACATTTTCACACCCTGCTATTGGGTGTGGGTAAGTGCGTCTGACGAGGGCCACCAGTTTAAAAAACACAGATGGTAAGCTGCAACAACATGCTAGTGCAAAGGTGTTTTATTTAGTGCCAGGAGGAAAAGTGCAAAAGCTGTCCAAAGGTTGTGAAGAAAAAAGAAATTAACAAGTAGACAAATGAAAAATAAACATGTATAAAAATTTACAAATGTACAGAGGTTTTCTCCATGACGCACTTTGTCTTTAACTTTCCAATATCATTATTCACCAACAGTCAACTCCAACCTGCACCCCTCTCCAGCAAAGCTAGACTGAGCATTGTAATCTGCCTCTGTCTGGCCTAGAAGAAACAGGAAATTCTATTGTTGGTCTGGGGGGGGGGGTGGGGGGGAGGAGGGGGTGAAATCACATGACCAGACCATAATAATTATTTCAGATGCAGAACTGGAACATTTTAAACAGGAATTCTAACATCCTATAGTTTTATTCCACAACAAATGCCTTAGTTAAAACCATAGATCAGTGTCCACATGCTCAGATGAATATAAAAGAATAATTCTTTCCCTCCAGTGGTGTTCCCTGCATAGGGTGTAGTGCACCTGCTCCCACTAACACAGGCATTATTTTAGGATGCTCCAAACTGTCCTTCGGGTCTTTTGGGGCCATTCTGCAGACTTCATACTGATGTAACGGTGTGAGTGAAAATGAATGAAATTGGAATGCCTGTGTCTAGAATCCTTATTTTTATAAGTTATAAACCAGTAGAGCATGTTAACTGAAGGGATTGTTTTAATTAGCCAAGCCAGCAATTGCTTTGCTGTTGGGGTGTGTAAATGTTGAATTCCCAAGAACTGCAGAATTGAAGGGCAAAGTGTGTGAACTACTGGGAAAACTAGAGCAGGGACAGAATGAGGAGGAATGACTAACTGGGGCAAAGGGGCAATGATAGCAGGTGAACTAGTGTTGCCAACTTGCTCTGTCACACATGTAATTAGGGTAATGATAAAATATGTTTTTGTTGAGAAGTGACATAATGGTGAAGGCTGCTCATGCATTTCTCTCTCTCTACATGACACTTATTCTCTTCCTCTTGCATTTCTTGCTGTCCAGGTGATGCATTGCTAGACCCTCACGAATGCAGTGTGTAACTGCAGTGCTATTTAAAGAGGAGTCAAAATGGTTCCCCAAGGACCTATGTCACTCATACCAACAAGCAGAATCAGGAACAGAGACTGGAAAATTACACCTGTATCATAATTATGTCTCAGAATAGGGGTCGCCCCTTTAGAACAGAGATGAGAAGGGTTTTCTTTTGTTAGAGGGTGGGGAATCTGTGGAATTCATTGCCACAGATGGCTGTGAAAGCCAAGACATTAGGTATATTTAAAGCAGAGTTTGATAGGTTCTTGATTCATAAAGGTGTCAAAGGTTATGTGAAAAAGGCTGGAGAATGGGGTTGAGTGAGACAATAAATCAGCCACGATCAAATGGCAGAGCAGACTCAATGGGCTGAATAGTCAAATTCCGCTCCAATGTGTTCTGGACTATGGTCTACTTGCATTTACACTGGATTGAATGAATTCATGAAACACACTTATCCAGGCAGAAACTCTGGCAGCAAGGAATGAAAACCATGCAGCAGTAAAACAATGGTAAGTGTGTGGGATAAACAAACCATTTATTTCCTGTCCATTTTTTGAGAATAAGCAGAACAGCTAAGAGCTGAAAACTGACCCCATGGTCTGGCAGTTCAGATTAAAATGAGTTTATCAACCTCTATCCCTTCCCATCTCATATTGCAGAGAGAAGAATGGAGAATTGAAGGGTAAAAAAAAACATTTCTGATTATTAAGATATGTTTCCTTTGAAGCACTCAAGGAAATTCTTTGAAGATGGGTATCAGTTATCAGTTGGATTACATTCAATATCAAAATAACAGTGCTGTTTCACCCTATGATATTGAAGCTAATCCTAAACCATAATTTACAATGAACTGCACTTGCTTCACAATTATGAGAACAAAGGGCCCTGTGTATTTAGCAGTTAACTGATAATGTTAGAGAACCCACCCAGATAACATTACTGACACATCAGTTGCATGCAGCATTTTCATCTTGACGATTTTCAGAAAATAAATATTTGTATTTCTTACTCTTCAACATGACAAGTACTGGACTGAAATAGACAAATTTTAGTGTAATTCCAAGTTTGATTTGTGTTGTTACAATTTTAAATGCTTCACCTTCATAAAATGCATGCTTCACTACAGGAAAAAGGAATTCTGATTCTATACACAACGGTAAAGGTGATAAAAAAGAGACAGTCTAAGGTTATATAGGGAAACTGTGGCTTTCAAAGCCCAGAGGAAGCAAAGTAGAGGAAATATTCTTGATAAATGACAAATGCAATTCTATAGAAATTTTAATTTTCAGCCTCATTTCTCCTTTTCTGCCCTTTGTTGCCTCTGTTGTTCAGAGAAGCTCAGTGTAAGGTTAAGAACTGACAGTTTTATTTTGATCAGAAACCCTACATACTTGCAGTTAACACAGAATTCAACTATTTTGGACAATAGCTGCTGCCCAGATTATTTTAGACATCAACTACTAAAGTGATATTGCAGTTTACTTCACCTTCTATACCCTAGGTAATTTTTAAGGTAAGGACATGTTCGGCACAGCTTTGTGGGCCAAAGGGCCTGTATTGTGCTGTAGGTTTTTTTAGGTTTCTTATTTTTAAGTTCCTTTTATTGCCTCATTATCCCCTTTGCTTTGACCGATCACATATTTCATTTATTTGATCCCTCCTGCCTTCCACCCATAGAATACTTTAAAAATTTCATCTACTGTCCTTATTCTCTTGTGCTTGTTTAAAGCTCATTAAACTCATCATTTCCCTATTCCAATGAAAGATCTTCAACTGAAAATTATACCATTGTTTCTTCGAAGATGCCAGCTGACCTTCTGAATATTTTTTGCATTTTCCGTTATCTTGCCAGAAAACTGGGCACTGATGTCAATAGTTAACTGTTGAATCAGCAACTTAGAAGCCATTAGTTCAAATCCTATGGAAAGTCCAACCAGTTTACCAAGTTCCTTAAGTGAAAGTGAACTGCCAACTCCACCTTCTCCAGCCTATAATTGATTCATGTGATAAAGTCACAGAGTTATAGACAAATATAGTACAGAGACAGGCCTTTTGGTCTATCTTGTCCATGCTGTAACCATTTAAATAGCCTACTTCCAGTAATCTGCACCAGGACCATAGCCCTTCATATCCCTACTATCCATGTACCGATCCAAACTTCTCTTAAACGTTGAAATCAATCTTGCATGCACCACTTGCACCCTCTGAGTGAAGAATTTCCCCTCATGTTCCCCTTAAACTTTTCAAGTTTCACCCTTAACCCATGACCGCTTGTAGTAGGCCTTCCCAACCTCAGTGGAAAAGGCCTACTTGCATTTACCCTATCTATACCCCTCATAATTTTACATACCTTTATCAATCCTCTATGTTCCAAGGATAAAGGTCTTAAATTATTCAGTCTTTGCTTATACCTCTGGTTCTCCTTGTAAACATCCTTGTAAGTTTTCTCTGTGCTCTTTCAACCTTATTTACATCACTCCTGTAGGTAGGTGATCAAAACTATACACAGCACTTAAAAATTAGGTTGCACCAATGTACTACACAACTTCAGGATAACATCCATTTCTTGTACTCAATACTTTGATTTATGAAGGCCAAAAACTTTCTTTACAAAACTATCTACCTATACTGCCACTTTTAATGAATTATGGACCTGTATTCCCAGATCCCTTTGCTCTACCACACTCTTCAGTGCCCTACATTTAATTGTGGAAGACCTATGCTGGTGGTCCTACTGAAGTGCAAAATTTCACACTTGTCTGCATTAGATTTCATTTGCTATTCTTCAACCCATTTTTCCAGCTGGTCTAGATCCCACTGCAAGCTCTGATAGTCTTCCTCGCTGTCCACTACACCTCCAAATTTAATCTGCAAATTTAGCCACATTAATATCCAGATCATTGATATAGATGACAATGATGACAAACAACAACGAACCCAGCACTGATCCCTGCAGCATTCCACTAGTCACAGGCCTCCGGTCAGAGAGGCAACAAACTACTGCTACTCTCTGGCTTCCTCCACAAAGCCAATGTCTTATCTAGTTTACTACCTGATTTTGAATGCCAAGCAATTGAACTTTCCTGAGCGGTCCCCCATGAGGGATCTTGTCAAGTTCCTTGCTAAGGTCTATGCAGACAACAGCCTTGTCTTCATCAACTTTCCTGGGAATTATCTCAGAACATCATGCTGACAATTGCTGATCAGTTCCTGTCTATCCAAATACTCATGTATCCTGTCCCTAAGAATACCTTCCAATAGCTTTCCCACTACTGATGTCAGACTCACTGGCCTATAATTTCCTGGTTTACTTTTAGAGCCTTTCTTAAACAACTGAACGACATTAACTATCCTCCAATCTGATATCTCACCATTCGCTAAGGGCGATTTAAATATCTCTGCTAGGACCACTGTAAATTTCTGCACTTACCTCCCATAGGGTTTGAGGGAACATTTTGTCAGCCCCAGGGGATTTAGCCACCCTCATTTGCCTCAAGAGAGCAAACACCACCTCCTCTGTAATCTGTATAGGGTCCATGACCTCGCTGCTGCATTGCCTCACATCTATAGACTCTGTGTTTATCTCCTGAGCAAATACAGACGCAAAAAAAAAAAATCCATTTAAGGTCTCACCTATCTTTTTTGGTTCCATGCATAGATTACTATTCTGATGCTCCAGAGGACCAATTTTGTCCCTTGCAATTCTTTTGTTCTTAATATATCTGTATAATCCCAAAAGATTCTCCTTCACCTTGTCTGGTAGGGCAACTTCATGCCTTCTTTTAGTCCTCCTGATTTCTTTCTTAAGTGTTATCTTGCATTTCTTATATACCATAAGAACCTTATTTGTTCCTGCTGCCTATACCTGTTATGCACCTCCATTTCTTGCTTAACCAGAGTCTCAATAGCTCTTGAAAACCAAGGTCCCCTAAACCTGTTTATCTTTACATTTTATTCTGACAGGCATCTAGAAGCTTTGCACACAAAATTTCACTTCTGAAGACCTCCAAATAACCAAGTATATTATTGCCAGAAAACAGCCTGCCCCAATCCACACTTGTCATGTTCTTCAGCATGTGGATGACCTTTAATCATCTTGGAGTGCACAAGGATAAGTAGTTGCCATGTTAGTATAAATCACATTTTCAGAATATAGATAGAAAGTAAACCAGAAATTATTTTCATTTGACCAGTTTCCATTCCATTGTATAAAACTAGATTACAAATCCTGCATTGACTGAGATAAAAGTTTTCTTCTTCTAAGAAAACTTTTTTTTTGTTTCAAATAAAAACAATTAGATCAAATTCACATCTTCCTTGCTTGTTGGAAAAGATGATAGAACTAAATTTGTGATATATAAATATAATGTATTAATCTCATTTAATCTTGTTTCATCATATATAAAAACATTTATCATAATTCTAGGATTGTGGGATCAAAAGTTTCAAGGTGTATGTGGAATTTAAACTGGTGGATTGAGGTATTTGAGAGATGAAACCAATAGTTCTTTTTTTCTGGAATTTTTCTGATTAGTATGCAAATTTCACCAAATTTAGGAGATAGAAGTAAGCCAAATTTTACTTGGTAAATTTAATTTATGATAACTTCGGTCAAATTTACCTATGAGCTGCAGGAATCATGGATCTGCCCTTTGATAGTACAGACTTGGTGACTGCTAAACAGAGAGGACAATCAAGGAAAATAAATATATTACAAAAAAGATGAGAATTGTTGTGGAGTACTATTTATGATTGCGTTTCAATGGCATCTTCCATCAATCAAAGTTAAGCTTCCAATTCCCTTAAGATATTTCCTCTCTGATCTGTGATTGTTCTACTGTCACTGGGTTCTTTGAGGAGAAATATTTAATTCCACAGTATCTGACATTTCTCATATAAATAATCATAAGATCACTGAGAATGAAATACAACACAACCCACTTGGAACTGGATGACAAGGATGTGGTCTGACTGTCAGGCTTAGAATCTGTATATTGTATCAGATAATCACATAGCCCGGTAGTCAGAATGCCACAGAATTGCAGCAGAAAGCGATGCTGGGGTTAGCCGGATCCTATTGTGTTACAATTGGTGGTGGATAGAGTGGTAACCTCTCCCTCAGGGAATTGGCCTAATGGGACTGAAGACATTGCAACTTTTGAGATTGAATAGGATAGAGAACTCTGAAAAGCATCAGGAAACTAATGGAGCAAAACATGTTTTTAAACCTCTTCAGCTGTTGTGGTACAATACATTTTACCATAGCACAGTGTCACCTACTGATAGCCTACACATATACAGAATTTCCTCAGTGTCTGACTGCAAATAGCCTTTTATTTTAATGTAAAGAGAGAAACAGTTTAGCTCAGAGATCTGGAGGCTGCTGATAGACCAGCACACTTCTGTCAAAGTTACAACACACCAAAGCATATAAAGATTAGAATTCAATATGTTAAAAGCTTAAATTAAGAAACACATTTGTGTTTCTTCAATTTAATTTAAAACTTCTTTGCTGGTGGCATAGCCATAGGGTGGATTCAAAAGAACTTCAGAAATTGAAGCAGGAGTTGAACATTCAGCCCTTCAAACTTATTCTGTTCAATAGATCGAGGCTGACCATGTACTTCAGCCCTAGTTTTGTACATAATAATTTCTGGTTTACTTTCTATCTATATTCTATGCCCTTAATTCCTATTATGTCCAAAAATCTATTGATCTCCAGTTTGAATGTGGAGTCATTGAATCATATAGCCCATTGTATCTATGTTCTCCATTGTGTACCAGCACTCAGCCTCTAAAAATGTTGTTCTAAATGCATATTTAAATACTTCTTAAAGATTCTGAGATTACTGCCTCCATTCACTTGGCAGCACAGTATGACAGCTAGCAAAGCCACCAGCTCACAGGGCCAGAGACTCTTGTTTAATCCTGACCTTGGTTACTGTCTGTGTAGAGTTTGCAAATTCTCCCTCACACCGTAGGGGTTTCTTCTGGGTGCTCTGTTTTCCTCCCACATCTTAAAGACATGCAGTCTGCAACTCCTAAATCCCACAAAAATCAGAATTTAATGTGTTAAATGCCTCTCATGTCATCCAATTATTTTATACACTTTTATTACTCAACAGTTTAGCTGCCACAACCCTTTTGGGTGGAAAATTCTTACACCACTGTCCTGCACGTTTGATCATTTATTATGAGACTGTAACATTTGGTTCTAGACACTTCACCCAGGTGAAATAATAACTCTGAGCCTATCCTGTCAAGCCACTTAAGATTTTTTAAAATGTTATAACGTGATCATCATTCATTCTCCTACACTAAAGAGAAGAGTACACTTGAGAGTACTGCTTAACCTCACTTTATTTGACAAACCCTCCAACCCAGCAATTATTTTGGTGGAACATCAATGCAGTCACTCTATCCTTGTTTAGGTATGAAGAACAAATGACATACATGATATCATGCAGAGCTATGCTGTGCATAAATAAACTTAGGGTGCTACAAATGTTTACAAAGTCTAGCAGAAGCTGGCTTCATTTAAATCCCACCATTCAGGATTAGAATCATTCTTCATTCAAGTTGCACCTTGCAAAATATTACTATTCTGTGGGAGAACATCTTGTTAAAGGCAGCCAAGTCTCAGTAATGCCTATGGTAGCCCATGCCCCAACCATCCATTAGGACAGACTCCTAACCAATTTGATCAATGCTAATAAAATGTCATTTGAAGCAAGTGTTGGGGATATATATGAATCCAAACCTATTTATATAAGGGAGAAGGTCATACCAGTGCAAACTAAATCCAGGGCTTTCTCAGCATCTGCTCATAACTTGCAGGCTGTCCTCAGCATAACCCTCAGAGTCTTGTTCATTGACACAAATTAACACATTTCACTGTATGTTTCGATATACATGCAACAAATAAAATGATTCTTCTTCATTTTCATCATCGTCATCTTCTTTGTGCCTGGATTAAAGGACGCATGCTATAACAAGAGGTTGGACAGACTTAGGTTGCTTCCTCTGGGGTGGTGGAGGCAGAGTGGAGATCTGATAGAGGTTTATAAGGTTATGAGAGGCATAGATAGAGTAGACGGACAATGTAATTTTCCCAGGGTTAAAATATCTAACACCAAAGGCCATGCATTTAATGTGAGAGGGAGTAATTTCAAAGGAGATGTGAGGGCAAGTTTTTACGCAGAGAGTGGTGGGTGTCTGCGGTAGTTGTAGAAGCAGAACCACTAGGGTCTTTTAAGAGATGTTTAGATAAAACCATGATTGTGAGGAAAATGGAAGGATATGGACATTGTGTAAGCAGAGATTAGTTTAGTTAGCCATTTGATTACCGATTTTATTGGTTCAACATAATATTGTGGGCCAAAGGGTGTGCTATATTCTTCTATGTTCTTCTTCTGTCTGCACAACCAAGTTTCTGACCTGGTTAGATTCATAGAAAACTACAGCACAGAAACAGGGTCATCAGCACATCTAGTTTGTGCAGAATCATTTAAGCTGCCCAGTCCCATTGACCTGCATCCGGACCATAGCCCTCCATACCCCTCACGGTCCTGTACCAACCCAAACTTCTCTTAGATGTTGAAATGGAAAACGCAACCACCTCTTGCACTGGCAGCTCATTCCACACTCTCAACACCTTCTGAGAGAAGTAGTTTTCCCTCATATGCCCTTCAAATATTTCACCTTTCACCTTTAACCAATGACCTTTTGTCATGGCTATTGACATAATCATGCAGAATATTTCTCTTTCTTTATCTAAGATTTAGATTCAGATCCTGAGGTTAAAATTGGGAAAAAAAAAATACACTGTATGGCACAACATGACAAACCATTCAGTTTCATCTTTTTTTTGTTGGCTAAATATGCAGGCTGGCTACTTTACAACTGAGCGTTGCATTATTTTATAGTTAGGATATATAAAATAGCACTTTTTGTTGGTTGCCTCCAGGCAGAAGTCCCTTGCTTGTAGCTAAGGTGTTTTGAGTACAGCTGTCTAAGAACGCTGCAGGGTGCGAGTTTCCAACTTTGATGTCAAGAGTCAATGGCTGCAGGCTATTTGTTAGAAAGAGCTATAGAGTGAACCTAACATTTCCAAAGCGTGTTTAAAATGGGTGGTAGTATCTTGAGGGTGTGATGTTGGAAGAACAGTGGTGGGGAAGGTGCTAAAATAGAAGTAATATCTGGAAGCTGCCTCAATGTGTTAAAATATACAGCTTCAGCAGGGCGAATCATTGCAGTTTTGCCCTTAGCTTTGTTCTCTCCAGCAAAAAAGGGGAGAGGTTGCAGTGCACTCCTGTGTGACAATCCTATTTGCTAATTTAAAATAGTAATCTTGGATAGAAATCTGAAGGAGTTAGGAATTCAAATTCAACAAACTGAGGGAGACAGTCGTGGCCTAGGTCAAAGTTCAACAATGCTTCACAGTGGGCCGAAGGGCCTGTACCGTGCTGTGCTATTCTACGTTCTATTAAACCTGTTCTTATACAAAGAGGATGCGGCACAAAGTGGTGGGGAAGACATATTAAAATGTATAGTCCTTCCAATCTCCGAGCAGAGGGCAGCCAGTCAGGTATGATAACGCAACAGCAAAGCTACACTGACACCTGCTGAGAGGTATCTCTAAAGGTGATGAACTCAAAAAAATCAAGAGGATCTATGAGGTGAAGCTTATCTTTGTAAATCAGGAAGATGTCAGGCTTGGAAGTTTTATTGTACAACAAAGGACATTAGCTGCATTTGATAAATTTATTGGCGTTATCTGAAGATAAAGGAGAACCAGTGGATGTATTAAAAGAGTTCTGGAAGGAATTTGATAAGGTTCCACATTCTGGATTATTGCAGCACGTGAGTGGTCATGTTGTAGGATATGATGTAATGTACTGGTGGGAGTAGAAAATTGGTTGGCTATAGGAGATGTGATGTTGGTAAACTGCATCCCTTTTCTAAAGAAACAGGCAAAGAATCAAATCTGGAAGGACAGTGGATCAAACTAAGCAACCGAAAGATTTTACTTTAGGTAAATTACATCAAGACAAATAATTATTTTGGAAGTTATGTATTCTTTAATCAGCAATAAAGATAAAACCTGTGAAATATTGGTTGGTGCGCTTTAAGAGTTATTGTATATCATGTGACCAATATTACTCTCTCTGTATTTCCTGGAGCTCCTCTGTACAATTCAGAGAGGAAGCTACCTGCTCGTGTGATGGGAGGCACACAGGTATAAGAAATATAAATTGTTTTTATAAGTTTTGTACCTCTGGTTGTTAGTTCAAATAATTATCTATGCTCTAGTATCTCAGTTAATTAATAAGATAAAGATGTTGCTACACTGAATATACAAGGGCAAGCAGAAAACAGCAGAATGACCTATCACCCCAACTCCACTAACAAAACATCAGGTGAGGATATGAATGTACCTCACACCATCAGTGTTGCACCTCACACCAACATTTCATGACATATGCTGGTGATACTAAATCTGATTCTGGGCTCTGTGTGTCTGTGTGCCTGTGTGTGCCTCCCACTTCCTGCAGACATCTCTGAATCTACTAACGGTTCACAAAATTATCCTTTCAACGTAAATTGCCTCAACAAAATCTTTCCCAGCGGGCAGTCTGAAAGCCATTGTGAGCATTGAGTATTTGTTGGTGTTGCACACATTCCTTTTCTGATCTTCATGAATTACCACACATAGTAGGCAACTTTGTTTCACCAATAACTGTCAGGAAGCCCTGGACACCTTTGCACGCCATAATAATTTTAAATGGCAGTAAAATTTCTCCTTGAAATTCTTAACATGAACATTATAACAATAAAATATCTTGCAGAGCAGGTTTATTTACAGGCATCCGAGCTCATCAGATTTAAACCCTTTGCCCAGTTAATGGAGCTGCTGTCTCATCTTGATTCCATTTTTGCCAGACTTAGCCAAACTACAAACTCCACTCTCTTGGTAACAAGATCTCCTAGTTTTAGGATATAGAGATTTTATCAATCAATTAGAATCCAGTATTCAGAGCAGATAATTGCTTTTTTTTGCTGCAGTGACCATTGCCAAATGAAGGTTGGACTCTATGTATCTGGAATAGGTATAGTGTCACATATACCTGAACCAATTTCACACATCGTATATAATCCACTCTACCATGTATCCTTTTCATGCAAGCACAATGTATGCTTAAAGAGACTCTGAAAGCCAAAGACATTTAAGCAAACCTACTGAATATTCATCCATACTCACATTTCACTATTTAGCCTGAGGCTACTGTCTTCACTGTACACTACTAACTTTTCCCATTCCACTCCCTCAGTTACTGGTTCCTGTGCAAACAACAAGCTGATAAAACTCAGAATGAGTTTTGCACACTATCTTAAGTATTTTCCACATTCTGCAAGTTGCCTAACATAAAAATCCCCAAATGCTTACTGTAAATGGATGAGATGAACCATGGTGTATAATATTCAACAATAATGCTCCTAATCATGCCATTGTGCTAGATTGTGGACAGGAGAATCTTCCTACAGTTCCCAGCAATCCAATAAAGTGCATTCCCAGTGGAGAGAACAGAGTAAACAGATCAATTAGAGACCTGGTTCCAGCTGCAGTACATTTCCCTATTTACATGGAACTGGTGAAAACTTGTAAACAGTTTGGTCTGTCATCCATTGACAACCCTGAAAGGGCTGAGAGAAATGCAAGGTAAAGTGGCTGTCACTTTTGATCACTTGAGTTGCTGTGATAAAATTAGCTTTCAGAAAATAGCACCAATCAATGCATAAATCATAGGGGCTGAGAAAGCTTCAGTGCAGGTCACAATAAGAAGTTTTCAGGGAGATGGATGGTACTTCAGAGAGTTATATATATTAGAAATTAAAATGCATTGTCACACTTGTAGCAGACTGGATGAAGTCTATGCAAAATGTATTAGTAATTGTCTAGTTTGACATTCTCACTAGATAGTTGGTAATCCCAGCCTCTACTGAAGACAGATTAGATTGAATCC
Organism: Mobula birostris; assembly: GCF_030028105.1. Lineage (NCBI taxonomy): Eukaryota > Metazoa > Chordata > Chondrichthyes > Myliobatiformes > Myliobatidae > Mobula > Mobula birostris. The sequence goes on along the minus strand of NC_092379.1, from coordinate 106,410,537 downwards.
TCAGCTCCTGGAAATGAAGTTAACCATAATGACAGCAAGAAAATCCGATGGAGTTTGTTCGTGAAAAAAAGATCACATCCAATGAATCTATTCTGTGCCATTTTCCAGAGTAAAAGAGTTTTCCATTTAACCTTCTTTTCTTTGTTTACATGAGATAAATCAGTGGCAAATTGTTTGGGGATTGAACGGAAGAGATTTTATTCTTTAGCTGAATCCAGACAAGCATAGAAATTCCCAGTTTCCCAAATGGCTCAGTAGACAAAATGCAACTCTCAGTCATGGGTTCCAATTTGCTCTCTGGTTTGTGCTGAGATAAGTTATTTTAAGTCAGAACAGCAGTAAATTTGATCTTAGAGTTCAGCAATGTAAAAAAATATTAAACAGTGTATATATCAGTCCAATTATAATTAATATTAACCAATTAGTGTCTGCTGCTATAGTAAGTATATATGAATGTCAGGAGTGGACAGATTCATATTTGCTTGTAATTGACTGCCAGTGAAAAGTTAATTAATTAATTATAATTGACCAGGTCACAGAACTGTATCACCACTGGAAACTCATATACTGTACATATATATTTTTGACCTCATATGTTATGCAGTGATTTGTTCTGATTTTGGGAGAGTTATCTGAAACGTTGATTCTATAAGGGCAGATTCAGTAATGACTTTGAAAGTGAATCTGGAGAAATCCTCATTGTACATTTGTAGGACATTTGGGAAAGAGCGAGGAACTTAGAACGATCAAAGCAGTTCTTTCAAAGAACTAACATGGTACATTGGGATGAATAGCCTCTGCACTCTATAATTTTATAACTCTACAGTTCCTTGCAGCTGATTAACTCTGACTGCACCAGATCCAAAGTCCGGGTGTACTCGGTGTACTACTTGGTTAAGAGGAAGCTGTAGTTATAGAGACAGAACTCAGCATCAGGTTGTTCTATATTAAATTTGAAAACATATGTCTGGAAATCTAATAGCTTTCACTGGAGCTAAAAGGACGTTATAGTAAGGACTGCCATGGCTTTCACCCACTTCTAAAATCCAGTTTTATTGATTATGCTGGATGCTATGAACGAGAGCTAAATACCTCAGTAATTAGTCTTTCCTGGTGGACTTTCATGGCCCAGCTTTTCACAAAGAAACACATGTGACCACAGTTAAAACAGTCAGAAGAGTTCCTGTGAGTGCATATTTGGCAACCAGCTATTGATATGTATGTCAGTTATAGCTCCTTGGAGTAAGGTAATCACGGATGGGACCAAAGTACTCTGTAAGATGTGATTGTTACAGACACTTAACAGTAGCTAACAACTCCGTAGACAGAAGTACCAATCTGTACTTTAGTAATCAAAGCACCACATTGTATGTTGTTAACCAGAAATCAAGTTAAAGGAGGGGCAGAATGGAATGTGTGTAATAAAAGTCATTTTGGAGAGCAAATATTATGGTTCATTTTAGGGAAGGGTAGATCTTGGAAGTGGCAATCAGAACACATGTTCAATAAAACAATTGTACACTACAGGTAAAAGAAATAAATACTTGAACAGAGGAAAGCATAATTAATGGGATTAAAATGTGTCTGAGGTAAATAAAGAAGGAACTTTTCCAACGGAACCTTTTGGGACACAACATGAAGCCTGAGTACCTCCGGATAAATATTAGGAAGGGCCTAGATAGAGTGGATGCAGGTACTTCCAATAGAGGGAGAATCCAGGACCAGAGGGCAGAGCCACAGAATAGAAGTGCGTCCCTTTAGAACAGATATGAGGAAGAATCTCTTCAGACAGAGGGTGTGAATCTGTGGAACTTCTTGGCACCAGAGTCTCTGGAGGCCAAGTCATTGGGTATATTTAAAGTGCAGGTCAATAGATTGGGCATCAGAGATTACAGGAAGAAGGCAAGAGAATGGAGTTGAGAGGGAATATAAATCAACCACGAGCAAATGGTGGACTGAGCAATCCAAAGGCTCAGGTTACATGCAATTAATGCTGTTGGAGATTTATTAGTTCACCTCCAACAAATAAATACCACTGCAAATTTGGAAGGAATCAGGATTACTCTTTCTCGTGGGGCACATGGTTACAAGGAATAAATTGTTGGCACTACAATTTTCCTCCATGTTCTCCACAGGGCACCGAAAATGGATGCTGACTACTAGACCTGAAAACTGATGAAATGAAAAGAATTGAGCTCAACTTTTCTCACGATGCTACAGCAGTGAGCTGAAAGAATCTCACAGTTGGCTTTTACTGACGTGCCAGCACGACTGGAGTGTGTGAGAGAATCTTGGCTCTCAATCTTGCACAAAAGCTGGATGAAATGGTTATCCTGGAAATATTACCAAGCTATTCTTACTTTGAAATTAAGAAACTATTGGCTGACAGTAAAATAAGTGGTTTGATTAATGCACAGCTTATGTAGCAAAGCCATATGTTGTATCTATCTTGGAAATGGATGATGGTTCAATAAAGAAGATTCTATCCTACACCCAATCTATTTTCAAACCTGACATTGAATGCTTAATAGAGAAGCATAAATGAAGGTTTACTTTATATTTACTATACAGGATGTATAGCTATTGCTGGGAAGATATAGTTGAAGATTTATATTGCATATGACAGCCAGAAGCTAGAGAGAGGATTAGTGTTCCTTTGTCCAACCTTGACAATATTGATGAGTACACACTAGAATCACCCAAGGGGCTGAAGAAGTAAAAATTTATCAATCCAGTTAACAATGGTGTGTTCGTCATTCTTTCCTTTTGAAATTCCCTTTTATCTATGTTGCTTTTCTGAAACATCTTTTCTCTTGAGGTTTTATGAATTTCATGAGTTATTCCCTTTATTATAAAGAATAATCTTTTGCTCATCTTTACTTGCCACAGTGAGCTATAGTATTGCTGCTGTGGAGTTGGTGGAGGACTTTCAAGTGACGATTTTGCACAAATGAACCTTCATTAACTGGCAACTACAGTTATTCATCGGGATTCTGATGGTAATTCCTATCACCAACATTACAACTGTTCTTCACTAATTCCACTGAAAGTACTAGCATCCTTCAAGTTACCAATAAACTTTTCACTTTATGACTTCTACAATGTGAATATGGTATTGCAAACATATATTGTTCCACTTCAGTTTACAGGGGTTCAGGAGAGACGAATGAGTCCAACATAGTCCAACATGAAGGGGTGGTCAGGTCCGTTATTTGGATTGTTGTGTCCTTCTGCAAGCTTCATATGATCCCTTAACTACTATGTCCTTAGACATTCAAAGTGCACAATACCTTTACTGCAATTTTGGGTGAGCCAGTGATTCCCAACGGGATGTTACAGTTTCTTTTCAAGCTGATTTTGGAAATGTCCTGAAGATTCCCATCCTGTTGCGGCCTTTGTTATGTTGAAGGTCAATTCAGAGTTCTATTTCAGGTGTCCGATGTCGGGTGTAGAGAAGGCCTAAGTTGGAACCCAGATACAAATTATCATTGGTTCCTTCACAAAAGCATACATATATAGGAGCAGTGATATTTGAAACAGGAACATTTTAGAAACATTATTCATTTAGTTTATGGGTGAGCTTTGTGATTATTATATCATTTAACAACACACACAAAATGTTTTCCAGCATCGCAGATATTCTCTTGCTTGTGATATCACGTAACATATAGGATAAGGACAGGTAAACATTAATACAAAAATAAAATACCGCAGGTCCTTTAAATCTCAGTTGGAAACAGAAAAAGGCTGCAAATTCTTTGTAAATCAGGCAAAATAGGTAGAGAGAGAAAATAATATTTCACACCATCACTCAATCCATTGTCACATTGAACAATGATTAATTGATATTTCTTTCAGTTTAGTATTCACTGTTCATAATGTGAAATGCCAAATACAGATTTGGAGATGATTTTTAAGCCTTGTATGGAAGGTAAATATGCCTGAAAATGTCCAGTCATCTGGCAATTTATCTTTCTATCTATCTTTCCCACAATGACCGTGTTCAAGTTTAATTGTCATTCAACCATAACATGAATACTCATGAATACAGCCAAATGAAACAGCATTCCTCTGGCCAAGGTGCAAAACACAGTACCACCAGTCTCACACACCACAAGGCACATATAGCACATACTGTATAATTATCTCATCGCCGTCCTCCGATACAATGCAAACAAAACCTGATATAAGCTCAAGGAGCAAAACCTTATCTTCTAACCAGGAACATTACAGCCTTATTGACGAAATACTGAGTGCAACACTTTCAGATATTAAGTATTTTTAACCTCTTATTCTAGGCTTCCAGCATTCTTTCCAATTTCCTTTGGTAACTTCAGATAAATATTTTGTTTTATCAAAATTGCGGGAGAAGAGAGAGCAGCGCGCCGCACGTACACAGCCCTCCGGTGAAAAATGATATTGTATCTGTTAAATAGGGGCCGTGGACAATTCTGATTTGATGGAGATGGACATGAAAGCACAAAGGAACAGCTGGAGAAATTTCTGAAACGCTCGTTCGCTGCTGTCTTTACTGCGTGGTCAGGAATCTTCCAGAGGGAAGGCCTCAAAATCCCTGGCTTTGCCTGCTGTTGGCGACCGAGATTGAGGTTGAATCGTTCGGACAGATTTGGCGCTCAGTACTCGGTGTTGGAGAGCTGATTCGGAGGCTCAAAGTTTTCGGATGACTCAGAGACAGATTGTGGTCGGGCATGGCAGGGAGAATTTTTCCTCCTTCTCCCGTCTGCGTGAGATGTGGGACACTTGAGAGACTTTGAACTTTTTACTGTGCTCATGGACCTTCTTCATCAAGTTATGGTATTGTTGCACTAATATGTTATAATTATGTGGTTTTGTCAGTTTTTTCAGTCTTGGTCTGTCCTGTGTTTTGTGATATCCCACTGGAGGAAATATTGTATCATTTCTTAATGCATGCATTACTAAATGACAATAAAAGAGGACTGTGTGGCTTCATAATCTAATATGCCATGTTTTGTTACCTTGCACTGTCAACTCTATTCCAATTTATCCTCTCCTGCTTTTCATCCTGTACACATCTTCTCACTAGTCTCTCTCTCGCATTAGCAAACATTAAATTGCTTAATTCTAAACATTCCCATCTCTGTATAAAGTTTATTATTCTGAGACTTTAATACAGCTTCTCTCTCCACAGGTTCTGTCTGATTTGTTGTGTGTTTGTAACATGCTCTTTTTCGCCTCAGGTTAAAAAGTCCTGCCTTCTTTGGTCCAACAGAACACTAATTATCACTTTTTAAAGTCACGATCAACATCTCAGAATTAAATTATTTTATTCAAATTTGCCTTTGTTAACTCACCCCATCACTAGGATTACTGATCCCTGATCCATTCAGTCAATCTGTGGAGCAAATTTTATTGATGTAGTTCTCTCAATCACTTTGACTTCCATGTTCTACAACCATGCGCGATAAGTTCATATTTTAATTGTATTTGTGTGAAAGAGGGCATACAAACAAGGTAAAGAATAGTGCATATGGCTCACATTGGAGCATATCCCCAGAAGTCTGCACTAGTGGCAGAAGAATAAAGAAAATGAGAGAGAAACTATTGTGAGCTGATGGCTGTGGAGCACTGTTGAACTTTGTCGTGTAGTGTTGTGGAATTACTTCCTGATGCTCCACATAAATGTAAGTTGCATATCCCCAAGGAGTCAAAAGCATAGTGCTGATCCAAAAGGTCAACCTCAATTCAAGGCCCATCGCTTGTTATCCCACAAAGAGGCATTAAACCTCTATGTTTGGCGTTGTGCCAGAATCATTTAAACAGTGAAATTAGAAGAAAGGAGATTTCTCAGATAATATCAATGCTCGGAGAATGCTGAAAGGCATGTACGTATTTTGCTGCATTTGAACTGACAAGTAGATATTTGAAAAAATAATATACACCAAGATTATCAGTAATTGAAAGCTACTGAGGGAAAACTATGAGAGGTGAAGTGGGTTAAGACTGTAAAATATTAGACTGTTAAATCAATTGAACTACAGGCAGGGTGAGAACTGACAGGTGTGTAAGTCAATCAAGACAAAGTCACATAGTTTGAGTTATCCATGTTATCAGCAATCTAGGTAAATTTACCATCCAATTAAAAACTAAGTATTATTTTAATCACAGAGGACTCTCGCTATCAGTCATTATTTAATTATAGATTCTTGCCACCAGAAAACTCATTTTAAAATGAAGTTTACATGATCAGAAACTTTTGATTGGGATTCTTTCTTTAAAGAGGTAATCTCACCATATGTTTCCTTTTAAGGAATGATTCTCACCTGCAGCATGCTGATCGGAGTTAATTTTAAAAAGACAATCTTGCATTCAGCAATCTTTTTGAAGTGAGAACTCACTGTCCACATCCCCTTTTAAAGGGAGGGCTTCACTGCTAATCAGGATTCTAATAATCAGGATCTATTTTATAGTACATTTTCAGCTGGATAAGTGGTTAAAAGAATATAGTGTTTCAACAATTTGTTTAAGTTTCAGAACTGAAGATTTCCTCAAGGATTAACTTGCCACAAAGAAACAGGAGTTTGCTGGTATTGTCATTCACCCCAAACTATACACACCCCACACACGCACAACCCCTGTTTAGGAACTGTAATCCAGGAGTTCCCAAGCTGGGGTCCATTGACCCCTCTGTTAATGGTAGGGGTTCACGGTATAAAAAGTTGGGAACCTCTGCTCCAATTTGTTCATTGGAATCAACATCATGCTGAAAGCAGCTGTAACATCAGCAGGGTAGTAAACAAGTGGTTAATACACTATAGAAAGACAATTGCATCCCACAGGGGAAGCTGCTTTTAAAAAAAGTAATGCTGAGTTTTCCAAATTTTGCACAAAGCTGAAATTTACTGCTCTGTTTCTACTCTTTGCTTTGACTGGGCTCTTTTTAGCAGCCTACTCTTTTTTCATCTCTCATAACCTTCTTTGCCTTTCTTCACAAGGGCTGTGATACTTTTTTTGGGCACAGTCAAACCTCTTAGCCAACTTTTCCAGTTGTACATCTTCGCATTTGGTTACGAACAGCCTTCATCCTCTACAAATAGCAATGCTAAAGGAATTTGATAGGTGATTAAGCTTCCTTTCTTCCAGGTGTTTGCATTCATACCATATTTATAATGCTTGCAGGTGTGCTCAATTTAATCACTATGACTAGCAAGACCCCTTGAGGCAGACAATGAAAGTAGTATGGAGTTAAAAAGATGCATTAGTAGTTCCAAAGGGTTCATGTGAATAGAGCATTTTCCCATTCAATCAGTTAATGTCATAATGAGGGCATGATATGTGAGGAAATGAGTCATGCCTGTCATTCTCACAGGATATGCATAGGGAAATACACCTCTTTCAGTTTGTCATCCCGTGCTGAGTGGTTCTGCATGTGGTGGCAGAGACTGCTGGGGATAGTTCTTGTTGCATTTTACATAAAGTCTGTTTTACCTCTTTATGCATTCTTCCTTTTGTTCATGCACTGATGTCCACTTTAGAGCACCTGAAAGCCTGGGAAATCGCTGCTGATCTCTCATTCTTTGTGATCTGGTTGTTCCCAGCTCATTGCTGCAATTGTGGATTACCCTAGAAAAGAAACCACATATTTAATCAATGGCCTCTGTAATGCATTGTTTCCCCCTCTAGATTCACCAATCAAATGAGGGTCAACTTTACAGCTCCATTGCTATACCTGGGACCACAGAAGGCCCAATAAAGGCCCAATAAATTAAAATAAGACCGGTCATTGATTGGGGAAGCCACTTCACTGAGCACCTTTGCTTCTTCCACCACAACAGGTAGGATTTCCAGGTGGCCACCCATTTTAATTCTATCTCCCATTCCTATTCTGACATGTTGATTCATCGCCTCCTCTACTTCCATGCTGGGGCCAATCTGGGGAGCAAACCCTCGTATACCGTCTGTGTAGCCTCCAATCTGATGGCACGAACAAAGATTTCTCTAACTTCTGGTCATTTCTTCCCCCCTCTCTCTTCTCTCTTTTTCTATTCCCCATTCTGGGTCCCCTCTTATTCCTTCCCTTCTTCTCACCTGCCTATCATGTCTGTCCAGTACCCCTCATCCTTCCCTTTCTCCCTAGTCCACTGTCATCTCCTATCAGATCCCTTCTGTTTTTGGACTTTTCCTTTCTTGATCTATCACCTCCCAGCTTCTCACTTCATCCCACCTTCCCCCTCAGCTGTCTTCACCCCTTCCACTCGCCCCCACATCCTTATTTTTCCCACTTCATTTTTCAGTCACGACGAACAATTTTGGCCCAAAATGTTGACTGTTCATTCCTCTTCATAGATGGTGACTGGCATGCATATTTCCTCGAGCATTTTTGTGTTGCTCTGGATTTCTAGCATCTGCCGAATCTCTTGTAGTTGTGTCCTCTAAAAAGAACGTTCTCATAATCTAATATATGGCAATGTTCAGTGTCATATTGACACAAACTCCAGGACATACCTTAGTCTCATATTGGAGTCATACGTCATGCAGCTCATGATGGTTACTGCGTGGAAGGAAGTATCATTATGCCATGTTTGATGAACAGAGAACGGGTTTGTTAATTTTGCTACTCTAGACAAATTCTTCAGACTCTCACTAATTACTTGCAAGTTGGAAATGATTAGGATAAAGCTAATCTTTATCTTTTATATGTTATATGCAGATTGAAATGTCAAAACATATAGTGAAATGCATCCTTTTGCACCAATGACACATTCTGAGGATTGCGGTGGAGGTAGCCTGCATGTGTTACCTTGTTTCTGATGCCAACATAGCATACCCACAGCTTATTAACCCTAACCGTAACCCTCACCATATATCTTTTTTGGAAAGTGGGAGGAAACCCAAACCATCACAGAGAGAACGTAAAAACTACTTGGAGTCAGTGGAGGGAATCGAAGCACAATCAGTGATTGCTGGTGCTATAAAGTGATCGCACTAACAGTTACACTATCGTGTTGGTGTAGCTGTACCTCATCTTCAGTGTGCATGCAAAAGTATTGTGCTTCTGGTTTTAACTCAGCGTAGTGTTACGTACCTCGTAACTGGGTTGCCAAACCAGCAGAAATGGATCTCTCAGTTGGAGTCTGGATTACTGAAACTAAGAAAGTTTTATTAAAGAAACAAACGACACAGTACTCTAATCAAAAGGATAATAAATGCAACAGTTCAGCAATGATAAACACACTTGTACACAGAATTAGGATAACAGGATCAATCAAACTCTATCGTCGTCTAGGGGTAAATGACCAGTTTCAAAGTGACGCAAAGTTCAGTTCAACTGAGTTCAGTTCAGTTCACAGTAATCACTGCCATGGTGATGGACAGTGGAGGGAAGGAGAGAGAGAGCAAAAATGAATGAATATTCAAACGGCTTCCGCACAGACCTTCGATATTCTTCGCAGTCAGCTTTCGGGCGAGCCATTTGTGATGTCTTCTGAGGTCACCGACTGTGACCCCTCCGTTTCCAGATACGATCGTTTCTCTGCGGTGAACCTGGCACCCAGGCAAGGGCGGACACACACCAGGTTCCCGCCAATCGTACCTTTCCACACTGTGCGTCTATGGCTTGGTCCGGCGATCAACCCTCCAAAACTCCCACCGACTTGTGGGAGGCACACCGCTTCCAGAGTCTCGTTACCTCGTGGTGTCGTGTGTCTTGCCTTAGCGAACCTGTCCCTTTTTATCCCCCTGCTGGGGTATCACCTGTCCATCACTTCAAACAGTTCAGGGTTCAAAGGGGGAGCCAATCTTGACAGCTCTCCTTCCATCCGTTCATTAACATCTCCAAATGCTGCTGCATTGTTTTCCTTATCTCTCTTTCTCCTGAAGACAGGTGGCAGACCAACTGTTGATCCCACTGGTGCCAGCACAGGACAGTTAACATCTTAATCTATGTGTACTGTCGTCACAGTAGTGAAAATATAATTCCTAGTTTATAACATTGGCAAGATTTATAGTGATTGTCTGCTGTTTGTGAATCATCAGATTCCTAACATTAAGAATGTATGCTTATTTACATACATGTTCACACATATACCCTGAACCTACATTTCTTCTTTGTGATTTGGAGATGAATCTGTATTAATAAATAATGTATTGCAGTGTCTTTGTTCGTTAGAGGAGCATGCATCCAATAGGGTATGATGGAGAATTGACAGAATAAATTATCAATAGAATTGTGTCATGCTGATCCACATGTGCTGTCTCAGCCTCCTGCATACTCCTTTACCTCTGGCAAACACAAATCCTGCTGTGAACTGTCTGTGAGTGATTTAGCAAAAAGCAGAGAATATAACAGTTAATGAGAGGCCTGCTCTACTGCCTGGCAACTATAGATTAAGCCTTCAAAGGCATTTTTACAAATCAGCCCATATGCTATAAACTCACACAATGAATAAATGCAACTTCCTCAATGTTTGATTTGAATTTCTAGACGTACAAAATGATTTAAGCTCGCAACAGGCTTATGGTAAATGATGTTCTGCTGTAGCTTGACAGAATCGGATAGGGATTTTTTTTTAAAGTGGTGAAGTTGTGAAACAGTGGCAGATAGTGCTCGATATCTATTCAGTGGAAGTTTGAGTTACAGTGGAAGACAACAAAAATCACAAATTATGTGTGGGCTTGTGAAACTGGTTGCAAACAAGAAGGGAAATGCCAAGAGGAGAAAAGAACATGTTGATGAGGATGTCCATCCTTGTATGAATGCAAATTTTTCTATTGCAGCTGGGGATGCTTTCCTGGATTCAAGAGTAGATATTAACTTTGTGAAATAACATGAAAGAGTTGATAGTGAGTTAAATATTTTTCCTGAGCTTCATTTCCATTACATACCATGGCTTAATAGCTTGGCAACAGTAGGTCTCCATTTACTACAGACTGAAGTCTAATACTGTACACTGACAACATTCCAAGATATCCCAGAGAGTGTAAAGAACTGCAGGTTACTGCGTCTTCCCACAAATTTTCCATGGAAAACAACTGATGAAGCATGGGAGAGCAGGTATTAGTTGACGGCTTAAGGCCCCTGCACTCGATCTCCACGTGATGATTAATCCCATCCTCTTGCCTTAATCTCATATGGATAAAAATACAAAAAATGGAAATACTCAGCAAATCAGAAAGTATTTGTGGAGAGAGAAAAACAGGGTTTATGTTTCAGCGCCGTCACTTCATTGATCATGATATTTGAAGCGTTTTCTAATCCTATGTCAGTTTCTGGCATTGAAAGTATTTTGCTTTTAGATCAAATTCCCAATATTGTCACCCACAGGTCTAGTTGAATACACCACCTCCTCTACAGTTTGACAACTTTTCACTACCCCAGGTTAATATCTCTCTCCAATGAACTCAGACCTCAACAACTTGATAACCCCTTTCATAAGTATGGTTGGTGGGGTTGGTTTCTACATAATGGTAAGTCTGGTTCTTTAACATTTTTCATTAGTTGGGTGGATTAATCCATTTTTGTAAAAAAAAAATCATGTCACTAATTATCTACATGTACCATCCCACGCCCACACTTTGGAAAGTCTGATCACCCAACTATACTTCTACTCTTGTCATACAGGCAGAGAATAAAGACCACAGCAGCATTGTTGAGGACTAAGAAGGTATGGTCAAAAGAGGCAGAGAAAACTTACAAGACTGCTTTAAGTCCTGTCGGAGCAGTGCTGCCAGGATAATCAAGGACACGACCCACCCAGCCACCACATTTTTCATCCCCTTTCCCTCCGGGAGAAGGTTCAGGAGCTTGAAGACTCGTACGGCCAGATTTGGGAACAGCTTCTTTCCAACTGTGATAAGACTGCTGAACGGATCCTGACCCGGATCTGGGCCGTACCCTCCAAATATCCGGACCTGCCTCTTGGTTTTTTTTGCACTGTATGTTTTCCCTTTTCTATTTTCTATTTATGATTTACAATTTAAATTTTTATTATACTTACTGTTGTTTTGTATTCCAAGGAGCACGAAGTGCAGAATCAAATATCGCTGTGAAGATTGTACGCTCTAGTATCAATTGCTTGGTGACAATAAAATAAAGTATAAGGTAAGTCTGTGGACTAGACAATAATCAGGGATTCTTCTTCAAATCTGAATGAGTACACCACAGTAGTCACTGACTTCATCAAGACCTCTGTGGATGAGTGTGTGCATTTGAGAGCATACCAGGCATATCCAAACCAAAAGTCATAGATGAATCAAGAGGTTCATAGTCTGTTGAGAGCTAGATCTGTGACATTCAAGACTGGTGATCCAGGACTATACAAGAATTCCAGGTATGGTCCATGAATGGCTATTTTAAGAGTGAGAGAACAATTCAAATTGAAGTTAGAGAAGGAATTGGATGCATGTCAGCTCTGGTAGGGTGTGCAGGCCATTACACCCAACAAGGAAAAGCCTAACATGATAAATGGCTGTGATGCTTCTCTCCCAGATGAGCTCAATACAACCAATGCAGGTTCTGAAAGTGAAAAATAAATCCACACCTGTGTGAATCCCTGCAGCATCTGGTGACTCTGTGATCTCAGTGTCAAAGGCAGACGTCAGAATATCTTTCAAGAGAGTGCACCCTCATAAAGAGTCAGGCCCTAAAGGTATACCTGGTAGGGCACTGTAAACCCGTGCCAACCAACTGGCAGGAGTGTTCAAAAATATTTTCAATCTTTCATTGCTGCAGTTGGAGATTCCCACCTGCTTCAAAAGGGCACCAATCAAACATGCCCAAGAAGAGCAGGGTGAGCTGCCTCATGGCCTATCACCCAGTGGCGCTCACATCTACTACGATTAAGTCTGTTCAGAGGTTGGTCATGGCCATAGTCAACCTCTGCTTAAGCAAGGACTTGGACCTGCTGCAACTTGCCTATCACCACAATAGGTTTTCAGTGGCTACAATCTCACTGGCTCTGCACTCGGTCTTGGATCACGTGGACAATGGGAATACCTACATCAGGCTGCAGTTTATTGACTACAGCTCAGTGTTCAAGACAATCATACCCTCATTCTAATCAACAGGCCCCAAACCTGAGCCTCTGTACCTCCCTCTGCAACTGAATCCATGACTTCCTCTTCAGGAGACCACAGTCAGCGTGAATTGGAAACAACATCTCCTCCTCACTGGCACACCTACAATGACGTGTGCTTAGAACACCACTTTACTCTGTCTACACCCACAACTGTGTGGCTAGGCATAGCTCAAACAGGCCTATAATTTTGCCAATGTCACAGTTATTGTGGGTGGAATTTCAGATGGCGATGAGGAGGTGTACAGGAGTGAGATAAATCACCTGGTTGAATGGTATTTTAACAACAATCCTGCACTCAGCATTAGTAGAACCAAGGAATTAATTGTGGGCTTTAAGAAGGGAAGTTGAGGGAACACACACCAGTCATCAGCGAGAGATCAACTCTGGGAGGTCCGATCAGTTTCAAGTTCTTGGGTGTCAACATCTCTGAAGATCTCTCCTGAGCCCAGCATATTGATGTAATTACAAAGAAGGCATGACAGCAGCTATATTTTATCAGGAACTTGAGGAGACTTGGTATGACACCAAACACTCTCATAAATTTCTACAGACGTCCTGTGGAGCGCATTCTACCTGGTTGCATCACAGTGTGGTATGGAGGGACCACTACATAAGATCATAGAAAGCTGCAGAAAGTTGTAAACTCAACCATTTACAGCATGTCCACTAGCTTCCCCAGCATCGAGGACACCTTCAAAAGACAATGCCTCAAAAAGGCGGCATCCATCGTTAAGGACCACCATCACCCAGGACATGACCTATTTTCACTAATGCCATCAAGGAGGAGGTACAGGAGCCTAGAGACACTCACTCAACATTTCAGGGACTGCTTCTTCCCCTCTGACATCGGATTTCTGAATGGACAATGAAATCATGTATACTACCTCACTATTCTTCTCTTTTTACCTGCTCTCCTTTTTTGAATTACTTATTTAATTTATCTTTATATGCAGTATATTTCTTATTGTAATTTACAGTATTTTATTATTATGTATTGCAATGTACTGCTGTCACAATACAACAAATATCACAACAATGCCAATGATATTAATCCTGATTCCGATTCTGATTCTCTTATGCATTTCACAAGCCTGCACATTGCTTGTGGTGCTATGTTACCCCATTGCTTAGATATAGCATCAGACTTGAAATGTTCAGGCACAGGTAAAACAACAAATTGTCACCATAACTGTATCCCCAGAGCCCAGTTTCTCAGCCTTCACATCTGTTGACTCATTAAATACAGTTGTACATAGATCTAAATTGGAACTATAATAGTTAGTTTCCATATTTTCAGCAATTAATAAACATGAGATACTTAATGTGCCACTTACTTAATTTAGAAAATGTCTTTTACCATTAAGCACTGAAGCCCTGATTTTGAGTAGATTTCAGACACTGGGCATATATATTTCTAGTCCCTCCTGCTTGACGTATGGAAGTAATTGGATGGTTGCCATCTGAAAATGGCTGTCTTTAGTCCATAAATGGATCAGACAAAGCTGCAAGAGTCCTTAAGCTATGCCCAAGGTCAAACCATTTTAGCTCCTTCTTGAATGAACCTCCTAAGGTCAAAAATGGGGATGTTCATTGATAATAGCATAATTTTCATTTCCATTCATAATCACTCAGAAAACAAAGCAGCAGCCTGTGTTGGCACGCTACAAGACACGGCCACCATCTGGGCTTTGGTTGGTACGGCTACTGTGTGTGCCTAATACAAACACTAGCAAGTTGCTGAGATTTCTAGGTGCTGAATGTTCCACAATTCGGTGGCAACTGTTTCACGTCACAAAAGGACAAGGCAATAATCAAATACAAAAAGGTCATCACCTCCTATTTACATTCAATGGCATTACCTAATAACTTCCTCGATCAATATCCTGGATATTACTATTGACCAGAAGCATAACTACTTCAGTCACATAAATTATTTCAATTCAAGAATTTAAGTATTTCTGGCAGCATGCAGTAACTTTCTCAGCTCCAGACATCCAAAATACTCTCTACCAGCTAAAAAATAGAAGTCACAAGATGGAATAAATTTACTAATTTATCTTCCACTTCCAAACAAGTGGGGTTCCAAGTTCATTCAAGAAACATGATATCTTTCACAACAAATAGAAAGGTAATTAAAAACCTGAAGTTGAATTTCTAATGTAGAAAATCTTTGGGGGAAGCATTCAGATAGACGGTATTAATTAACATTTAAGACAGTATAAATTAACAAAGTATAGTTAGAATGGCTTTCTTAAGGGATAAACTTGTTTGCCAACAATTGAATTTTCTGAAGAAGTGCAAGGAAGTATGACGTAGTGTTTTCATCTTGTCCACATGGATTTTGCAAGACTGTTAATAAAGTCCCACAAGAAACCTGTCACACAAGAGGAAGCATACGGATTCTAATGAAAAGAAACAAGCTAGACTGAAAATCAGCCTAGTGACATAAAGCACAATATTTCAAAGAGGTTTTTATGACCTGAGGGCTATTTCCATGGTGGTTCCACGGGACTAGGCCTCTTACTTTGGGGGTATATTTCAAAAGTATTGATATAAGTAAAGAGAATATATTTGCATGTCTCCAGATAGTATATGTGCATGATAGGGAAAAGAAGTGTGATATTAATAGACTAGTGAGGTGGTCAGAAAAATGGCAAAAGCAATTCACTTTCTAAAAGTGTGAGTTTTTTTATTTAGGGAAAGCAAGCAAAGCAGGGATGCTGAGATCACTAAGATTTTCCGAGGTCTAGAGGGGCATTTGACTGAAGGTTCACAGAACCCTGAAGGTAGCAGGGCAACAAGATATTATGGTTTAGAAGTATTGCTTGATACTTTCCTTTATTAACTGAGGCAGAGAATATAAGCACAGGGGGATCATGTTTGAAATTGGGTAAAGCCATAGTTAGGTCATAACTAGAGTGCTGCATGTAGTTCTAGCCCCTACACCACCAGAAGAATATAGAATGTAGACTCACAAGTATGTTGTCTGGCCTGGAGAACTTCAGAAATTTTAGTTAGGTTAACATAAGAAACATAAGAAATAGGAGCAGGAGTAGGCCTTCTGGCCCGTCAAGTCTGTTCCGCCATTCAATAAGTTCATGGTTGACCTGATCATAGGCTCATCTCTACCTTCCTGCCTTTTCCCCATAACTCTTAATTCCCCTACTGATGCACTATCAATTACTCCAAAAGACTGGAAGTAGAGTAAATATCGAAAGGCTTTTATTAACAGTAAATTGACCAATGTCCATGCTGAGTATCAGTCCCGGACTGTGGGAGGAGCAGTGACACAATCACCTTTATTCAGGGTTCTGTGGGAGGAGTCACAGGAGCAGTCAGCAGAGGGGATGTCCAGGCATGTCCAGACAGATAACCCAGTTATAACCTATATATATATATATATATATACATACATACACACACACACACACACATATATATATACATATATAGTTACCACACCTACTCTGCAAAAATCTATCCAAACTTGTCTTAAATTTATTTACCGAGGTAAGTTTCCACTGCTTCATTGGGCAGAGAATTCCACAGATTCACCACCCTCTGGGAGAAGCAGTTCCACCTCATCGCCGTCCTAAATCTACTCCCTCGAATCTTATTCGTGGAAACAAAAAAAGTTCTGCCGAGGTTGGAAGTCTTGAGAAACACACACATGTGCTGGAACAACTTAGCACACCAATTAAAATGTATGGAGAGGAATAAACATCGACATTTCAGGTAAAAAAAAACCTCCATCAGAACTGAAAAGGAACGGGCAGAAGCCAGAAAGATAGTAGTGGTGGGGGTGCGGGGTGGGGGAGATTAGGAAGGAGCACAAGCTAGCAGGTGATAGGTGAGGGGGAAGTTGGGAGGGTATCAGGGTCAATAGCAGACCCAAGTGCAGGAATCCCATAGAGTTCAGCAACTTAAACAAAGGAAAAGATTTATAACAGAAATTACCAGCAAAACTAACAAGAACTCAGGCAAACTATACAGGGTCTTGAAGAACTTAACTTATTTATTGTACAAAGAACTTGGTCAGAGTTTCATAAAAAAAGGATCTACAATGACCAAGCAAACAAGAGTTGTTAATCCTGCCAAAATACACCCTGGAGCACATAGGAATTCAGGATTGATCAGACAGCCCAGTGTTGAGAGGAAGCAATAACCAAAATGCAGCGATTGAAATGGAAGACATTGAAAATCAAATGCTAATTCAATTACCCCAAATTGAATAAAAGTGATAAATACAAAGAGAACTGAACAATTCTCATGATTCTAAATGAGAAACCTGCAACACAAAGTGAAATCCCAGAGCTAGTCCAAAGACAAACAATTAGATATAAAAGATAAGTGACCCAAGGAAACTGCATACCCACAAGTTTACACTAAGAAGACACTTACAGTATGGTGGAAGCTCTAGTTGCCAAGAGTCATGAAGTATGTGAAGTTATTGTTATTAGAGAGAAGGCTCTTGGGAAACTGAAAGGTCTGAAGATAGATAAGTCACTGGACCAAATGGTGTACTCCCCAGGGTTCTGAAAGAGGTGGTTAATGAGATTATGGAGGCATTAGAAATGATCTTTCAATCATTAGAATCTGGACCGGTTCTGGAAGACTGGAAAATTGCAAATATCACTCCGCTCTTCAAGAAGGGAGAGAAGCAGCAGAAAGGAAACTATAGGCCAGTTAGTCTGACCTCAGTGGTTGGGAAGAGGTTGCAGTTGATTATTAAGGATGAGGTCTCAGGGTACATGATAAAATAGGCCAAAGTCAACATGGTTTCCTCAAGGGAAAATTTTGCCTGACAAATCTGTTGGAATTCTTTGAAGAAGTAACAAATAACAACGGAGAATCGGTTATGTTATGTACTTGCATCTTCAGAAGGCCTTTGACAAGATGCCACACATGAAGCTACTTAAGAAGCTTCAAGCATATCATATTAAAGAAAAGATAGCATGGATAATGCAGTGGCTGTTTGGCAGAAGGCAAAGACAGGGAATATAGGGAACCTTTTCTGGTTGGCTGCCGGTGATTAGTGGTGTTTCAAAGGTGTTTGTGTTGGGTCCAGTGCTTTTTACATTATATGCCAATGATTTGGATGATGGAATTGATGGTTTTGCTGCAAAGTTTGAAAATGATACAAAGATAGGTGGAGGGGCAGGTAGTTTTGAGAAAGTAGAGACATTAAAGAAGGACTTAGACAGATTAGGTGAAAGGGCAAAGAAAGGACAGATGGAATATAGTGTTGGGAAGTGTATAGTCATGCACTTTGGAAGAAGAAACAAAAGGGTTGACTATTTTCTAAAAGGAGAAAAAAACACAAAAAACTGAGGTGCAAAGGGACTTGGGAGTCCTTGTGCAAGATTTCCTAAAGGGTACTTTGCAAGTTGAGTCTGTGGTGAAGAAAGTAAATGCAATGTTTGCATTCATTTCAAGAGGACAAGAATAAAAAGGAAAAGCTTTAATGTTGAGACTTTATAAAGCACTGGTGAGGCCTTACTTGGAGTATTGTGAGCAGTTCTGGACCCCTTATCTTAGAAAACATGTGCTGAAACTGGAGAGAGTTCAAAGGAGGTTCATGAAAATGATTCCAGGATTGAATGGCTTGTCATATGAACAGCATTTGATGGTTCTGGGCCTGTATTCACTAGAATACAGAAGAATGAGGGGCGACCTCATTGAAACCTATCAAATGGTGAATGGCCTTGATAGAGTGAATGTGGAGAGGTTTCCTATGATGGGAGAGTCTAAGACCAGAGGACACAGCCTCAGAATAAAGTGGCGTCTTTTTAGAATTGATATGAGGAAGAATTTCTTCAGCCCGAGGGTGGAGTAGAGGCCATATCTTTATGTGTAATTCATGCAGAAATTGATAGATTCTTGACTGGTCAGGGCATGTGGGAATTTGGGGAGAAGGCAGGAGATTTAGGCTGGGAGGAAAATTGGATTAGCCATGATTAAATGATGGACCAATGGGCCAAATGGTCTAATTCTGCTCTTACATCTTATGGTCTTATCATCTTAAGATACAATCCATATACTAACTGAAAAAAAATATTTTTTTAAAAAACAGACTCTAGTTGTAAGAAAGGGTGTGTGATAGATATTCACTTCCTGGGCCCAGGGAGTTTCATGTTTGCGAATCTTGCTTCGTAAACATAGCAGTGGCTCACTTCTAAGATCACAGACACTTGTTAGTAAACTTCCGAATAGTATACATTGTTTAGCTTCTGGTCATAAAACAGAAGCCGTTCTTCAGTTCTTAAAGCATAAATAGGAAGCAGTAATCAGCTTGATGTTAAAACAACACTGTCTATAAAGTAGCTTTGCACAGATTTGCTGCCTCATAGTATTCTGTCTTTCTGCTCAAGTGATGCATTAGAAGATAGTGGGCTATTTAATTTGGCTTGTTTCAAAACAGGCAAAGCTGACTAAGCTGTTTAGTTCAAGGAAGCTTGCAGACAAGATGGATAATATCATTTAGCATATCAAATAGTTAATGCATTTATAGTTGGGAGTTTTATGTACTCAGAGAAGTTAGCTTTACAGCATTGATTGTAGGTAGCTGACTCCAAAAAGCTTTTAGACCATTTTTGTAAAAAGGGTAGCTGAGGAAATGTCATATGTGTGTTGTAACCCTCGTGTTCTGTCGGCTGTGTAAGTCTAGGGAAGACAATCTCTGGCTCCGCCAAACAGGTGAGATTGAGATGTGAGTCCACCTCGAAACACCCCCCCCCCCTCCCCGTTTGTGGGGATGCTGCGTGATTTGTTACCCTGTTACAAATCAGTACCACGGAATAACAGACAGTGCACCACGTACAATTAAATGACTTAGCTTTATAATTCGTAATTTGACTACAGGGTTAGTGAAGACAAAGCCAAAAAAAAAGAAAAGAGTCCATTTTATTGAAACAGTCTAATGTGCACAAGTTTTTGCTCACGGTTTCCCCTTCGCCAATCCTCTTCGATCTTCCAGCCTTCATCAGATCATGGCTCTGCTCCAGCATCTTCTCTCTTCATCTCCCACCGAACAAAAGACTCAGATCACCCTGGTGTCAGGCACACAGCACGAAAACACCCTCCAGTCATTGGACGGCTCACATTCCAAAGCACCTGTTATCTCTAACTCTAACCCAAGCACTGCTTCTAGAGAAAGACCAAAACATTAGCAGTGAAACCTTTCCCAGAGTGTTACAGTGTGAAGTTATCCAAGTAGTAGAAAAGGGCATAAATGTAGAGAGCAGTTCAGAATGAGCTAAGGAACAGCAAGGGGCATGGAAGAAACAAAGAGGTGAACTAGAATCGATTCCCCTGGCTTCAATTTCTGTGACAGATGATTTGTTTCTCTGCATTGTTGGTATGTCTTTTCAGTTTATCAGAATTGTACCTGTGTTTTGGAAATCCTTTGTTTTAGAAATTATTTGTGTTTTTAAGTGTGCTTTAAGAATATTGTTTGGATTTAAATGTGTATCAATGAAATTAAATGAACTATGTGTAAATTACTTTGTTAGCTGGAAGTATCTTCTCCTTGATAAGTAGATGGGACCCACTGGTTGAATAGTGGATATTGGCAGCTAAACTCACAGTGGTGAATAAACAGGGAAGTAAACTAGTCTTTGAAGATTGTGTAGTTACAGTATAATCTCCCTTTCGTAAGAATACTCATGGCTATTTATATCTGACATGGCTAAAGGTCTTCATCTGTGTTTAGAACTTTGTGATCAGCTAACCCAATACCACCACAGGGGGATAAAGTGAGAAGATAGCAGGTGATAGGTGGTGTAGGTAAAGGGCTGAAGAAGAAGGAATCTAATAAGAGAGGACAATGGAACATGGATGAAAGGGGGGGGGACCAGAAGGAGGTGAGGAGAAGGAAGGAGTAACTAGGATGAGGAATGGAAAAAGAGAACAGGAAGGGGAAAAATTACAGGAGGTTAGAGAGATTGCTTTCAGGTTGGAGGCTACCCAGAAAGAATATGAGATTTTGTTCCTCCAATCTGAGTTTAGTCTCATCACAACAGGAGGGGTGACCATGGGCATTAACCTCAGAATGGGAATGGGAAGTCAAATTGAAATAGGGAGGGAGCCACTAGGAGATCTTGCCTTTTGGTTGGCATAACATCGTGGACCGATGGGCTTGTACTGTTCTCAGTTTTATGTTCTTTTTCAGCGACACATGTCAGAATGGGTCAGAATAGGAACAGGAAGTCAGATTGAAATGTATAGCTATTGAGAAATCCTGTCTTTTGTGGCAGACAAGGATGACATTGCTTTCTTTGTTACAGCAGAGTGTGTGTGTTATAGAATAATAGATAAATAGTGGACTATGTGGGAGAGAAGAGATTGATCTTAGAGTAGGTTGAAAGGCCAGCAGAACATTGTGAGCCAAGATGCTTGTATTGTTCTGTAATGACCTGTGTTCTCTGTTTCAGGAAACTTCATTGTGCCGTATGAAATTTTAAATGGACTAGGTGGAGTGAATCATAAGGACATGCTTCTCTGAGGACATTAAATAAAGCATAATTTAAAGATGATTGGTGCCAGGAATAAAGGGATGATGAGGAGACACAGTTGCCAAGTTGGTGACAGAGGTTTGAACTAGCTATCTGAAAGGATAGTAGGGACAGAAACTTCCACTTGACTTAAAAAATGATGAATATATACAAACTGCCATAACCTGCAAGATAGTGGATGGATAATTCAAAAAAGGGATTAGTTGAAAAGCTCTTTTTCAGAAGGTATGAACACAGCAGGTCAAAATGAGCTTTTTCTGTATCATCAATTTCAAAGTCTGAATTATCCTTTGTTATGCTAACTATGATACAGTCTGCTGGTCCTTTGCCTTGTGGTTCACCTTTGCTTACATCCAATTTAACTTTGCTCTTCAATTAGCTGCCTTAATAACATCTATGAAAATTAAAATAGAAAAATTGCTAAAACCCAGAGTCAGCCAGGGACCTTAAAGAGAACATATTTTATGATGATTCAGGTATGAATGTTTAATTACGCTCAAACATTGTTTTGAACTCATTTTGGCCTTTGGATTAAAAGTACTTTGCTTTTCACATACTAAAACTCTAAATAAATATTTGGGTCAGTCATTTCCTTGCAGCTGTTTTTACTGGAACATCACTATAAACCCATTATATATATATATAGTTTCTTAATTCCGGCAGTGTAACTTCATTAGAAGTGCAACAATAACTATGTCTAATTGTATAAATTTGGTTTCCGCTGGAAGCTATAACTTTGTAAAGCATTGACGTAAAGCTTTCATGGTGCCAAGTGAAGAATCAGAGCGCTGATTACAAGGTATGAAGGGCTGGAAGTGACGTCATCAGAGTCTGAAAAAGGTTTATTGTCACTGATATAGGTTGTGAGGTTTGTTGTTTTACAGCAGCAGTGCAGTACAATATATGAAACTTTACTGTAAGAAAGATAAAAATATGAAAATGAATAATTTGTGCAAAAAAAAAGAGCAAAATAGCCTTTATTGGTTCATGGACAATTTAAAAAATCTAATGGCGGATGGAAAGAAGCTGTTCCTAAAAGGTTGAGTGTGTGTCTTCGAGCTCCTGTACCCTTCCCTGATGGTAGTAATGAGAAGAAGGCATGTCCTGGATGGTGACGGTCTTAATGATGGATGCTATCTTCTTAAGGCACCGCTCTTTCAAAATGTCTTCAGTGCTAGGGAGGCTGGTACCCATGATGGAGCTGGCTGAGCCTACAATTCTCTGCAGCCATGATCTGATGCCTGATGCTATCTTTGCTGATGAAGGAAATTCACTGAAACCTACATAAATAAAGAATTTACTGTATATCATAGTGTCCAAGGTGTGAATATATGCTTTTAATATGAAAAGAAATGTCGACATGTATTTTCTAGGTCTAGTTTTAGAAACTTCCAAAGTGCTCACTCCAAGATTACACTTCTTGGTCTAACGCCAAAGACTAAGATCACTCGATACATTTGGTTTCAATTCAGGATCTACATTAAAATATAATAAAACAAGATTCAATGCATACACAGCATCCATTGTTTCTCCCAGTATTTCAACATTTATTTTCCCAAAGGCACGGAATGTTGCCGAGATGGAGTCTAGATTGCAATACATTCTGATAGCTATTTTGCACGGCACTATCGCATTCCTTCTTTGAACTCACTGAGTGGAAATTGGTTCCATAATTATTGGATCTCAAATCTGACCTTATCCATGCTTATTTATTTCTTTAGAAACACAACATGGTAATGGGCCCTTCAGCCCATCAAGCCCAAACCACCCTATTACATCCATGTGACCAATTAACCTACTAATCTGCACCCAGAGGAAACACACTTGGTCATGAGGGTAATATACAAACTCCTTACAGGCAGTAGAGAAACTGTTCCCAGCTTGCTGGCTCTGTGTCAGCATTATGACAACCTCTACACTACTATGCCATCCCTACTGCTCTGCTGTACCCTCTAAAAGCAGTTATTGTACAGGGGTCAATTTGGGAACACTGTCTGATAGTTTTCCCCTTCTTAAGTTTGGAAAGAAGCTTAAGAATGAAGACAAAAGATAGCGTATCATGCAGGGATTCTCCCCGAGACCTTATTCCTCTATATAACTAAAGATTGCACTGGCTGAATAGTCCAATGCAACTCCTTAATTCCATCTAACACTAACGTAATTTACCTTCTGTTAAAATTGTGATAAATGGATAAAGTGCAAAATGATTTCTGCACTGCACAGTTCATAAGAGTGCAGCAGCATTTCAAACCTGAAGACAATCTTTTTCATTAATTAGTTACTTGAACATGCACTTCAGTCTGACCTGGGCCTCTGCTCCAGAAGCACTGTCTATTGCCTCCACAACCTGCACCTGGCATGGAGGGCCAACATCACTAGCTCTCTAAATGCTCATGTCTGGGATAAGGTTCAGATTGCAACTGAGACATCGATCTCGAAGTGACTATGATAGTTTTTTTTTATTAAGACGTTAAGCCCTGGAGCAGATCTTGAATCCACAGCCATTTAATCAGTAGCAAGAATGCAGCCATCCAGAGTAAAATGCTCATAGGTCATCTGTGGGGAAAAAGGAACAGAACATCTCATAAGTTCATGATATTGATTCATGGCCAATTTAGATAAAGTGGCTGTTCTCAGTGTGCCTCTGTTCAGCAGGTTTTATAGTTTAAAAATGAAAGCGAAGGAATCTGAGTTATACATTTGCCAGTAATTCTATGGGGACAATCTGGGCCTAACTTCAAAAGAAAAAAAGCATAGGAACAGCATAAATCCATTACACATTTAGGCTCTAAAATTCCTGAGGCCAGAGAGAGTGAGCTGCTGTGGGAAATGGTATTGCTGTAGTTGCCACCAAGAATGCACTCATGCACGAAATAGAAGAGGGAATGGAAGTGCCCAGGCTACCCTGGACATTACCCTCATTATACCTTTGTTAGAAGGTAGAAGCTGCTGTGTATTCCTTCAGGGCCTTTGGAAAAGTCCCAGAATTTGTCTGGACTAAAGTAAGGAATCCCAAATGAATAAATTACCTTTATGTAAAACATTTAGTGTTCCCTTTGGAGCTGAAGCTGTACTGACCTATTTGCTTTTAGTTAGGTTCATCAGTGATTTCAACTCCATTGAGTAGTGTGGCACTGAGCCATTTATTTTCTACTCAGAATCAAGGGTCTGTGTGGCTTTACAAGAAAGTCCTGCCAAGTATGATAACAACTACTGCAACTCGAACGGGATCTGTTCCATTTTACAACAGCAGCCCTGCTCCATGAGCTAGTGCTTGTGAAATTGTTTTTCATAGTTTGGAATGAAAAAAAAACAGTCTGAACTGAGGTAACCTGTTCTTTACAATTCACATTGAAACTGACAGCTTTGGACAAAATCCTGACCTTATCAGTTGAAATAATTTAGAAGTTTACTGTTGTTAAGATAGTTATGAAGCTGGTTCTCATTGACCCTCTGCCAGCTCTCTGAATCCGCTTGCTGATCTCTTCAGTGTCTCTTGCGAAGGATTAGTAGAACATACAGTATTGATCTCCAGTTCATTTGGAATTGCTGTAGCATATTAAAGCTACAGTCTGCATATCTAATAACAACCCCTACGGGAAGCTCTCATTAGGACCTACATGATTTACAGACAAGAAGTCAATGAAAATATTTACTTAGATATTCTCATGTATCCCATCATATAGTTCTTCATTCTTTCTAACTGTAGGATGTCTGCCTCCAACATGGACTCAGACATGCTTGAACATTTTAATGAATTAATAAGTTAATTAATAATACCTCTACACACTAATCTTCATGCAGTGTATTAATTAAATGCTGGTAGAAAATCGGCATATGGCAATTCATATACAGTGGATTCCAATTAATTGGGCTATAGGTTAATCATGGCAGCAGCTTATTTGGGACAACTCTTAAGGAACAAAAAATAGCTGCGAAAATATCTAGGATTCCCTTTGCTTATTTGGGACACTATTCTGCTTAAATGGGGCAGGAGACTGTTGCCGCACAGTTTCTAATTAGCATCATTTGCATCCACTTGAGTGGCTATTAGACACAACACAGTGCTTCAAGTGAAGTTTTCAAATAGCATCAGTTCTGTCAGTTTGTGTTCAAAAGGCAGTGATTTTTGTAACTGATAGTTGGTGAGAAATAAGCAGCAAGACAATTCAAAACCGTTTTGGTCACTGCAGTTTCAAACACTCAGGCTTGGAGATGTCAGAAATGGCCAGAAGTGAAAATGAAATAATTTCACTACTTCACCAAGTTAGAAACTATGAAGAATCTGAAGGTATTGACAATCATTTTGGATGTTACAATGAAAATAGAGATTTGTAGGATGAAGGCAGTCCATTACCTGCACTAGGAGTCTGAGCAGATTTTGTTCATTTATAGTCAAAAGAATGTTACATGGATGAATTCCTTGGTCAATAACAAATGCATAATTTTATAGTGTTATAGTACTATTGGTAGTGGTGTAATTTGTTCTTTATTTCTTTTAAATACATAAATGGTTACTCAGTTTGTCTTGTATTGTACCTTTTTGAATTACTTCCATGAAACTATGGTTAATTGGGCCTAAGTTAACTACTGGACTAGTTAACCGGAATCCATTGTACTGCAGTAGTGTTCAGTTGAGTCTTTGGGAATAAAGGCATGAGGACCACCACAAGCACTTGCTGGTTTGTATAGGAAATCTCAGGTTTGGTCAGCTTCAGCATTGCACAAGTCTATTAAAAGTCAACATTTTGTATTCAGGACTTCTATTTAAAATGAAACTGTAAGCTCCATGGTCTGGCTTTTGCTGAGTTTTACCATCAACTGTTGAGCCAGCATTTAGCAATTTTAGGACTTTTACACATGTTGAATTCTGCATTTTGCTGGCTAAACAGTGGAACAGAAGTGTTCTGGAATTGCTCAACATTTGCACTGGAGAATCTTATCTCGGTTCCAGCACAAGTTATAACTGCAGCTGAATTCAAAAGTTTTAATTTTCATTTTAAGTGGTTAAATATCCATAAATAATGATGCTTGTTAATAATCAAAATTGTCAGGGCAAATTTTGATCCATGATAATTCCACAGTGAAGAAGAAATGTAAGATAACATTAAACATAGAACATAGAACAGTACAACACAGAAACAGGCCCTTTACATCACAATGTCTTTGCCAAACACAATGCTGAATCCACTAAATCTTTAAGGTAAGTAATAAATAACTATTTATTTAAGTTTGTTTCAACAATTTAAACATTTAAAATAAAGCTTAAAACTTTTGCATTTATTACTTCATTTTAATTGTTCTTCAATGTTTTTACCTTCAGAGGTGTTTGACCTTTTGAAAGATGGTGGAGATGGAGGTGTGAATTTGGCACATCTCCAAGCTTCTTATTGATGGGACTTATTCTAGATCTGTGCCACTAGCTGTAACCTCATCATATTCAGCCCAAGATGGTCTTGGCCATCAGGATTAGCCAAACAGATGAGAAAGTTCAAAGGTCGAAGTACATTTATTTTCAAAATATGTATACATTATACAACCTTGAGATTCATCTCCTAACAGACAGCCAAGGAAAAAAGAGGTGCCAGAGGTGAATGCAGGCATTGGCCCTTAATCACTAAAACCCAGGACTGAAGGGAGTAAAGATAAATATGAATATTCTTAATTCTGTACATTGTGAATAGAATCTCAGCAATGAAACAACTACAGGATCTTGGATGCAGTCCGGATCTTAGAAATACAGGGTTTTCAGTGAATTATTTATACCAAAGTAAGTCCAAGCACAGATAAACCACCAGGAAACCTAAGATACTGATTCTCCTTTCTCTTTGCTGCCCTCCTTTGTGCTAGCTCTATGTGCTGTCAGTTGAAGACATATCCAGGCCTTTTTATTGGTTCCCTGACTCTTATTGTGTCTGCATCCATCTCAATCTCATTACAGTACCTCCAACTGTGCTGTCGGCAAATGTGTTTAGCTTTCTCATGTGGTTTTCAAGCTATTGCAGCTTTGTTTGTCTTGTAACCTTTTCAATAGTTTGTCAATTCCAGTTTCCTCACTGATTAACTACGTACCTTTCAGTGTACAATCCACGCAGCGGTCTTTTAAGGAAAAAGCATTTTAAATGCCTCAAATCTCTTCTCTAACTTGTAGTTAAACTCTCATGCCTCAAAGGCATGAAACATTGTGGAGAAGGTCACAGCAATGGCAAACTGTAATCTATTAATTATTGCAGGTTATAATTGAGAAAGGTCTAGATTCAACTGTATAGCCAGGATTAGGTGCATGAAAGAGGCTAAAATCAATAGTATACCTGCTGACTCAAAGGCATAATCACCAGTTGAAACTTGGTCGGAAGAAACATCAGTCAAAAATCTTGATCTTCCACTGAGAAAAGGAGAAATATTAGAGCTACTGTAGTCCATTTTCAAGAAAGGAACTAAATTATGTTGTACTAAAAATATAGGGGTCTCCCAGCTGTTTGCCACATGGCCAGGTTACTTTTCAGCTCCCTCTTTTGAGTGGTCGAAGAACTGCTCATAAATTAATGTGTATTTTGCCACTCCACATTCAGAATGGACAACATCTTTACCATCCATTATCTTCTAGGGAATGAAAGAAGGAGCAACATCGCTCAACATTATTCTTTAGGCCGTACAAGAGTCTTTGACCCTATCAGTTGAAACAAACTGTAAAAATGCCCTTCACAAATTTGGCTATGTGCAGAAATCTATTTTACCTTACGTGTGCAAGATTAGAAACTTTAATTCATGATCTTAAACCACCAGGTGCCCTGAAGCCCCAGTCCCTGTACAGGTTGATGGGCATGATTGATTCAGTGTCCTGGTCCATCGACCATCCCAACCCATATTTACCTCAGGGGTGATGGTGCAGACCCCACCAACACAGTGTAGCTTTCACTGGCATAGTGTGGTCTGAGGGACAATGGGGATGGTTGTAAGGTCCACCTACATTGTCTCCACTGTAGAACCAAGGTCACCCCTACAGCAGGTATTAGGTTGCAATTTGCATGCAATGCTTGAGCATGTGAATATGCTCATCAACTTATTTACTAAGGCGTATGACAGACAGAATTTTCACCTTAGCTTGCAAAGCAAAGGTCCTATAACAACTTGTGCCCACTGTACAATCCTTCCTCTTGTCAAAATGGTATATGGCAATATCCTGGAAAGCTTGAGTCAGCTTCAAGGACAGCAAACATCAATGTCTTCTGTGCACAAAGTTCAAGTAATCCACTAGAGATTGGAAAACATTGCCCTTCGATCTCTGAGACATTAACTATTTACTCAATACTTGAGAGAAAAAAACGCTTCACCTCAGTATTAAATGGGAAGGCCCTTCATTTTTAAGCAGAGATTCCTAGTTTTCAGTTCTCCCGTTAGATGAAACAATCTGCAAGACTGTTCTGGACCATGTAATTGGGAAGGATGAAGGATACTTCTGTAGTCATGTTAATCAGGTATGAGATGACAGTATTAGTAAGAAACACCTAAAATAAACACAGAATCCAAATTCAGATACGTATTGGAAAGCTTATCAGGGACATGAAAATGAGCGTCAAGTAACAGAAAGGAAGTGAGAAGTCTGGAGACACAGGTATTTGAAATACACATACAAAACAACCATAATTATAATCATGGGGAATTCTAAATGTTAGTAGGGAGGAAACATTGCTCGATCTACAAATTGAAAATGAACCAGTACAGACAAGTGAAGCAAGCGTTAGAGTCATAGAGCAATATACGTATCACAGATACAGGCCCTTTAATCCAACAAGTCTTTGCTGATGACTTTGTCTACATAGCTAATCCCAGTTTCCTGCACTTGGCCAGTATCCCTTCAGGCCTTTCCCTTCCATGAACCTGCCCAGGTGCTTCCTAAATGATACCATCGTATTTTCCTCAAACACTTCCTCTGGCAGCTTATCCCATGAAATCACCACCCTCTGCGTAAAGAAGTTGCCCTTCAGGTCCCTTTCAACATCCCTGTCTTGGGAAATGGACTATGAAGACCCATACTCAACATTTTAGAAACAGCTTTTTCCCTCCGTCAGATTTCTGAATACACTATTTATTTATCTTTGTAATATAGAGTAATTGTATGCCTTGCACTGTACTGCTGCCACCAAAGAACAGATTTCATGACATATGTCAATGATAATAAAGCTGATTCTAAGTGATCAAGTTATCTACAATACCTATCATCAACACCTTTTAACGTTGTGTCATCTGCAAACTTGCTGATCAAGCCTTGTGCAGTCACATCCAAATCATTTGTTGAAATAATGAATAACCAGGCTCGAACACCAGCCCCTGTGTCACACCACAAGTGTCCCGTCTCCATTCCTAAAAATCAACTAAGAAATAAAGGATAAATACAGAGTGGAAATCACATTCTATTAAAGTTTATGATTAGGATTATTGACAGTAGAAAAAGTAAAATATTAAACTGGGGAAGTCGGGAATTATGTACCTATGGAGATTGAATTGTGGAAGATGACTCTGATATAGAAAATTGTGCAGTATTTAAAAAAGAGATTACTAAGGTTTCCTAAACATTTAATATTATGAATAACTCAGATCAGACTGAATCTTGAAAATCAACAAACACAGAATGTGTGAACAATGAAGAAAAGGTTAACAAGATGGAATATGCTATACTTAAATAAAAATATTAAATTATTAAGTAAAAGATAACATTAAGTAATTTGGAAGACAAAGAGGAAATATGAAATTGAAAATAGTTAAAATATATTGAAAATAATGAAGTACAATCCACATGGTTTACCTACTCTGTTTCCACTGTGTGGGCCGAATTAAAATCAGGGCCCATATGTTGTTTTATTTGATTTTCCTTTCCCAGATAATTTCTCTTCTGTGGCCAGAAATTGGAGATGGAGGGATCAGATGAAATCCACAGTGCATGTTGCTTGGACCAATTCATCCTTTCTAATCCTTCAGTATGCTGAATCATTACCTGTGTTTGAAACATAATAGATCAGAACATTTTCAAAATTTTCTTGCTCAACCATTGTGATCTAAGCAGACATAAGGGCATAATCCTGCCTACACACATAACTCAATTTTCCACACTATTTTTGGTGAAGCTATGGTGGAACATTCCTTGTCAATGTATTAATATAAATTGTGATGAAACTTGACATCAATAAGGAAACATTGGTCACAAAGGTAAACAATTTAGATCACCACATCACAGGAAAAATGTTCTCGTGGATACAAAAGAGATTTATGGGAACATTGGTAGGGATGGACAACCCTATTTATGAGGAAAGGTTGTCTAAACTTTTCTTATTTTCTTTGGAATTGAGGGAGTTGAATAAGATTTAACTGAAGTGCATAAAACTATCAGTGGTCCAGATAGAATCAGTAGGAATAATAATAATGACTTATTTATAGAGCAATTTTCATATGGATGATGTAATTCAAAGTGCTTTACAATGGGATAAAGTGCAAACATGAAAATAAAATAAAAAAATAGGAGTAGAAATAAACATGGAAATAAAAGGAAGGATTTAGTTACCTCAGCAATGAAGTCAATAACAAGGAGCAGAAGATTTTGAGAAGATAATAAATTCACACAAAGCATAGCAGGGTGCCAGAATTCAAACAAAATAGAAGCCCTCATCAAACATAGAAAATAGTTAGATATGCGCTCTGTGTACAATAATGGATTAGCCAATGGTTAAATCATGCTGACTACAGCAACCAAATATTTACATGGAGTAAATCGAGACTTAGGTGGTCCTGATACCTTAAGCTTGCTGACTGGGAGGTAATATTGCAACTACAGTCTGTTGCTGACTTCCACATGAAGTTTGACAGATATCCTGGGATATCCCGACATTGCCACTGGAGCTCCACCCTTTCAATCAGTTTAAATTTAGTGCAGATTCAGAGAACAACTTCATTCACAAGGGTATTCATGATCTATTACATAGTGAGTGTAATAGGCTTTGAAATATGATTCTACTTTAGCTTAATATAATAATTCACTTTTAATTAACTTCAAAAATTAAATTATTTAGAACGGTTTTAATAACTTTGGATGTTTTAAGTGTCAGTGATATTAAAAACTATTAAATTATTTGACAGCTTTAACAGGAGCCAAATTAACACTTGCAAATCTTTTGGATCTGCAAACAAAGTTTTGGGACGGTACTCACATGTCATTTAGGATCCGGAAGTCCAATGAGTTTCAATCTACGTATCTAAATATGGGTGTGGGTAGAGTATAGATGTGGGACCTGATTCAACATGACTGATCTCATCAGCATCATTTTGGCCAATATTGACACATGAACCAACTGACTTCTGTGCAATAACTTTGTTCATTTCAGTCTTATTGCTGAACTTAAACATGATGTAATTGGCAAAGATAATTTTCCTGTCTCAGTTCTTCAGTACTTCAAATCATGTGCCAAACCAGGCAGACTTTAAATCAAGGGATAAAAAATTCGGTTTGGGAAAAGGCCAACCCATGAAACTTTTAATTAGTTCTTCTGAAATAAGGGCGATCAGCACAAGGATGGGAATGGGGTGGGGGCGACAAGGTTAACTCATATGTTGGGATCATTCATTTTATGGCCACTGCATTTTGTTCATCTGTCAAATCAATAAATCATTCTTATTTCCAAATTGCAGCCTCCTCATTATGGACTGTAATGCAGGCTGTTCTTTTCTGCTATGTGACTGGTTCAGAGATTTTGCAGACACATGCAAAATATCGTTCCTGGAACCTGAAAGCAGTGGACCACAGGATTAAGTGTGAAAAATACGAATAATGACAAAAGATTTATGTTGTATAAAATAAAACACAGCTGAGGCAATTGTTAACCTATTATTCACTCTGAGGACTCCAGGTGTTGTTGACAATATTGCATGGGTTTAGGTCCTCACAAATTCTGGGCCTTGTTTGATCATTTCAGGAAATTTAGTGAAATAATTGATTCTGCTGTCATTCTTAGTAACATTTTACTCTTCCGTGTGTTGTTCATCACAAATTATTTATCTACACATACGACAAGAAGAAAGTTTAAACTAGTGATACTCCCATATTTCTTCAAGATTAAAATTGACTGAAGACTTTGCTCTATTTATATTGAGAATCAAATCTTTTGTGATCCTTTGCTCCATAAGAACCATTTAACCATGCAGCAACACCACGAATATTCTTTCTGAAAGAGGACAGTTGCAAATGGAAAAGTCAGCCACAATATCCTCCGCCAGGAATTTATTTGCTTTCTATCATGTTGTCCCTTTAGTATGCACTGCTATTGGTACCACACAGTACCATCAACATGACTCCTTCTTAATGCTCTGTGCATTGTCTCTGCTTCAAGAAGCCTGTGGCTGAGACCATCCTGATGGAGTTATTGAGAATTATGGTTACACTCATCTTACCAATGTTACACCTACTCTTCCACTAGCACTTTTGTCCACACATCAAATTGTACATAAACTGATCTATAAATTTTATTTAGAGTTGCAGCGCAGAACAGCTCTTCCAGCCCTTCGTGCCATGCTGCCCAGCAAACTATCGATTCAACCCTTGCCGAATCACTGGACAATTTACAATGACCGATTAACATAGAACATAGAACATAGAATAGTACAACACAGTACAGGTCCTTTGGCCCACAATGTTGTACCGACCCTCAAACTCTGCCTCCCATATAAGCCCCCACCTTAAATTCCTCCATATACCTGTCTAGTAGTCTCTTAAACTTCACTAGTGTATCTGCCTCCACCACTGACTCAGGAGGTGCACTCCACGCACCAACCACTCTCTGAGTAAAAAACCTTCCTCTAATATCCCCCTTGAACTTCCCACCCCTTACCTTAAAGCCATGTCCTCTTGTATTGAGCAGTGATGCCCTGGGGAAGAGGCGCTGGCTATCCACTCTATCTATTCCTCTTATTATCTTGTACACCTCTATCATGTCTCCTCTCATCCTCCTTCTCTCCAAAGAGTAAAGCCCTAGCTCCCTTAATCCCTGATCATAATGCATACTCTCTAAACCAGGCAGCATCCTGGTATATCTCCTCTGTACCCTTTCCAATGATTCCACATCCTTCCTATAGTGAGGTGACCAGAACTGGACTCAGTACTCCAAGTGTGGCCTAACCAGAGTTTTATAGAGCTGCATCATTACATCATGACTCTTAAACTCTATCCCTCAACTTATGAAAGCTAACACTCCATAAGCTTTCTTAACTACCCTATCCACCTGTGAGGCAACTTTCAGGGATCTGTGGACATGTACCCCCAGATCCCTCTGCTCCTCCACACTACCAAGTATCCTGCCTTGGAGTTTGTCCTTCCAAAGTATACCACCTCACACTTCTCCGGGTTGAACTCCATCTGCCACTTCTCAGCCCACTTCTGCATCCTATCAGTATCTCTCTGCAACCTTTGACAACCCTCTACACTATCTACAACACCACCAACCTTTGTGTCGTCTGCAAACTTGCCAACCCAGCCTTCTACCCCCACATCCAATAAAAATCACGAAAAGTAGAGGTCCCAGAACAGATCCTTCTGGGACACCACTAGTCACAATCCTCCAATATGAATGTACTCCCTCCACCATGACCCTCTGCCTTCTGCAGGCAAGCCAATTCTGAATCCACTTGGACAAACTTCCCTGGATCCCATGCCTTCTGACTTTCTGAATAAGCCTACCGTGTGGAACCTTGGCAAATGCCTTACTAAAATCCATATAGATCACATCCTCTGCACTACCCTCATCTATATGCCTGGTCACCTCCTCAAAGAATTCTATCAGGCTTGTTAGACAGAATCTGCCCTTCACAAAGCCATGCT
Source organism: Mobula birostris (assembly GCF_030028105.1). NCBI lineage: Eukaryota > Metazoa > Chordata > Chondrichthyes > Myliobatiformes > Myliobatidae > Mobula > Mobula birostris. The sequence goes on along the minus strand of NC_092379.1, from coordinate 106,376,107 downwards.
GACTGTCCCTGATCAGACTGTGATTCACTAAATGCCCAGAGATCCTATCTCTAAGAATTTTTTCCAACAGCTGTCCCACCACAGACGTAAGGCTCACTGGTCTATAATTACCCGGACTATCCCTACTACCTATTTTGAACAAGGGGACAACATTCGTCTCCCTCCAATCCTCCGGTACCATTCCCATGGACAACGAGGACATAAAGATTCTAGCCAAAGGCTCAGCAATCTCTTCCCTCGCCTTGTGGAGCAGCCTGGGGAATATTCTGTCAGGCCCCGGGGACTTATCCGTCCTAATGTATTTTAACAACTCCAACACCTCCTCTCCCTTAATATCAACATGCTCCAGAACATCAACCTCACTCATATTGTCCTCACCATCATGAAGTTCCCTACTAAATTAACCCTATTAACCAGTACGTTTTTAGACTGTGGGAGGAAACTGGAGCACCCAGAGGTAAGCCACGCACACACGAGGAAGAATGTACAAACCAGCTTTCAGAGGATGCCGGAATTGAACTCTGAACTCTGATGTCCCAAGTTGTAATAGAGACGTATTAACCACTACACTATTGTGGGATCCATCATTCGAGCTGATGATCTTTCTCAAAACAAGCCAATTTAAGCCTGAAACCATTTAACAAAGTTATTAACCAAGCCAACTATGAAAATAATAAGTACTGCTATTTCTTTATGCAGAATTTGGATAAGAATAGCATCACCTCCTTGCTGACAAACAACACAGGAGCACTCAAGGATGCGTGTTTAGCCTGCTGCTCTCTACACCTAAGACTGTGGCTAGACACACCTCAAACTCCATTTATAAATTTGCCAATGACACAAATGTTGTTGGCAGACTCTCAGGAGGTGTACAGGAGTGAGACAGATCAGCTGATTGAGTGGTGTTGTAATAACCTTGTACTCGGCATCAGCAAGACCAAGGAAATGAATGTGGACTTCTGGAAGGGGAAGTCAGGAGTGTACACACCAGTCTTCATTGCAGGATCAGAAATGGAAAGAGTGAACTGTTTCAAATTCTTGGTATCATCACCTCTGAAGATCTATCCTGGGCCAAGCATACTGATGCAATTACAAAGATGGAATGCCAGTCGCTATAATTCATTAGGAGTTTGAGGAGATTTAGCATGTCACAAAAGATTCCAGCAAATTTCGACAGATGTACCATGGAGAGCTTTCTGACTGGTTGCATTAGCATCTGGTATGAAGATGCCAATGCACAGGATCAGAAAAAGCCGCAGAGGGTTGTAAACTCAGTCAGCTCCATCATAAGCACTAGCTTCCCCGCCACTGAAGGTGATGCCTCAACAATGCAGCATCCAACAGTATGGACCCTCCATCACCCTGGACATGAACTCTTCTCATTGCTACCATCAGGGAAGAGTACAGGATCCTGAAGACACACACTCAATATTTTAGGAACAGCTTCTACCCCTACACATTCAGATTTCTGAATGGTCCATTAACCCATGAATACAATCTCACTACTTTCCTAACTTTTTGCAGTATTTATTTATTTATATATATAGTTCATATTGTAACACAGTATTTTTTATCTATTGCACTGTAATGCTGCTGTAAATTTCATGACATTTGTCAGTGATAATAACCCAATTCTGATTCTGATACTAATATCCTATCATCTTGACACTGCATTGGTCTCCTACGCTGCTGCCAACAATGGCATTTGTATTTATGGATATCTCCAACCTACTGAGCACCCACTGCCATTGAAAGGAGTCTATCATCATTGTTTGGGCAAAAATCAGTATTCCTGTCTCCCTAGAGGAGTTTGTAATTGAAGAGTTAAAGTTTGTGAGATGTACAGAGCTGGGAAATGGACCCTAGCTCATCACTAACACACTCATCCAAAATGCTGCAGGGACTCAGCAGGTGAGGCAGTGTCTATGGAAGTGAGTGAACAGCCCTTCTTCAGGACTGGAAAGGAAGGGGAGAGGTCTGAGTAAGAAGATGGGGGAGGAAGAAGTACAAGGTAGCAGTTGATAGGCGAAACGGGGATGGGGGAGCTGGGAAGTTGATTGGTGGTAAAGGAGGGGGAATCTGATAGGACAGCAAGGAAGAAAGGAAAGTAGGAGGATCACCGGAGGGAGGTGAAAGGCAGATAAGGAGATAAGGTGAGAGAGGGAGACAGGAATGGGGAATGGTGAAGGGGGGAGGGGTACAGTTACTGAAAGTTTGAGAAATCGATATTCATGCTATCAGGTTGGAGGCTACCCAGGCAGAACATAAGGCGTTGCTCCTCCAACCTGAACGTGGCCTCATCGCGGCAGTAGAGGAGGCTGTGGACCGATATGTGAGAATGGAATGGTCTGTGGAATTGAAATGGCTGGCTACAGGGAGATCCTGCTTTTTCTGGCAGACAGGACGTAGGTGCCCTGACTTATCATCCTTTCTCTCAGTCCTGATGAAGGGTCTCGTTCGAAACATTGACTGTTTACTCTTTTCCATAGATGCTGCCTGACCTGCTGAGTTCCTCCAGCATTGTGTGTGTGTTGCTTTGGATCTCTGGCATCTGCAGATTTTCTTGTATTTGTGACCAACGCACTCACCTTTGGGTTTAACAGAAGCAGGACAAGGTGCTGGCAGTCAACATGCCTGCACAAGGCATTTATTATCAATAGGCTTCATGTTTCAGGGATTCAGATTGGGATTGAGTCCTCAGAAAACCTGATAGACATAAAGAAGGAACGGATAGTGGAGCCAGAAAATAAATAGCTGTTTACTGACCTTCTGGATCTGTCATATCCATCATTATGATTGGATGCTGGACTCTCTGACGGTGGTGTCTGAAAAGAGGATGCTGTCCAAGTTACATGCTATCTTGGACAATGTCTCCCATCCACTACATAATGTACTGGTTGGGCACAGGAGTACATTCAACCAGAGACTCATTCCACCGAGATGCAACACAGAGCATCATAGGAAGTCATTTCTGCCTGTGGCCATCAAACTTTACAGCTCCTCCCTTGGAGGGTCAGACACCCTGAGCCAATAGGCTGGTCCTGGACTTATTTCCTGCATAAATAATTTACATATTACTATTTAACTATTTATGGTCTTATTATTATTTATTATTTATTAACGAAAATGAATTTCCCCCGGGATCAATAAAGTATGACTATGATTATGACTATGACTATGACTATTGGTCCATTTATTCATACATATCCACCAGCTTTCTCACAGATGATACTGAAAGCATTCATCTCCTACATTCCTAAATCTAACCCCACCTCCACAACCTCCAATTCCAAGCACATACAATCTCCTCTGTGCTTCAGATCTCAAGTTTACCTTGGCCCAGACACCATTCCACCCTCTGGTTTTTAACACATCCCAGCCACATAACTCCTTCTGTTTATTTTCAGCCATTTTTTTCATTATCTTCATCCCATCAGTGTGGTCCAGTATCAAATCCCATCCAACAACTAGCCTGCCTTTCATCCTGGATTGAGAAGCAAATTCAATATTTGTAATCAGATTCCACAGTTCTGTTTTGCAAAATCTGAAGAAAACTAATTCTCTTTGGGTTCTCAAGTAGGATCTTTTTCCTTGGCTCCTTTAGCCAATGGCAGGAACTTCATTCTCTTCGGGTTAAAGACATTTTTTCATTCCACCTATGCCACACCCGCTCTTTGTAACTTTGATTCCCTCAGTGACGGTTGATCTCTCTTGTTCAGGGGTTCCCAACAGTTCTATGCCATTAAGCAAGAGGTCTATTCACCCTAGGCTGGGAACCCCTGCTCTAGATGGTATTTGACACTGTAATCTGCTGCAAAGGGTTGAGCCACTCACTTAATGTAATGGTATCTTTCCCCCAGTCTACTAACAATTATTGTGCGAACATCTATCAACTGTGAGCATTAGAAAATTCTTCATTCTCAGAATTTCAGATTATTTTCTGAATACATTTCATAGAAAATTGCAATGAAATTTGGGATCCTGAAGCAGTATGGATAAATTCACACACCTAAACATGGAACAGGTTGCACAACCCATGGACTCACTTTTAAAGTCTCTGCAACTCATGTTCTCAGTATTTACTAATCAATGTATATATGTATGTATTTATTCATTGATTTATAATACTCTAAATGCAATCTGACCAATGCCTTATAAACCCCTGGCATTACATCCTTGCTCTTACATTCTAGTTCTTTCAAAATGAATGCTAACATTGCATTTGCCTTCCTTACCACCGACTCAGCCTACAAGTAAATCTTCAGGGAATCACACACGAAGACAGCCAAGTCCCTTTGTACCTAATTGTATAACACCTGTCCCATCCTCAGCCCTATCACTGGTTCCCGACCCCTACCAAATTAGACTAAACCCTCCCCAACAACTCTAGTAAACCTGCCTGCAAGGATATTGGTCCTCCTTTGCTTCAGGAATAACCCACACTTTTTCTGCAGGTCATTACTTCCCCAGGAAGAGATCCCAATGATCCAGGAATCTGAAACCCTGCTCCCTGCACCAATCCCTCAGCCAAGGATTCATCTGCCAGATTATCCCATTCTTACCCTCAAAGGCACATTGCACGGGCAGCAGTCCAGAGAATACTATCCCGAAGGTCCTGCTTTTCAGCTTTCTACCTAACTCACAGTGTTCTGTATTCGGAACCTCCTTCCTTTTCCTACCAATGCCATTGGTACCAAGATGTACCACAACATTTACTGCTTACCCTGCTCCTTTACAATGCTGTGCACCTGATCTGAGACTTCCCTGACCCTGGCATGTGGGAGGCAACATACCATCTGGTTTCCTTTCCACATCCACAGAATCTACTTTCTGCTCCTGGAAAACTGTGGAATCCTCTATTACTACTGCACTTTTCTTCTCCCCCCCTTCCTTTCTGAGCCACAGCGGGTGAGACTGAGTGCCAGAGACCTGGATGCTGTGGCTTCCCCCTGTAGGTCATTCCCTTCAACAGTAGCCAAAGTGTGTACTTATTATTGAGAGGAACAGCATGGATTTTATTTTCTTAGCGTCTCTTGACAGTCACTCAAATACCTGCCTCTTGCAATTTAGGGTTGACTACCCTCCTGTAGCTCCTATCTAGCTCCTTATTCTCCTGTAAGAGATGAAGTTTTATCGATCTCCAGCTCAGATTCCTTAACAGTCTTTAAGGAGATGCAGTTCAATGCAATTCATGCAGATGTAGTTATCAGAGAGAATTGAGGTCTCCCAAACTTCCCAAAGAGCATACTGCTAATTCCGAACTCATTCTCAGTGCACTAACTTTGTACTAATAGACAAAGAAAGAGAAGAAAAAAACTTATTAGAAACTCACTTAGAAATTCTGCCTGTGCTTGCCCAAGCCTGTTAAGCCAAAGACTCCCACTCAGAACCTATGAACACAGGGAGTGCTCCCGTAACTGCCACCTCCCATCCACTTCTATCTGGTAAGCTCCCCACAGCTTAAAATTCCAACACCATAGCCTGATCTACTCTCTCTGTTCTCCACATCGTGAAGGCTGTAGGCACACGGGAGGCTCTGGTTATTTCTGGACAAGACTGTGTGTGTGGAGCTTGGACTCCCTCCCGAGCCTAGTTCTCACTTGTTCTGCATCGCTGCTTTTGATGCACATCACTTGGAGTCTGGGATGGTCAAAGTGTGCACGCGGCCCTTGTACATAAGTATTGGAGAGCATCGTGGGTACATCCAATTCTTCCTTATCAACTCCCCCAGCACTCCTCTCGTCTTGGGTTACCCCTGGCTCTCCACTCCTGACCCTTACTTCATCTCGTCATCCAGTTCACAGCTGAGTGGAGGACGAACCTGCAGGATTACCTGCCTGCAATCTCAGTTGACTTCACCCCATTGATCTGTGGAGCCAGAAGAAACTTGACCTCACTAAACTCCCACAGGAATAAATGACTAAGCCATCTCGTTCAGTAAAATGGAAGCCAGCATCCTACCACATCGGGGATCACATGACTGTATGATCAACCTCTGCCTGGGCACCTCCCCTCTCTGAGGTCATCTGTTCTCCCTCTCCCCTCCTGTGACCCAAGTGATGAATGACTACGTCCAATGAAAGGAATTTTTTTTTCTTGTTGTGTGCCTGAGAACGAGGTGATCTGGGTCTTTTGTTCGGTGAGAGAGGAAGAGAGAAGGTGCCAGAAAGGAGACGTTGTGGACTTGGCGTGGGGCCGGGAGTTGACAAAGCCCGGGGAAATCGATGGAGGGCCAACGGAAGGGAAACCGTGAGCTCCAACTTGTGCACATTAGACTGTTTCATTAAAATGGGCCCTTTTCTTTTTGTTTTACTTTACTAACCCTTTAGTCAAATTAAGAATCATAAAGCTAAATTATTTAATCGCATATAGCGTACTGTCTGTTATTTCAGGTTACTGATTTGTAACACATCACACAGCATCCACTCAAACGGGAGGGTTTGCACCTCAATCTCACACGTTTGGTGGGGCCAGAGGTTGTCTACTCTAGACTTACTCACCCAACAGAACCGGAGGGTTACAATTATGGGATATAATTCGGGATTGATTTCGTTGGATGCTGTGTGATTGCCTTGAGCATTGAACCAGTGGGTTGTGTGTTTAAGTCTGTGCTAAACTACTGTCCGGTAAAGAGATTACGATACCGTGGGTATGAATGCTGCCAGGGTTGAGCAGTGGTGTGCATCCATAGGGTTACTGGTAACGAATGCATCCGTGTTGGGTGGGGTAGATATCCATACTCCTGATGAATTGCTCATTCGACTTTTAAGTACTGTTAAAGTTGCAGGCAAAGTTACGATTGTGGGATGGAAGTTTGATAAAATGGCGGGCACAGACCTTGTTTCAGTTCAGACTAGTGTTGATGTAATGGCAGTGGATCTGCCTGGCACTATTGGAGCCCCAGAAGAGGGGCCGTAGGCTGTCCATACTTTCCGGGAGGAGAGTAGTGTAGGGGAGCAGAACAAATTGCAAGTCGAGTCTCCCGTAGCTGGAGGGGGAGAATTCAAAGACAGGGTTCTCTCGTTTCTGCTTAGCGAGGGGAAGGAGTGGTCTGATTTGGAACGTCTAATTAGCCCCCGTTCCCTCAGTGAGAATTCTGAGTGAGTATCGGCCTTACCTCTCTGGTGAATAAATGGAAAAGTTCCCAGGTTCAAAGTGCCAGCGATCGTAGGCTCTGCCTGTTCTCAGGAGTGAAGCCCACCCCTAAAGGGGAAGAGGAGTTTCAGACTTGGGCAGAGCGGAGCTCTCAGTTGTTCGATGAGTGGCAGTGCTCTGATGACATAAAACAACAGTGATTGGCTGAAAGTCTGAGTGGGCGGGCTGCTGACGTAGTGAGAGCTGTAAAGGCACAGAACCCCCTTGCCACCTCTGCGGCCTACACATGAGCACTAGAGAAGGTGTTTGGTGTGACGGGAAGCCCAATGGAGCTCATGACGGGGTTTAAGAACATGTCAGGAGAAGGGGGAGAAGCTTTCTGCCTACATCTTTTGGCTAGAGAGGCAGCTAAATTGCTTGTGGCACAGAGGGGCCATTCAGACGGCTGAGGTGGATCAGTTAAGAATGGGTCAAATAGCGAAAGGCGCCCAGTCCCAGAACCTGGTCGCTTGAGGTCTCCAACTATTTTGTAAGACGCACCTCCCTCCCTCTTCTGTTGTGCTGATCAGAGAAGTACGAGAGGAGGAGAATGCGTCGGAGGCGTGGGAGGCCTCCTTCAGCAGAGTACAGTCCTCAGTAGTGGTCCCCTGCGGTGAAGTGACCAGGGATAGCCTGCCTCAGGGTGTGGTAGAGGAGACTGTGGCAGAGTTGAGAACTGAGATGTCCTGGTTGTTATCAGTGGGTGTGGCCTCCCCGTATGATGGAGCTGATAGGGAGATGGATCCTCCAAGGGGACGGACTATGCGGAGGGCTGCCAGCAGCCAGTGTCCCGTGAGAAGGGGAGTGGCCGGTATCGTCTGTTATAACTGTGGTGAAGAGGGGCACTTCAGCCGGGAGTGTGGATGACGCCTCAGAGATGAGCCCCCGGGTACCTAAGCAGAGAGAGTCATTATGAAAACTTAAAAGAGACCCAGAGAGGGGACGGCCTGGTGCATTGCAGGGGGGGGGAGCACATTCCCAGCAATATATTAAGGAATACCCTCAAGCAAAAAACCATGTTTCTGAAGGCTTAATGAGGCCAAGCTCCAGTATATCGCTACAGATAGAGGGTATTTATGCTAGAGCCATACTTGACACAGGGTCGCAGGACACTCTGCTGTACTATTGATTTGTAATCCAGGGAGCGAGAAGTGCAGAATCAAATATCGCTGTGACGATTGTACATTCTAGTATCAATTGTTTGGCGATAATAAAGTATAAAGTAAAGTAACGTAAAGTACCGTTCATTTTACAACCAGTAATTGACGCATTTACCATTGACGCCACTCAGTGCACTAGAGATCTGAGGTCTTAGTGCCGGTGATTATCCATATGATGGTTTTTTGTCAGTGAAGTCAGAGTTTTCAGAGGCTGACATGGGAGTGTCTGAGGTCTTTGACACATTAGTGCTAGTTTGTCTGGACCCCATTGAGAAGGGTGGCATTTCAATTCTTGTGGGGACCAAAACTCCTTTGGTGAGGAGGTTCCTGGGAACCTGCAAGGAGAAAGCTGGGGAGAGCTTCCTGAGAACATTGTCCGTTCACCCGGTGTTACAAGCTGCTTTTGAGGAAGTGCGTGGCTGCATTGGGCCAGATACCGAGTTTAGATGAGGAACTGTGTGGTTCATCCAGTCAAAGCCAATTGTGTTATGGCCCGGGGAAATAGCAGGAGCGATGGGAAACCCCAAATTTCCCAGAATGCCCAAGCACGAGGCCCTCCTGGTGGATGCTCCGGAAGACCACAAAGGGAAGTCAGGCGTGTCTACTGGTGAGGCCCAAACTGCAGAAGCCCTTGATTGTACAGGCAAACAGTATGAGTAGTAATTGTCAAGAAAGCTATGAAGAGAGAGGACACCTTCAAGCAGGGGATGCCATTGGCGCATCTCTTCCCGATGAAGGTAATGACTGGCGTCCCATTGAGACAAGCCGGGGAAAAGCGGGAAAGTTGACCACTGAGTCATTCAACTTTGGGGACTCCCCGGTACCTGCAGGTTGGAAAAGGAGGTTGATAGAGAAGATGTTGAAATTGGATGGTGTCTTTTCCGCTAACGAGTTTGATGTGGGTTGTTCCAAGAGCTCTCGTCACATTATCTGGGTGACCAAGGACACCCCGTTCAGAAAGAGGTCGCGGCGACTGGCCCCTGCAGAGGTGGAAGATACTGGGCAGCATTTGTGTAAGTTGAAGGAAGCAGGGATCATCACTGAGTCCAGAAGCCTCTCCATCCCCAGTAGTAGTTGCCAAGAAGAATGGGAAGGTATGGGAATGTGTGGACTATAGGACTCTGAACAGACGTACTGCCCCTGACCAATATACGGTCCCAAGAATCGAAGACGCACTGGCCTGTCTGAGTGGTGCGAAGTGCTTTAGTGTGCGGGACTTGAGGAGTGGATATTACCAGATCCCCATGAGTGAGGCTGACAAAAAGAAGATGGCATTTATATGTCCTCTAGGATTCTTCCAGTTTGAAGGAATGCCCCAGGACATACGCCCTATATAGTGGAGAGTCAGGTGAAAAATGTACCAGTTCTCTAGGTGAAACCAGAGGATGGGAATGGGCCTGTCAAGATTCTCCATCAGAACCACCTTCTGCCTCTGGGGCAAGAGGTGCGGGTTGACCTAGAGCCCGACCTGGAGCCTACACATAGTAAGAGGACTCTGTAGTGATGTGGGGTGACTGAAGGACCAACAGCAGGAGAGATTAGACCGGCCCCCGACCCTGAGAGGGATGCTGATTCGGAGGAAGAGGACATGGGGGTGTTGTATATGCTGCCTTTTGCTAACTCCTCACTGACTCCCAACCCTTCTCACACTGAGTCAGGTGAAATCAGTGGGGTGGTGGGGGTGGGGGAGTATCTGTGGACAGCCTGGGTTTCAGCGGGACCCTGCAAGGGATGAAGTGGAGCTCAGCCAAGGGACAGAGGGGTTCGAGTTGCAGGTGGGCACGAGTGATAGACTGAGGGAGGCCTCACCAGGTAGATCAGCAGTATCCCCAGTAGTGTCGGAAATTGAAGAAGTAGATGAGGGAGTACAGAAGTTTCAAAGAATCAGAGGACCACTGGATAGGCTGGCCTACGTAGCACTGGGGGAACAGAGTGTGGCCCCTACTGCCTTGGGGAGCTATGTCACTGCATTTTACACCTGGATTAGACCATAAGATCATAAGATATAGGAGCAGAAGTAGGACATTCGGCCCACCAAGTCAGCTCTGTCATTCAATCATGGGCTGTTACAATTCTTCCAGTCATCCCCACTCCCCTGCCTTCTCCCCATACCTTTTGATGCCCTGGCTAATCAAGAACGTATCTATCTCTGCCTTAAATACACCCAATGACTTGGCCTCCATAGCCACTTGTGGCAACAAATTCCACAGATTTACCACCCTCTGACTAAGGTAACTTCTCCGCATCTCTGTTCTAAATGTATGTCCTTAAATCCTAAAGTCATACCCTCTTGTCCTAGAATCCCCTACCATGGGAAATAACTTTGCCATATCTGATCTGTTCAGGCCTTTTAAGATTCTTAATGTTTCTATGAGATCTCCCCTCATTCTTCTGAACTCCAGGGAATACAGCCCGAGAGCTGCCAGACGTTCCTCATATGGTAACCCTTTCATTCCTGGAATCATTCTCGTGAATCTTCTCTGAACCCTCTCCAATGTCAGTATATCCTTTCTAAAATAAGAAGCCCAAAACTGCACACAATACAGTACTCCAAGCCTCAACACCATATCCCTGCTCTTATATTCTATACCTCTAGAAATGAATGCCAACATTGCACTTGCCTTCTTCACCACCGACACAACCTGGAGGTTAGCCTTTAGGGTATCCTGTACAAGGAATCCCAAGTCACTTTTCATCGCTGCATTTTGAATTCTCTCCCCGCCTAAATAATAGTCTGCCCATTTATTTCCTCTACCAACTTGCATGACCATACACTTTCCAACATTGTACTTCATTTGCCACTTATTTGCCCATTTCCCTGAACTATCTAAGTCTCTCTGCAACACTGTTTCCTCAACACTACCTGCTCCTCCACTTTATCTTTTTATCATTGGCAAATTTAGCCACAAATTGATTAATCCCATAGTCTAAGTCATTGACATACATAGTAAGAATCAACGTCAAACACCAACCCCTGTGAAACTCCACTGGTAACTGGCAGCCAGCCATAATAGGATCTCTTTCTTCCCACTGTTTTCTGCTGATCGACCAATGCTCCACCCCTACCAGTAACTCCCCTATAATTCCATAGGCTCTTACCTTGCTAAGCAGCCTCATGTGTGGCATCTTGTCAAATGCCTTCTGAAAATCCAAGTACACCACATCTACTGCATTTCCTTTGTCTATCCTGCTTGTAATTTCCTCAAAAATTTGCAGTAGGTTAGTTAGGCAGGATTTTCCTTTTAGGAAGCCATGGCCTATCTTGTCATGTGCCTCCGGGTACTCCGTAATCCCATCCCTTACAATCGATTCCTACAACTTCCGAACCACTGATGTCAGGCTAATAGGTCTATAGTTTACTTTCTGCTGCCTCCCACCCTTCTTAGATAGCTGAGTAATATTTGCAATTTTCCAGTCATCCGGTACAACGCCAGAATCTATTGATTCGTGAAAGATCATTGTTAATGCCTCCGTAATCTCTCCAGCTACTTCCTTCAGAACCTGAGGGTGCATTCCATCAGATCCAGGAGATTTATCCAACCTCAGACCATTAAGTTTCCTGAAGCACCTTCTCAGTCGTAATGTTCACTGCACATACTTCACTTCCCTGACACTCTAGAATGTCCGGTATACTGCAGATGTCTTTCACTGTGAAGGCTGATGGAAAATGCGCATTCAGTTCCTTTGTCATCTCTGCATCTCTCAGTACAATATCTCCAGCATCATTTTCTATTAGGCCTCTATCTACCCTCAACTCTCCTTTATCCTTTATATACTTAAAAAAACTTTTATTATCTGCTTTGATATTAGTCACTAGCTTTCTTTCCTAATTTATCTTTTACTTCCTAATGGCCTTCTTAGTTTCCTTCTGAAAATTTTTAAAAGCTTCCCAATCCTCTATCTTCCCACTAGCTTTGGCTTCCTTGTATGCCCTTTCTTTTTGTTTTACTTTGGCTCTGACTTCACTTGTCAGTCATGGCAGTGTCCTTCTTCAATTCGAAAATTTCTTCTTACTTGGAATATATCTGTCTTGCATTTCCCTCACTTTTTGCAGAAACTCCAGCTATTGCTGCTCTACTGTCCTTTCTCTAGTGTCTCTTTCTAGTCAACCTTGGACAATTCCCCTCTCATGCCATTGTAGTTTCCTTCATTCTATTGAAATACTGACACATTGGAATTTAGTTTCTCCTTTTCAAATTTTAAAGTGAACTCGATCATATTGTGGTCACTGTTTCCCAAGGGTTCCTTAACCTTAAGCTCTCTTATCACCTCTGGATCATTGCTTCCTTCTATGCCCTCTGTTATCAAAGTCTGGTTTGGACTTTGTGCTTTGCATGAAGGGCTGGCAAATAATCTCATTGTCATGAGGACATGACTAAATTTGGTGGGGAGGAGAGTGTAACAACCTGGGAAAGGTTTCACTGCTAATGTAATGGTCTTTCTGTAGCAGCAGTGTTTGGGTTATGGTTAGAGATAATGGGTGCTTTGGCATATGAGCCGTCCAATGAGGGGAATGTTTTTTCTGGCTGTGTGCCTGGCACCGAGGCGATCTGGGTCTTTTGTTTGGCCGAAGATCGGGAGAGAAGATGCCAGAATAGAGAGATCGTAGACACCAGAAAGGAGTGGAGCCGGGAGTCAACGAAGCCCAGGGAAATCGATGTAGGAACAACGGAAGGGAAGTGTGACCCCAACTTGTGCACATTAGACTGTTTCATTAAAATGGGCCCTTTTCCTTTTGTTTTACTTTACTAACCCTTTAGTCAAATTAAGAATTATAAAGCTAAATTGTTTAATTGCATATGGTGTACTGTCTGTTATTTCGGGGTACTGATTTGTAACAGGGGAACACATCACGCAGTATCCACACAAACAGGAAGTTTTGCACTTCAATCTCATACATTTGGTGGGGCCAGAGATTGTCTTTCCTAGATTTACACAGCCAACACAACCTGAGGGTTACACTAACATGGTGGAAGATGATCCAGTGCACACAGCTCACTGGTTGATGGATTTGTGATGTCTTGGACTGGGTGTGCAGTACCTGGTTGACTGGTAAAGGTATGGCCTGGAGGAGAGATATTGGATGCCATCCAGTTTAATGTCGGATCCCTCACTCACCTAGAAGTATCACAGGTCCATCTGAATTGATCTGGACTGCCGAATGCTGGCCATGGTTTGGTGGGGGGAGGGTGGTGGGAAGGCACAGCCAGGCAGCTCACCTTCCAGTCTCCACGCAGCTCACAGGTGTCACCTGCAATTCATTTCCAACTCATCACCAGCAGCCTATTTAAACCCAGCTCTCATCTATATCGTTTGTTCCCCAATTGAACCAGCAGCTTCAACCAGTTGCTCCTAGCCTTCAGCTACTTTATTGCCTTGATGTGTCAAATAACTGTTCTCTCATTTTGTGGCCCCTTGTGGCTTGTTTTTTTGCAGTTTATTGGTAAAATATCATACTGTTAAAATGTCTCTGCTGCTCTGCTTTTTGCTCAAACCTCTTCTACATTTCCTGACAGATGGGGAGATCTACTACTAGGGCTCACCAAGTCATGATTTGGGGAAGTGCCCTAGTGAGATGAGATGAAATTTCTTCGCTTAAAGGGTTGTAAACTTGGGAGAATATTCTAACTCACCGGATGGGAAGGTCAAGTCACTGAATATTTTATGAAGTAATAGACATCTAGTTACAAATGACAACTTAGAATATGAAGAGAGAGAATGAATATAGGATTGAGATAGAGGATTAGCCACATTTTCTTGAATGACAGAACAGGCTCAATGGGCTGAATAGGCTTCTGCTAATTTTTCCCTATATTTCTTTAATTTATGTCCCTGATTCATGACCTGTCTGCTGAAGGAAATCAGTCCTTACTGATAACAATTTAAAGAACAAACATCTGTGTCCTTGATGCCTTTTAAGCCATATCGCGGTGAAAATCAGTGACTTTTGAAAAGCTGGAGGAAAAAAGAATCTTGCACACTGTTTCTTTTAGTGAGGTTCATATAGCAATTGATCGTTGTCTGTTAAAAACAGTCTTTCGCAGAACAGAAACTGAATGCCATCTACCTAGAATGACATCTGTGTGTCTGTTGGCATTTGTAAAAGAGAAAATACAGAGATTTAATTTTCGATACTGCCCTTTTAAAACCTGTCCCCTAAGGACCAACAAATGGAAGAATATCTTTGCCTGGTCTGATATTTATTGTTTCAGTGAGCTAAGCACATTTATTTCCTTCACTCCAAAGGCCCCAGCTGCGTGTGTAACGGGAGCAGAAAATCCGAGTAGTTGAGGAATCTGAGGCTGAAGGTGTTGAGGGTCACGTGAAGGACACCATAATGATGATGTGTCACCTGTGGGGAACCCGATTCCCATCAGAGATCCCTGAGTGGCCTGAAACAGGAGAAGATGAAAAACTATTTTTAAAATCTTACAGGAGGTCATGCTGCAAGGATTTACGAGAAGTGCATAATATTGTAGCTGTTCATTTCTGGTTGACATAAATCAAAAGCAGGCAATGGAAAGTGTTAAGAAGAATAAGTAGAAAGTTAGCAGGACCCAATTTTGGGCACCTATTTAAATAGAGTAGTACTCACTCGGCAACTGAAAGAAATCCAAGGAGACCAGTATTAACCCTGGGACATTACTCAATTAGGATCAGATGTGCACAAAGAGCTCTGAGGGGGAATGAGGTAGAAATGAGCTGCAGCACTGCTATATATAAGCACAGACACTCTAAAAGATAAGTGAGAGTTTCTGGGAGAAATGAGAGTGATATGGCAATAGTGTCTCTGGAGAAGGAAATAATTACCTCATATGAAGGGGTAAGGGCAGAGGAGCCATCTGCAAAACCCCATGATAGTGAGGTTTGGAGGACCGGGAAGCTTTGACTCTTGAAACAGAGATTTGAAGGCACGGGAATAATCGGGAGGGTGAGTTTTGGTGGTATCATAGGTTCCCTTTTTATCTAGTCTTCCAGATTTAGAGGGAGGTATATAATTCTTTTTATTGAGGGTTCTCATCTGCAAGCATAACAGGAAGATCTCCTTTTGTCCAGCCCAACTCCATGGGAGGTACATGTTTGTTATCAATTCTGATATGTATTCACTACATTGGGGACTTAGGAGGTCTCACAGTGCCCTCATAATTGGAAATAAGTGGCCTGGTTCCTCAGGGAAAATCCTTCTAAAAGTAAGAGGAGGAACTAAGCAAGTCTGGTCACAAAACATGAATTGCATTTGATGAAGGATATGAAGAACAGACATAGGTTATTTACATATTTCAGCATTTAGATTTGGAAATTGTGAAATCCGCAAAAACACCAAGTTCATTTACATGTGTATTTGTATATGTGTTTGTTCGTCTATTATTGCATATGTGTGCTTTGTGTCCATATTGTGTGTTTGTATGCATTTTGTGTGTATATGTGTGACTGCATGCATATTGTGAGTGTATGTTTGCTTATGCATTTGTTTATATGCGCGTGTTTAGTATCTATGCATGTGTAGGCGTGTATGAGTGTGTTTATGTAAATATGTGGTGGGCGGTGTTGGAACATCTGTCTGCTTGTACTTATTTTAAGACTTATTTTTCTGCTTCCGTTTTATCTTGATCCTTAGACTCAGCCCTTCTGTCTGCTCTCATGCTGCCAATAAATAGCTCCTCTCATTTCTCTCCTCACAGATATATGAATCCTACCAATTCCTACCCAATCCATCACCATTTAAATACCTAGAAGACCTAAGCTGTGGTCTTTGTCCACCTCATAAATTCTGTATGTTTGCCTCTGATTTCATACCCTTTCTTCAGATGATTGTTCTCAACTTCAACATAGTACTTGAAACTATGTTGAAATTCTGACTCCGTAAGAATTTAAAAGACTAACTTTTTTTTTTATCTCAACAACTTCAGCCTTTTCACGGCACATCAGCTGTTCTTGTCTTCATTTGTCACTGTCATACCTAGACTTTTCTACACAAATGATGAATTGACTTGCTTGCCTCCAATCTAACTATTATCAGCAACATTTAACATCTCTATAGTTCTGATCAGTTACATTCTTCACTCACCCCTGTCTTTGCTAAACTGCTTTTGCTCACAAATCCTCAAAGCTTCCAACATAAAATGCAGATCTGCTTCCTTAAATTTCTACATAGCTTCACTACTTCCTTTCTTCTTATTGTCTTCAAACTTTAGAAGCTTTTTGCTGAATTTATTTCCTTCAACTTTGACTGATTTTGCATCATCATATCATGTATTTATTTTTTCACTAGAATTAATACCAATCGATTGTTAAATATTAATAGTCAACATTACATATTATTTTGTTACATTAATTTCAAACTTCCCCAGTACAGTATAATATCACCCCCTTCCTCAAAAATACTTTAAGGTGATTAACTTCAAAGCTCATATGTATCAAATGGCATCTGAGTTGGAAGAACATTGTGGGCCCTAAGATCTGTTCAGCAAAAATAATTTTTTATCATAAAAAGAGGAAATTAATTAAAACCTTTCCTCCCTTTTCTACACTAGTTATCTGCTACCACATGGTTAAAGTTTTAAAATATAACAGAAGATCGTTAACCCAGAAAATGTCAAATAGCAGCTTTTAAAGAGTAAAACAAAAGGAAAGAAAATGAATTTTCATTGTCCCTTGTAGGTGCTAAAGTTCAGCAAATAAAGTGGCAAAAATCTAGGAGTGATGTGGATCTAGGAGCATGTGTTATTATCACTCGTCCTCCTCTTCAGGCTTTCTCGTAAAATAGGGGACAATCAGTGCAATACAGCAACACCATCATTTCCAATATTTACTTGTCATGTGCAATCAATATGCTGGGAACACCGATTGTAAGAACCTTCCCTATGTGTTTCCTTCCAGTATCAGTATTTCTTATAGCTATTACATTTCTCATATTTCCCTGTGACATTTCAGCTAACTGAGTTTTGGATAGATGGATCTCAGGACAAATCCATCAGTCCCACTGGCCCATTTATTCCTCAAAAACCTTTCACTTCTCACATGCCTATCAACTGCAATGTGATTTCTTCCCACCCATCTATACCGAGGGCAATTTACAGTAGTCAGTTAAACTATCAATATTTCTTCGGGATGAGGAAGAAAACCTTAAGGATAATCCATACAGTCCCAGAAAGAACATGCAAACTTCATATAGGTAGCACATGGAATAAGGATTAAACTTGAGTCAGGAGCTGTATGGTGGTGGAACTAGCCTTTGCACCATTATGCCACCCAGTAAAAGAGTATCTAGTAAACCTTTAATTTATGTTACAAATTCTATTGTAATGTCAGGTTTTAATTTTATATTTCATTAACGACTTAAGTTTATTTGTGACTGTTGACATCTTTCAAATGTATTGATTTTGTACATGAATAGGAAGGGGTGTCAGGAGATCACTGTACTATGAGAACAAAGATTGTTGCTGACTAAATTATTAGGCAAAACTATTGAAGTAGACAGTGCAATATGTTTGAGAGGCTATTGGATTTGCTGCTAGGAATATGGGTTAAGGGATATCATGAGGAAATGGATGGATTGGGCAGAGTTACGAAAAGGATAAGCTTTTGATCCCCAATGACAGTGACTGTTCATGTTCTTAACTGTGGATAACGGAGATCTAATTTTCCTTTTCTCTCATCCACGAAAAACTGTGATGATTTTATGGTCATTATAAGAACTACTGGATAGATTTTTTTTCTTTCCATGCCTGACTGCTTCTGTCTATCAGCTTCTGTATGCAATTCTACTTTTAATGTTTAGTGAGGCCCATCATAGTTCTGATCATTAGTAAGATCAATGTTTTTAGATCTTAATGTGGAACAGGTTCAGGGCTGACAGATTTGTGGCCCACAGGAAACCCAGGTTATGTGCACAGCACACACCACAAAGGATAACATTGGAGTAAGTACGGTACACCCAGAGAGATAAAATGAGTGATTGGGAAGTACAGACAAAGGTAAAGGTGGAGCAATGAGATTTATGAGTTCTCAATATACTGAAATAGAGGCAGCATTGAAAAGCATATACTCAGAAACAGAGAAAAGTGTGAAATTGACAGATGTTGATAAATAGACAAAGATAAATAGAAACAGATGTAAATGTGCATAAATGAAATAGATCAAGACCAATTTTTATGGATTGGTAAATCTTTGATGACATAAAGGAAATAATTCCATAGATAAGATAAATAGAAGAAAGGAAGTACAGAGGAGTTGTTTTTTTTAACTTCAAGTTGATTTTAATTGGGTAGGGGGTCAATGTGAGTGTCAGAATCCCCAAAGGCTATTTAAAACTTCCGGCCTGTAGGCCACCCAAAGCAGGCATAAAGTGCAGCCACATTGTGGCCTGTTGGTTAAAATTCCACAGGTCATTGTCAGCCGGCTGAGAAAGTAGGGGGATACAAGTCTCCTCGGAGCCCCCAGAAGAATTGTGGGCATGATCTTTTATGGCATCTTGGTTCTTCAGAATACTGCACTGGATGGAGTGGGAGACCTGCAGCTGGAAAGACCATCAGTGATCTACAATCAATAGCTCTTTAGTTTTTATGGTCCTATTAGATAATTGCCTGATTTAGTTTGGTTCACCTTTACCAGTATCAATAGTATTAAAATTCTCCAAAAGCAAGATTTTGTTTTATTAACTGAGCCGTTTCTAGCAGTTAAGGCAAGTTAACACACCCTGTAGGCAGATACAAAGGTTTCTGTGTTAAGAGAAAGTCCAGGTTGAGCTAGTTTTCAATGTAGCCATTTTATTTCATCCTCTTGACTGTGACATATGTTCTTGCTTTGTTTAGTCCTATGAGGTTCAACTCCTGTTGAGTGATTCCTGCAATTCTGACAAAAAGGTATTTCCTGTCAACGTGTTTATTAAGCAAGATAAAGAGAAAATTCTAGCCATTCAGGCACAATGTCTGACCAACTTCAGTCAATGCTGAGAGTTGTTTGGTGATTTACACAGTTTCCATACTGACAGCCATATATCTGAGAAACATTTCACCTCCACGAATCAGCTGTACAATCAATTGGGAACAGCTGAAAAGGAGAATTCCTTACCTAAACAACTGTCATTTTTGTTAAAGTAAACTTGCTGTTAACAGGAATGCTCTATATTAACACGTTATACACAGTGTAGAAAATACATTCAGAACTTAATCTACTGAAAATTGATGTTAGCCTACAATGTTCTTGGATTAAAAGATAAATTTTTAACATCTTCAGAATATTTCAAGACTATCAAGCTGGGAGTGAAGTCTGATCAGAAGTCTGAGATCAATTTTTTCAAATAATCAGCATAACCCAGATTTTGAGCCTAACATTATTCAATTTTGCCTGACAACTGGAAAAGGAAAAAATAAAAGAACCAAATTATGTTCATGTAATGCCCTATTGCATCTTGTCAGGACATCCAAAGTGATCCGCAGATAACTAGTTGTTCATTCAAGTGCAAGCATATTAATTACACAGAAATATATGGAAATCAATTGGGGAAGTATAGAATACATTGCAATTTATTCAAACCCCTTTTCTAGTTGCAAGCTGTTGTTCATAGAGCATTATGGTAGTGACATCATCAATGACATAGTTCAATGACATTATTGAAATGAGCTGCATCCATAAAAATTCTCCATGGAGATATCCTCAATCTTATATCTCACAGGATTTTTTCACATCTCTCAGCCTGCTTCTGACATCTGGTGCATTTAACCACGCGAATCTCAAGTCAATGCTCCCCAAATTCCATCAGCATGTGGACTTTCCAAGAGAGGGGCGAACTCGTTGGACCTTGTTTACACAAACATCCCCGACGTGTAACGGGCAGAGCCCCACCCCCACCTCGGTTACTCAGACCACATCTCTGTTATGCTAATCCCAGCATACAGACCGCTCATCAGGCGCTCCAGACCAGTTCAGAAGCAGGTGAAAACCTGGCCAGTAGGAGCCATCTCTGCTCTTCAAGACAGCTTTGAGCACACTGACTGGCACATGTTCAGGGAGGCTGCAACCGATGGCGACTCTACTAACTTAGAGGAGTACACAGTATCAGTGACTAGCTACATCAGCAAGTGCATCGATGACGTCACTGTGGCAAGACCTTCACTACACGCTCCAAACAGAAGCCATGGATGACCGTGGAGGTGTGTGCGCTGCTGACGACCCGTGACTCTGCCTTCAGAGCAGGCGACAAGGCAGCTCTAACAACAGCGAGGGCCAAACTGTCCCAGGCCATCAGAGAGGCAAAGCGTGCACACGCCCAGCGAATCCACAGCCACTTTCAGGACAGCCGTGACACGCAGTGCATGCGGAAGGGCATTTAGGACATCACCAACTACAAGACAGAATTACCTGCCTGTGCTGGTGATGTCTCCCTCCCAGGTGCATTGAACAACTTCTACACTTGGTTCAATGCGGAAAATGACATGGTGGCGAGGAAGACCACTCCTCCTCCCAATAACCAGGTGCTGTGTCTTACTGTGGCCAACGTGGGGAAAACTGTAAGGGGGGCTAACCCATGGAAGGCTGCTGGACCAGACAATATTCCTGGCAGAGTGCTCAGAGGATATGCAGACCAGCTGGCAAATGTTCTCACTGACATCTTCAGCATCTCCCTGAGCAGCGCTGTCGTTCCAACATGCGTCAAGGCCACCACCATCATCCCCGTGCCGAAGAAGTCTTCAGTATCCTGCCTCAACGACTACTGTCCCGTTGCACTCACATCCATCATCATGAAGTGTTTCGAGAGGCTTATCATGAGGCACATCAAGACCCTGCTGTCCCCCTCACTAGACCCCCTGCAGTTCATGAATCGTCCCAACCACTCAACAGATGACGCCATTGCCACGACCCTCCACCCGGCCCTCACACACCTGGACAAAAAAGACACATACGTTCGAATGCTGTTCATAGACTTCATTTCAGCATTCAACACAATCATTCCTCAGAAACTGATTGGAAAGCTGAAACTGACCCACGACTATGCTGCAACACACAGCTTGAAACACATCATCAGGTTCGCCGATGACACGACCGTGGTGAGTCTCATCAGCAAGAATGATGAGTCAGCATACAGAGAGGAGCTGCAGCGACTAATGGACTGGTGCAGAGCCAAAAACCAGTCTCTGAAATGTGAACAAAACAAAAGAGATAGTTCTTGACTTCAGGAGAGCATGGAGCAAGCACTCTCCGCTGAACATTGATGGCTCTGTTGAGATCGTTAACAGCACTAAATTTCTTGATGTTCACCTGGCGGAGAATCTCACCTCGTCCCTCAACACCAGCTCCATAGCCAAGAAAGCACAACAGCGTCTCTACTTCCTGCAAAGGATGAGAAAAGTCCGTCTCCCACCCCCCCATCCTCACCACATTCTACAGAGGATGTATCGAGAGCATCCTGAGCAGTTGCATCACTGCCTGTTTCGGGAATTGCACCGTCTCGGATCGCAAGACCCTGCAGCGGATAGTGAGGTCAGCTGAGAAGATCATCGGGGTCTCTCTTCCCACCATTACAGATATTTACACCACACGCTGCACCCATAAAGCCAACAGCATTGTGAAGGACCCCACGCACCCCTCATATAAACTCTTCTCCCTCCTGCCATCTGGCAAAAGATACCGAACCACTCAGGCTCTCACGACCAGATTATCTAACAGTATCTTCCCCCAACCCATCAGACTCCTTAATATCCAGAGTCTAGACTGACATCTACACCATTTATTATTATATTGTAATTTGTCCTCTACTGTACCTATTGTCTTGTTTATTATTTATTGTACTGCCCTGCACTGTTTTGTGCACTTTATGTAGTCCTGTGTAGGTCTGCAGTCTAGTGTAGTTTTGTGTTGTTTCATATAGCACCATGACCCTGGAGGAACTTTGTTTCATTTTTACTGTGTACTGTACCAGCAGTTTATAGTCAAAATGACAATAAAAAGCTACTTGACTTGACTTGACTTGATTTCTAGTTTACTTCTTTTCATGATTGACAAACATACCATTCGCTGTCGAGTTTCAGAACAGCCAAGCTCCCAGCTTATACCTCTCCACACAGCCACCTCTTTTAATAAGTTTCTTAAAATCTGTCATTTGTTCCAATATATCTACTTATGCTGCTTCCTGTTGATTTTTGCTTTATAAAGCTGTCATGAATCGTCTTGGGATGGTTTTCTGTGTTAAAGATATTGTAGAAGGGCAAAATGCTGTTGCTATTGTTTTTGGTGGTGAGTCTAAATTACTTTGGTTAATGGCTATGGAGTAAGACTTCATACAAGACTTGCACTTTGAGAGACTCCTGACATGTTAGGCATGAGAGTACAGAAATGCCTAAAGACCATAAGTCATAGGTGCAGAATCAGGCCTTTGGGCCTATTCAGTCTGCTCTGCCATTTGATCACGTCTCACCCACTTCCCTCTCAACCCCATTCTCCTACCTTCTCCCTGTAACCTTTCATGCCCTGACCAATCAAGAGCCTATCAAACTCCACTTTAAATAGACTCAATGACCTGGCCTCCACAGCAACCTGTGGCAATGAATTCTACAGATTCACCACCCTCTGGCTAAAGAAATTCCTCCTCATCTCCATTCTAAATGTACATCCCTCCATTCTGAGGTTTTGATATCATCAATGGCATAGTCATTCTAAACTCCCCCACTACAGAAAACATCCTCTCCACATCCACTATATCTATATTTTCCAACATTAATAGGTTTCAATGAGATCCCAGCCTCATTCTCCTAAATTCTGGTAAGTAAAGGCCCAGGGCCAACAAGTGCTCCTCATATGATAAGCCAGAATCATTTTGGTGAACCTCCTTCGAGCCCTCTCAAATCTCAGCACATCCTTTCTTAGATAAAGGACCTAAAACTCCAAAAGAGGCCTCACCTAGTGCCTTATAAAGTCGCAGCATTACATCATTGTTCTTATGTTCTAGTCCTCTCAAAATGAAAGCTAACATTGCAATGGCCTTCATCACCACTGACTCAACATGCAAGTTAATCTTTAAGGAATCTGAGGAGTATTTGATATTTCAATAATATTTGAGTAATCTTGTATATATATTGTTTAGCTAAGCAGTTGAGTTTATTTAAATAAATAATCATGGGTTATTTGCAAAAATACGTTAATTGTCACACTATCACGTGTATATACACACCTTGCTTAAAGTAAACTCAAGGTTTGATCTGAATTTTCAAACTCCCATGTTTTCCTTTGAATTAGCTTAATGTTTTGACGTTACAAAACATAACATCGGTGATGAGGTATTTTTAGTGTGAACCTGAGACAGCTAAAAATTTGTTAAAGTGGAGCAAGATGTTTGAACTGAACAAAAACGCTGCAAGAAATGGTCAAATTTAAAAGAAAAAGCCCAAGTAATGCAGAGATGGTCTTTGGAAGGGAAGACATGATCGAGCCAAAAACAAAAGAATACATAAAGAATGAGTACCAAGTGATAATAATCATTATAAAAAAAACAGAAATGGGTGGCTATATTGGAAAAATAGACGAGCTTTTTTATGCAGCAGGTAATTGGCACATGCATACTGTGCTACTAGAATAGTATTTTGAAGCAAATGAAATAACCAATGAGAAGCAAGTGCCAATTTTGCTGAGTTCATTAAAGACATACTGTTGTTTCGACATTTGACAGCTCCAACCAAACCATCAGAAATGAGCTTTGCTGCTATTGTAAAAGTGATGCAGGAACACATAGACCCAAAGCCATTGCTAATTGCATAACACTTTCATAAGCACACTTTTGATCCCACTTAGGCTTCATAAGTGGAATCACAAAGAAGGTGAGTCAATTTCAGTGTACATGGCCTAATTACAGAGATTGTCTGAACATTGTCAGTTCACTGATGGCTTAATGATGCAGTGACGGATTGTTGCGTTTAAAAGATTGCATTCAAAATTGTCTCCTAACTGAAGCACAACTTACATTTTAAAGAGCAGTTGAAATTACTGTTTCAATGGAAACTGCAGGCAGAAATGAAAGTAGCTTGAACAAAATTACAGCATTTAAACAGAGACCAGCCTGGTGAAACAAATTCTGTTCCCATTGTGGCAGAGGCTCACATACACCAAAAAAATCCAGATTTAAGGCTGAAACTTACAGAAATTGCAGCAAGGTAGGTCATATATAAAGAGCATGTCAACCAAACAAAAATAAATGGACTGCACAGGGAAGAGAAAATATAAAAAATCAAGTTGCAGTTTCAAAAAGAATGTTAATCTGCATGCTGTTGATGAAAAATCTGATAATGATGGGAGTGACACAGGACTGTATAGCTTTGTGATTTACAACGTGATAGCTAACAGTAGAGAAGCAAAATGACTTATACCAGAAGTGAATGGAAAATTAATTAAAATGGAATTTGACACTGGCTCAGCTGTTTCAGTCATTCCACAAAATGAGTTTAAATGGCATTTCAAAGATACTGAACTGAAGCCTGCAGATATCCAACTAAGAATTTATACCAGAGAAAAGATAACTCCTGTGGGAATGACATTCTTGACAGTGAAACACAACACCAAAAAGCCCCATTGAGTTTGTAGTTGGTAAAAACAGAAGGACCAGCATTGTAGAGGTGCATTTGGCTGAAACAATTATCACCTGATTAGAGATCCATCCCTGCACTGAAGCTAACTGAAAGTGAATAAGAATAGTACTGGTTGGTGCCATAATTGCCTCCATGCCAAACACCGTGAACCATTGCCCAACAAAGAACAAACTGGTGCTGGAGCCAATCTCTGTATCTCCGATTGGAAAGGACCATGCTGTTCAGAAGAAGCATGGAAGTAACAAAAGTAGTGATTCAACTATAACAGTTTTTGTAGGCAGAATAGCTGAGAAAGTCTCTGATATGTTAATCAGGTAGTTTCTTGCAAAATGTGGCTTGGTTTTCAGCTGAAAGAGAGATCAAGGAGCTTCTGCAAAGTTGCAAGCTTTTGTGAGTATAAAAAATCAGAATCTACTCTGTGTCCAGTAGGTTATTGCATGAACTTCAAGTGGGAGACAAAAATTGCTTGTGAAAGTAAATGCAAAGACCAAAGCCCAGCTGGATGAATGGAAAGCCAGAAAGAAAGGAGTCAATGAAGATATGAAAGCAGCAGATTCATCAGATCATGTTGTGGATGCGGAT
Source organism: Mobula birostris (assembly GCF_030028105.1). Taxonomy (NCBI): domain Eukaryota; kingdom Metazoa; phylum Chordata; class Chondrichthyes; order Myliobatiformes; family Myliobatidae; genus Mobula; species Mobula birostris. Next base: position 106,350,654 of record NC_092379.1, on the reverse strand, counting down.
GCCAAAAATAGAGATCAGCTCAAAGAGGAGGCAATAGAAGGATTAATACGGGAATACTCCAGTGAGCTAAATGGACCGCCCAAGATCAAGTTGCACAAACTTAACGAAAAAGGAGGGAAGAGATGGAGAGAAAGAATATATACTGTAAGAATGGTATGAAACAGAGAAAGAAAATGAAAGAGATCGAAGTAGATCCAGAGAGCGAAAAGGAGAAGAAATGTGTCCAGAGCTGTCAGAGCTACTTCCTGCAGACTCAGAATCAAATACTACCAACTCCATGGAGGAAGCCCCAGAACCTGAAATTATGAGATACTGTACATCATCATGCTATCAAGTGACATGTGCGTGCCCCGCTTAAAGTAAACTTGAAGTTAGATCTGCATTTTCGGACTCCCTGTGTTTTCCTTTGAATTAGTTTAATGTTTTAAAGTTACAAAACATGACAGAATCCTGCACGAGGATTCCCAAGTCTTTGTAACTCAGATTTCTAAATTTGCTCACTGTTTAGAAAATAGTCCACTGTTTTATTCCCTCTACCAAAGTGCATGGCCATACACTTCCCAACACTGTGTTCCATCTGCCGTTTCTTTGCCCACTCACCAAATCTGTCCAAGTCCTTCTGCAGCCTCCCTGCTTCCTGAACACTACCTGCTCCTCCACCAATCCTTGTATCATCTGCAAACCTGGCCACCAAGCCATCTATTTTGTCATCTAGATCAATGACATAAAAAGATGCAGTTCCAATACCAACCCCTGCAGAAGACCACTATTCAGCGGCAGCCAATCGGTAAAGTCTCCATTTATTCATACTCTTTGCCTCCTGCCAATCGGCCAAAGCTCTATCCATGCTAGCATCTTCCTTGTAATACCATGTGCTTTTATCTTGCTAAGCATCCTCATGTGCAGTACTTAGTCAAAGGCTTCTGAAAATCCAAGTACAAAACATCCATTGATTCTTCTTTCTCTATCCTGCTTGTTCTCAAAGAATTCCAACAGAATCCAAAAGACTTATGAAATGGTTTTTCATGTGAATATTGAATTCATTTTCTGCTTACTCAGGGGTGAATATGTTACCAACTAAGTGAATTGAACACAAGGGAGAGAAGTTCAGTTAGACTTCAATGAAATGCAAAAAAATGTAATTGTTGAAAAATGGATGAAATATCATATTTCTACCTTGTTCGTATTTCCTGTGCAAGATTTCAAAGAAAGTGCTGAAAGAGTCTCCTGAATATGAGAGTAGAAATTTATGCATTAAACAGATCTGGATCTATAACATTTTAGGGCTAAACTGCGTCTTACCAATATTATAAGGATAACTGCACAACATTAGATATGTAGATATGTTGCTTTAGATGCAAGTTCTGAAATTAGAAATATTGTATTACTTAAAAATTTCCTTTAATTTCTGACAATTTTGAGCCCACTTCTGCAAGCTGCCTCTGAAATAAATGTTCTTTCTAAAATGAATAACATAACATATGGTTATGAATGTTGTTGACAGACAAAACAGTTGTTGCTATAGCAGGCAATCTTTCTTACAGATCAGACACACACTTTGTAATTTTCAATATAAAATAGACAAGAGAGGTGAGAAGGAATGACAGTTATCAATATCAGCTTGACACCACACTGCAACCATCTGTCTCGATAAAGCAAAGCACAATAATGGCTGGAAATTTCATTTATTTTTTTAGAAAAATCAGCACCTTGTTTGTCATTGCTTATTACTGAAAGGTACTCATCAAGATGACAAATGCATTACCAGGGTAATGGAACATCTTGTGTTTAATGGCTGAGTCAAGCAGTCTCGAATTAGATACACTATGGTTATATCCTCACTTAAGATCCTTCTCCAATGGCCTATCTAGTGCTCTCAGATAAAACACAATGTGGAGTTATGCTCATTGTTCTGTGCCACAAATACATCCAAGCTGCATTTTCCCAAGGTCAACTATTCTGCGATCTCTGAGACAAATAGCAATATAATGCACAATTAGAGTGGTATCAGAACATAAAAAAATAGGAGCAGTAGTAGGCCAACAGCTACTCAAACACATTCTGTCAGTTAAGTAAGGAAAGTGGCCTTATTTCTGGTTTCCTATTCAATTTCCATTACCTTTGATACCCTTGTAGTGCAAAATAACCATTATCTTAATGAGTTCGTCTCATTAGAGAATTTAGAGAATTCTAAAGAGTGGTTACTTTCTGAAGAAATTCCTCCTTCTCTCGAACTTAAATGGTTGACCTGGTTTCGTGAGACAATGGTTCCTAGTTCTAGATTCCTCCACCTGGGGAAACTTCCCCACAGAATCTCCTCTTGTTGGACCTGTTCAGTATCTAATGTCTCAATGAGGATATCGCAGGTTTTTGACCTCCAAGGAGTACAGGCCCATTATGGTCACTTCCCACTGAAAGTTTATGGCAGGACCTTAGTGAGCAGATAAAAATCATTTTTCAATCAAGATATTACCAAATTCTGTCTGACTTTGAGGACTACCAATGCCCCAGTGTTGATATAATGTGAACAATGTTTAAATGGAAGTACTAGAACTCAGCACGCAAAGTTCAAAGTTCAAAGTAAATTTATTATCGAAGTCCATATATGTCACTATATTAAACCCTGAGATTCATTTTCTTGCAGAGTTACTGCCTCTTATGCCACTGGAGTTTAGGGCAGCAATGAAGGTTCCCCTTCTCTGTCTGTCCTTGGCCATTTTCTCTATTGTACCCCAGGTGTGGCTCAGGGTCATTATTTCTGCCTTCATGGTACGGCGCCAAGTTGTGTTTTGTCTCCCACGTTTCCTCTGCCCTTTCGGGGTCCAATGAAGTGCTATCTAGATGTTGGAGTTGCTCTGTATTCTGATCACATGCCCAATGCATCTCCAATGTTTCCTCGTGCTGATTGTGGCTACGTCCTCTTGGTAACACTGAGGGATGAGGGCGTGGTTGGAGATCTTTCCTGGGCAGAAAATATGGAGGATCTACCATAGGCTCACGGTGTTGAATGACGACGTCTTTGCAAGGTTGTTTTCTGTCATGCGCCAGCATTCTGACCCGTGCAGTAGTGTGGACGGAACACAGCTCTTGCACAGCTTCACCCTGGTGTGGATGCTGTACTGGGTTGATCCCCATATGTTGCTCATTGATTCGAAGACATTTCTAGCTTTGCTGAGTCTACATTGGATGTCATCCTCTGTCCCACCATCCTGCAGTATGCTGCTGCCCAGGTAGGTGAACCTGCCGGTGCTGGCTAAGTCGACGCCATACATGTTGATGGGGGGAGGAGACTGTACATTGAGGGTCATGACTCAGTCGTTCTCTGGCTCTCTCTGAGTCCAAGCTGTCCATTAAAGGTACACGGGCACTGAGTTTTCTCTTGTGTGTGCTGGTAAGTGTGTGATAGTAATACGAGGTCATCTGCAAAGTTAAGGTCTTCTAAAGTAGAGAATAGAGTCCAGTCTTGCCTCTCTGCTTTTCTTTCATTGCTCGGCTCATAACCCAGTCAATCACCAGGTTAAATAATATTGCCGACATCACACAGCCTTGTCTTAACTTTAAAGCTCAAATTGCAGTCCCCAGCTGTGCAGATGAAGTTAGCATAGAAACTTTGGATAAACTGGGTAACTTTGGAAGATCTGAGAATTTGACAGAGGCTTTCCATGTGGATGCTATCAAAAGCCTTTCAAAGTCCACAAAATTTGTATACAGTTGTTTCTGCCACTCTGCAATGTTCTATGATGTTATGCATCATGAAGATCTGATTGACACAGCCTCTGTTTCTCCTGAAGCCAGCTTCTTCTTTCCCGAAGCGCACACCAATAGCATCTGTAATCCATTGGACAATGACTTTGGTGAGAATCTTGCTGGACACTTACAAAAGTGTGATGCCACACCAGTTGTTGCAATCACTTAGCACTCCTTTCTTGGGGATCCTAACAATATCTCCCTTTGTCCAGTTCTTGGATACTTGTTTGCATTCCCAGGTTATAGTTAACACTGGTTGCAGGATGGCTGCTGCAACTTTTTGGTTCAGCTTTGAACAGTTCATCATTCAAATTGTCATGTCCTGGAGCTTTGCTGTTCTTTAATGATTTAATTGCACCAGCAATCTCTTCTTTCTTGGGTGGATCTGTGTGGATGTCAAAGTCCTCAGCTGCCACTTGTATGTCGGGTTCTTCATCTGATGGTGGTCTATTCAGAAATTCTCTGAAGTACTCCACCCATCGTGCTTCTTGTTTCTTTTCAATTGTCAAAAGCAGACCGTTCTTATCTCTCGCAGAACTACTGTGCCTGGCCTGGAACTTCCCGTATACCAATTTTGAAATCTAGTATACATTTTCCTGCACTCCTTGAATGGCTGTTGCTTCAACCTCCTCTGCAAGGTCTTCTCTGTAGATTCTCTTATCCTTTTTTACAAGTCTTTTCTCTTTCTTGTTAGATCCAGTAATGCCAGTTGAAGTTTTACCTTAATTCATGTTGACTTTGCATCTAACACTTTCTTCTTAATTTTCTGTCTTTCTTTTAATGTTGTTCATTCTTCCTGCTGTATCCATGTTTTTGTTCTTCTTTCCAGCTTTGTATCCTAGACAAGCCTTGCTGCTCTCCTTGTAAACTGAGACAATCCATTTCCACATTGTGTTGATCCTGTCAACTAACATATCCTAGTTAAGGTCTTGCAAAGCCTGGAATCCGTTCTTAAGCTAAATGGTGATAGCAGATCTCACACTGGTGCCCTTGAGCTTTTCAAGATCAAAATGTCTTTGTACATATGTTCTGGTCCCAGTGCTGCTCAGCTTGAGTTTCAGCTCTGCGGACATACTCAATAAATCCATAATAGAATAGAAAGCATAATAAAATCAATGAACGACTGCACCAACTTGGGTGTTTAACCATTGTGCAAAATACAACAAACTGCAAATACAAAAAAAAGCGATAAATAAATAAACAATAAATATCGAGAACATACGAAGAGTCCTTGAAAATGAGTCCGTAGGTTGTGGGAATATTTCAGTGATGGGGCAAGTGAAGTTGAGTGAAGTTATCCATCCCCTTTGGTTCAAGAGACTGATGGTTAAGGGGTAATAACTGTTCCTGAACCTGGTGGTGCGAATCCTGAGGTCTCTGTATGTTCTTTCTGTAGGCAGCAGCGAGAAGAGGTTGTGATCTAGGTAATGGGGGGTGGGGGGGGGGCGGGGCGGTCCCTGGTGATGGATGCTGCTTTCCTGTAGATGTGTTATTTTGTCAAATGGATTGCGATCAGGGCTGTCTAGCATCCAAATGGAAAGCAGAGATTGCCTCTTAGACAATGCACAGGCTTGTTCAAGACTCTGTTAAGCCCCACACTCTATTGGAAGTAGGAGTTTACGATTAGGAAGAAAAAAAATTCAGCTTATTTTAAAATCATTTCACATCAGTTTAATGTTTTTACTATTTATGTTTTAAGTAACTTTTTTCTTGGAATATTTAATGATTTTTAACAATTCACTTCAATTTTAATATTTTCTATATATCCCTCATCATCAAATCCTAACTAGAAATGATCAAAAATGAATCACAATTTTTATGGTCAGCAAATCTAGGAAAGATGTTTTATCTGCCATCAAAGACATCAGGGACATGTAACAGGCATGACTTCCTCAAGGGAGGAAGTTGGTGGTCCTGTCACTATAAAATGGTTGCTCTCGGGTAGGCTTCAGACCTGTGAGATAGGCCCATTGCAATCAAATATGAACAGGAAAGGTTACAGTGGAAAATGTTTCATTCTGGGGATTATCTGATCTGCACAGCTTAAGTTTACTTAACTTTGATAGTGTCTGTCCATTACTGCAGAGTTGCTTGGATTGTTTAAATTTTAAATAACCCCGATTACTTTTACAGTGAGAATAGATGCCAGGATTCATTATGGATACCTGTGGTCAGCATTGGTAAGAGATGATGTCATGTAAATCATAATACAGCTGGGCATATAAGGAACATGAAAAGACAAGGTCAAAGAGATTAATATTTTAAAATCCTTGTGTCCTGGTCTCCTTGCTGTAAAGTTTAGTTCTCAGTTCTAGTGATTGATTTAACATGCTAGTCAGCTGATTGATGCATAAACATGGAATAGTTTCTTTGAAACAGACCCAGCTTTTTTCACTCCCAGTAATGAACAAGGTACTTGGGCCATGAATTAAAGCTGCAAAGTACCTTTTGCTGGGGCTTTGGGTGCTGAATTAATTACAATGTGGCAAGTCATGCTGACTTGAGTATTGGGTAGGAAGTTCATGTTTGAAATGCAGTGGCCAATAGAAATATGAGAGGTGACATCAATCAGTATGCAATGCTGATCTGATGTCATTGCTGCCGATTCAGAGATTTACAATCCTGCTAAATCTTTGTATTACCAAGGGAACATGGGTTCAACTGCAAAAAGGACTATCACTGCTCACTGAGATTACTGTGATTGCAGCATGCACTATAATTTTCATGCTTGTAGACCACTTCAAACTTGCTAAAATTTGCAGTGGGCTTTTGGTCAGCAAGCATTGTGGTTTGTTTTCTTTTAAAACTCTGCGGGAAGCAGTTGCTCTCCATCATGGGATTTAATGGGCTCTTTCCTTAGATAATAAGGGATTAAAGATAATAGGCACTGATAGTGTAATCAAGAACAAGCTTCTGGGAACAGGAAAGACAGGAGAAGTAGAAGGGTTCTTAGCAACATCCCAAAGTAATACATGCTTCAAAAAGGAGAATTGCTCCAACTATGTGCAACCTAAGGCCAAGGTGAAGGACACCTTTACAGCTTTGAACTTTTATATGTTTGACCATAAGACCATAAGATATAGGAGCAAGATTGGGCCATTCTGCAATTTCATCATGGCTGATTCAATTTTGCTCTAAGCCCCAATCTGCTGCCTTCTCTCTGGTATCCGTTCAAGCCCTGACTAATCAAGAATCTATCTACCTCTGCCTTAAATATGCATAAAGACTTGACCTCCACAGCTACCAATGGCAAAAAATTCCACAGTTCCACCCTTCTCTGGCTAAAGAAATTCCTCCTCATCTCTGTTCTAGAAGGATGCCTCTCTATTCTGAGGTTGTGTCCTCTGGTCCTAGACTCTTCCATCCTCTTCACATATACTCTATCAAGGCTCTTCACTATTCAATAGGTTTCAATTAGGTCAACCCTCATTCTTCTGAATTCCAATGAATACAGGCCCAAAGCCATCAAACACTCTTCATATGACAAGCCATTCAATCCTGGAATCATTTTCATGAACCTCCTTTGAATCCCCTCCAGTTTTAAAACCCTCTCCACTTTGCTTCCTTCCTGACTGGCAAGGGAGGCAGTTGCCACATTTATGTTCGAAGTTTGCCATTGAGATTAAACCAGGTGCATTATGAACTGTGAAGGGGCTTCAAGAAGACTCGGATTGAAGAAATAGACAAAGACATTGCAGTATAACATGGATAAGTATGAAATTGTTCACTTCATTAAAAAATGCTTTATTACTTCAGTCCCATTAGAATGGAAAGTATGATGCCCAAAGTGATTTGGGTGTTCTTGAACATCATTTAGTGAAAGCAAACAAGTAGATGCAGTAAGTAGTTAACAGGGCAAATAATTGTTTGCCTTTGTTTTATGAGAATGTAGGAACAGAAGGAAGGGTATCTAGTTACAATTATAGGGGCCCTTTGTGAACACAGTCCTAATAAACTATATAATGTTGGTCTACATCCCAAAAAAGGATTTACTTAATGTAAAAAAGTGCATTGAAGGCTGATTGCTGGATCAGAGTGAAAGTCAAGTTTCAAAGTCATGTATATTGTCATATGCAGCATATGTACAGTGTTCCTGTGTTCAATTAAGAATTAACTTGTAGCAGCATCACAGCTACATAGCATTCACAAGAAAACATATCACACGTTTTATAAGAAAAAAATAATTAGAGCAAAAAAAAATTGAAGTCCATTGAAGAGCAAGGTGGCCAGACTGGTCATTATGTTGTGAAATTGTAGTGGCGATTAAAGTTTTGCCAATAGGCTCAAGAACTAATTGATTGGTGTGTTTAGAATAAAGCTCCAATATCTAAGTTACAGCTCAAGAGAATTAGAACTGAAATGTGGAAAGATTTCTTCATAGCTCTATCAATATGTTGCACCCAGGTTAGGTTCTCAGAGATATTGACACTCAGGAACCTAAAATTGCTCACTCTCTCCACTTCTGATCTCTCTCTGAGGATTGTTTTGTGTTCCATCACCTTACCCTTTCTGAAGTCCACAATCAGCTCTTCGGTCTTACTGATGTTGAGTGTAAAGTTGTTGCTGGAACACCACTCAACTAATTCATTGATTTCACTTCTGTCTACCCTTTCGTCCCCATCTGAAGTTCTACCAACAATGGTTGTATCATTAACAAATTTACAAATGGCATCTGAGCTATGCCTAGTGGTGGGTGAAGAGAGAGTAGAGCCGTGGGCTAAGCACACAACCTTCAAGCACGCCACTGTTGGTTATCAGTGAGGTAGCGATGTTATTTCCAATCTGCACAGATTGTGGTCTTCCTGTGAGGAGTTCAAGGATCCAGTTGCAGAGGGAGGTACAGAGTCTAGGTTCTGTACCTTGCCCATCAGAACTAATGAAATGATGGTGATCCAAGGCTGCTTGGAGATCCATTGAAACCATGTCTGCTGTAGACCTATTGTGGTGATAAGCAAACTGCAGTGAGTCCAGGTCCTTTCTGAGACGGGTGTTGATTCTAGCCATGACCAACCTCTAAAAGCATTTCATCACCATAGATAAGAATGCTACTGGATGATAGTCATTAAGGTAGCTCACGCAGCTCTTCTTGGGCACTGGTATAATTGTTGTCCATTTGAAGCAGGTGGGAATGTAAGTGAGGGATTTAAAATGTCCTTGAAAACCCTGCCAGTTGGTTAGCACAGAACTTCATAGCCTTACCAGGTACTCCATTGGGTCCTGATGCCTTGCAAGGATTCTTGTAAGACAGTCTGATATCAATGAGTGAGTGAGTGAGTGAGTGAGAGAGAGAGAGAGAGAGAGAGAGAGAGAGAGAGAGAGAGAGAGAGAGAGAGAGAGAGAGAGAGAGAGAGAGAGAGAGAGAGAGAGAGAGAGAGAGAGAGAGAGAGAGAGAGAGAGAGAGAGAGAGAGATATAGATCCGCATAGCTGTGATTTTATTCTCCTTTTCAAAGCGAGCATAAAATACATTGAGCTTGTCTGGTAGCGAGGCATTGCTACCATTCACAATGTTGGGTTTTGCTTTGTAGGAAGTAATGGCCAGCAAACCCTGCCAGAGTTGTGGTATTTTGTGAGAAATGGAGTTTTCCAGTGGAGCTGAGTGCCACTCCAATCTCTTTTGTAACTGTTACATGACAGTTCAGAGATGTACTACAGCAAGAAATGGTCTCTCTCTCAGTGTACAGCCAATGAGTGACGAAACTCAGTACAGTATGCCATCAATACTTCCAGCAAATAGTGCAAAATGCTTTTGTTTTGTCAGTGTGATACAAATGAATTGAGTTTATTATTGTTACATAGATCATTTTATACATAACGCATCAAGAATGAAAGCAATACATACAAAATGCTGGAGGAACTCAGCAGGTCAGGCAGCATCTATGGAGAGAAATGAACAGTCAAAGTTTTGAGCCGAGACCCTTCTCAGGACTGAGAAGGAAGGGGGAAGATGACAGAATGAAAAGATAGTGGAAAGGGAAGGAAGACAGCTAGAAGCATCAGTGAAGCAAGATGGGTAGGAAAGGTAAAGGGCTGGAGAGGAAGGAATCTAATAGAAAAGAAGAGTGGACCATAGGAGACAGGGTAGGATGGGCGAAACCGAGGGAGATGGTAGGCGGGTGAGAAGAGTTAAGGTGCCAGAGTGTGGAATAGAAGACGAGGGTAGGGGAGGGAAAGGTTTTTTTACTGAAAGGACAAATCGTTGTTCATGCCATAAGGTTGGAGGATGTCCAGACCGAATATAACGTGTTGCTCCTCCACCCTGAAAGTGGCCTCATCGTAACACAAGAGGAGGCCATGTATTGACAAGTCAGAACAGGAGCAGATGAAAGGATGAAGGTGTTTTTTTTTAAATCACATAGTTCTTTAACGTGCTGTGCAATCCAGCCACATACAGTATAACATCATTCAAATAATATGTACTATGCTGCTGGTTGCAGCCTGATAGAGCAGACCATTGACATGCTCAATCTATGATTTTGCTGCTGAACTATCGGTCGAACTGAATTGTACTCAACACACTGTTTCTCAAAAACCATGACACATGCAGCATGCTTTTACTATCGTCAGGGACCTACCCCTTGCACCAGCCCTCTGGGACCCGTTGGAGATCAGCAAGTCAAAAGGAAAGAAGTGGCAACTAGGCTGTTCCTCGAAATCAAAAGCACAAGAGACTGCAGATGCTAGAAATCTGGAGCAACACACCACAAAGTGCTGGTGGCACAGCAAGTCAGACAGGATCTATGGAGGAGAATAAACAGTCAACACTTCCAGTTGAAACACTTCACTAGGACCGTAGGCATGGCCTGAAATGTTGACTGTTTATTCTCCTCCGAAGTGTAGGTTTTTACAAATAAAACAAAGAGAGGTGTCTAATGTTTAATGAAACTCATAACACATGTTATTGAACTCACAACTTAAAGTACAATAAAAATCCTTTCGTAACCATGTCCAGCCTCTTAAAGTAAAACTCCAACTCAATGTTGGTGGTTGTGAATCATAGAAGACTACAACACATTACAGGCCCTTTACAAAATCCAACATCATGAATGGTAGTGATGCCTCACTACCAGACAAGCTCAATATCTTTTATCAACACACACCAAAGTTGCTGGTGAACGCAGCAGGCCAGGCAGCATTTCTAGGAAGAGGTACAGTCGACGTTTCAGGCCGAGACCCTTCGCGTCCTGACGAAGGGTCTCGGCCTGAAACGTCAACTGTACCTCTTCCTAGAGATGCTGCCTGGCCTGCTGCGTTCACCAGCAACTTTGATGTGTGTTGCTTGAATTTCCAGCATCTGCAGGATTCCTGTTGTTCAATATCTTTTATGCTTGCTTTGAAATTCTGGGTAGCTTCTACTCTAGAAACTGCCCAGAATTCCCCTACTGCATAGGCCTCTATTTTTCTGAGCTCCATGTACCTATCTAAGAGTCTCTTAAAAGACCCTGTTGTATCTGCCTCTACCACCTTCACTGGCAGTGCATTCCACGCACCCACCACTCTGTGTGAAAAACTTACCTCTGACATCCCCCTTGTACCTACTTCCAAGCACCTTCAAACTATGCCCCTTGTGTTAGCCATTTCAGCCCTGGGAAAAAAAAACCTCTGGCTATCCACACGATCAATGCCTTTCGTCATCTTACACAGCTCTATCAGGTAACCTCTCATCCTCCGTAGCTCCAGGGAGAAAAGGCCAAGTTCACTCACTCTATTTTCATAAGGCATAAGAATTATGTACATTTCTCCCAATTACGTTACCCTACATAGGCCCCCTCCCTATAATTCACTAACACTGTCATTGTCAGCTTGTCTGGAGCCTGACTTGTGTCCTGTGTTCCATGAGTAGAGGAACCGCAGGTGCCAGTGGCTCATCCAGAGGTGTGTTGACACACTCATGGTCATGTTGTGATGCTAGGAGCATGGCAGTGGAATACTCCAAATCTTGGTGGGCTGGTTTAATGCGATCCACCAAAATAAGTTCAGAGATACCCCTCTCACCTATGATAAAAGTCTTTTCTCTCCATTCCAAAGCATGGAGTGGGCCATCATAATGTGGCCTAAGGCGAAGTTGGTGTGCGTCATGGAGGATGAAAACAAACAAGGAGGAATGTAGGTCAACAGGGACCCAAGAGTGCTATACACCATGATAGGAAATAAGAATAGGCGAGAAGTAATTGAATTTACTGAGGAGAGTGGAACGCTGTTGAGGGGCTGAACAGGCAGTCGTGACATATAAAAATGAAATCACCTGGCACTCATAATGGCTGCCTGTATACCAACTCAGCCACAACAACTGCAGGTCGTCTTTTGGAGCAGCTCTGAGTCCCAGCAGGACCCATGGGAGACGATCATACCAACACTCCTCGGTCAGGGAAGCCCTCAGAGCAGCCTTTAGGGAGCGTGAAACCACATGCATAGGCCACTAGACTGTGGGTGATACACCGTGGTGTAATGTATCCTATTGCTGAGGCTCTGGGCCATCCCAGACCAGAGGTCTCAAATGAATTGGGGACTGCAGTCAGATGGGTGCCAAGCCGAGCAACCCAGATGCTGATGAATGCAGAACCATGTCTGCGGCCATCGCCGATGCTAGAGTGGTACGATCCACCTGGCCACCTGGTTGTATGATCCACCATGGTAAGAAGGCATGAAACTGTGGGAGAGAGGAAGAGGACCAACAAGGTCCACATTGAAATGGTCAAACCATCACTCAGGGACCTCAAAAGATGCCAATGCACCTGAACATAATGGTCTATTTTTGCACTCTGGCACTCCACACAAGCTGCAGTCCAAACACACATGTCCTTTCTGACGCCGTGCCAAACAAATTTTAGTGCAACCAGTTTCTCTGAGGCCTACTGGCCCGGATGCGAGTGGTCATGTATGGAGTTGAAAACAATCCATCTCCAGTGTACGGGCACAAAAGTTGATGCATCGCACAGGAGAGAAACCCCAGCTTCTCCAAACTTAATGTCAGCCAATTGCAGGCACTTGACTGTTGTTCTGTAAGCCTGGACCTCTGGGTCAGTAAATTGGTGGGCTTCCATGCAGGCAGGCATTGTTAAACCCTATGTACAACCTCAACGGCTAGCTGTGAGAGGCAACCAGCCACAGCATTATTTTTCACCTTGGCATGTTGCATATGAGTTGTGAACTTGGATATATACTGTAGGTCAGGTGGCGTTGCGACCTTGCAGACTAAGGGTCTGATATTTTGGCCATTGTGTACATGAGAGCTTTGTGGTCAACGAATACCGTGAAATAGCAACCCTCGAGAAGGAAATGAAAATCACGGACAGCCAGATAGAGACCGGGACGCTCAGGGTTAAATGTGCTATACTTCCATTCGGGTGTACAGGGCTGTTGACTGAAGAAGGCGAGTGACTGTTACACACCTCTGAACAGCTGTTTCGTGCATGGCACCCACAGCATAGTCTGAGGCATCAGTAGTTATGGCAATGGGTGTGTTAAGGAGCAGGTGCACCAGTAGAGATGTGTTAGAAAGAGCTTGTTTGATATAATCAAATGCCCTGGTCATATCCGCTGACCAGCCAAGCACTTGATTAAGGGTATTGATTTCAAGCATACTATACAGGGGGAGCACAAGTTCAGCCGCTTGTAGAATGAAGCAGTGATAGAAATTCACCATGCCTAAAAACTCCTGCAGTTTTTTAGCAGTGTGGGGTGGTGGGAAATCTATAATAGCGGCTACCTTTGATGGGAGGAGTTTTGCACCACCTGCAGAGATACGATGCCCAAGAAAGTCAATGTTTGACAACACAAGCTGGCATTTAGCAGGATTAATAATCAACCTGTGTTGGCTTAAGAGCTTAAAAAGTGTGCAGAGATGAGATATGTGTGCAGAGATGAGATATGTGTTCGGATTTGGATGCACTGGTAAACAAATATTTCATCCAGGTAAACAAAAGGAAAATCTAAGTCTTTTAATAAAGAGTCTATCAGCCGTTGGAAAGTCTGTGCTGCATTTTTTCAGTTCAAACACAGGCACGGGATGGTAGCCCCTAAGTAAATTGACTTTGGAAAAAATTAACTTTCCAGTTAAACATGATGAAAAGTCTCGAATGTATGGGACCAGGAAATGTTCGAGAGCGGTAGCCTTGTTAAGGCATCGGTCATCACCACATGGGCGACAATCACCATTGGACTTAGGGACCATATGAAGGAGTGAAGCCCAGGGGCTATTTGACTAGTGTACAATTCCGAGTCTCTCCATCTTGACAAATTCTAACTTCGCGATTATCAGCTTTTTGGGGTCCAGTCTATGTACGTGGGCAGGGACTGTTGGGCCATTTCTGGGAATGTGGTGCTCAACCCCATGTTTTGCGACTGTAGTGGAGAATGTGGGCTTGAGTAACTCACATGCAGTGGTGCGTGAGCTTGGCAGAGTCATTGTGGGGAAGTTACTGGGGGAGCAGGGTAACGACTCAAAGTCCTTGACACCCACAAGCCGACAGTTCTTAAGATCGACTGACAGTCCATGGGCACAGAGGAAAGCTGCACTTAGCAGAGGTCTATCCACTTTAGCCAGGACGAGGCCCCATGTATAACATCACTCACTGAAGCAGCATGTCACCCATCATGTCCCCTAGGTCTGGTTTCTGCCTCTGCATGCAGCCTCTGGCGAGGTTTCATTGCCTTTTGCCTTCTCACCAATAGGCAATGCTGGCAGCACCCTCACTTGAGCACCCGTGTCACACAGGAAGCGTTGCCCTGAAAAGGTGTCCGTAGTGAACAGTAGATGACCCAAGCAGCTGGAACCCATGGTGTTTGCAGACCTCTGATGTCCTGATGTGCTGGCACTGTCAAAGTTGCAAGGTGGTCAGCACTTCCCAGTGTTCCTACCAGAGCGAGCATGATAAAAGCACAGGCCTGACTTCATCTGTTTCACAGCCACGGGTGTCTTGACCAGGCTTATTGAGGTAGAGGAAGGAGGAGGAATGATGCATTGCTGCCTTGTTGAGTGTAGACTATCAGCCATCTCAGCAAGCGTCCTATAGTGCCTCTCAGGTGCATTAGCGAGGGCTATGTGGGCTGGATCAGGCATTTGCTGCATGAGGAGTTCATTAAAGATAAAACAAAGTTGGTAATTTCCCATGAGATATAGCATGTGGTCCATTAGCTCAGGGAAGGTGTACCATCACCGAAACCAAGTAAGGAGAGCAACTGTTTGGCGCGCTCTGACTTTGACAGTCCAGAAGTCTGTAAAAGGTGAGTTTCAGTAATTGGTATTTATTGTGCTCGGGTGGATGTTCAAGCAAACTCACAACTCTTGCAGCCATGGAGTTGCTGAGTAATGCTGCCACGTAGTAAAATTGGTGGTGCTGGCAGAGATTTCTCTAAGAGCAATCAGAGCCTCAGCTTGTACAAATTAAGCAATGGAATTTTGCTCCCAAAACTCTGGCAGTTTCAAAGCAGCTGCATTGGCCAATATGTTCAATAACTCCTGAATCATCCTAGAGCATCAGGGTCACCAATGTAGGTGCTTGCAAATAAAAGGAAGTGAAGCAAAGGTAATGTTGGCATTTATTTTGAGGGGAGTAGAATATAAAAACAAGGGGATATTCCTGAGGATTTATAAGGCACTACTCAGGCCCCAATTGGAGTATTGTCAACAGTTTTAGGACCCATATCTCAGAAAGGATGTGTTGTCATTGAAGAGAGTCCAGAAGAGGTTCACAAAAATTGTTTCCGGGAATGAAGGGATTAACACATAAGGAGCATTTGGCAGTTTTGGGCCTTTACACACTAGAATTTAGTAGAATGCGGAGGGATCTCTTTGAAATCTACCAAATGTTGAAAGGATTAGACTGGGTGGATGTGTAGAGGATGTTTTCTATGGTAGGTGTATCCAGAACTAGAGGGCACAGCCTCAAAACTGAGGGGTGACGTTTTAGAACAGAGGTATGGAGGAATTTTTTAGCCAGAGAGTGGTGAGTCTGTGGAATGCTCTGCCATAGACTGCAGTGGAAGCCAAGTCTGTGGATAAATTTAGGCAGAAGTTGATAGCTTCCTGATCAGTCAGGGGATCAAAGAATATGGCAAAAAGGCAGGTGTATGGGGTTGAGTGGGATCCGGGATCAGCCATGATGGAGTGGTGGAGAAGACTTGATGGGTTGAATAGCCTAATTCTGCTCCTACGTCTTATGGTCTTATGTTTAATGAAGCCCATAACGTATTTTATTGAACTCCAAAACCTAAACACAAAATACTTACGCTAAAAATACTTACATAAACACATCATCATGTCCAACCAGCCTCTTAAAGCGAAGCCCCAACTCCATGCCAGAGGCTTTGAATGATATACATTTCTCCCAATTACATTACCCTACAGTAGATGCTGCTGACATGCTAATTTCCTCCAGCTTTTTGTGTATGTTCCTCCAAATCAAACTGTCTATAGCCAACTTATCTATCTGCACCATAACACAATCGTGGCTCCTTATTCACAATTTCCCTGTGGCTATCAATCACAATGCCAACACGAAACAAATACAAGAAGCCAAATTGCAATGTAAAGATGTACCAAATACCAGTCTAAAATCAAATAAAAGACTTGTGCACCCCCTTAGTACATGTCCTCTGAAAATCTATGCTTGTCCTAATGCAATGATGCTCTACTGCTCAGCAACTGCAGCATTGCAGGTGGAAGTCAAGTCAAGTCAAGTCAAGTCACTTTTTATTGTCATTTCAACCATAACTGCTGGTGCAGTACACAGTAAAAACGAGACAACATTTTCAGGACCATGGTTCTACATGAACAATATAAAAACTACACTGAACTACGTAAAACTACACTAGACTACAGACCTACCCAGGACTGCATAAAGTGCACAAAACAGTGCAGGCATTACAATAAATAATAAACAAGACAATAGGCACAGTAGAGGGCAGTAGGTTGGTGTCAGTCCAGGCTCTGGGTATTGAGGAGTCTGATGGCTTGGGGGAAGAAACTGTTACATAGTCTGGTCGTGAGAGCCCGAATACTTCAGTGCCTTTTGCCAGATGGCAGGAGGGAGAAGAATTTGTATGAGGGGTGCGTGGGGTCCTTTAGAATGCTGTTTGCTTTACAGATGCAGCGTGTGGTGTAAACGTCTGTAATGGCGGGAACAGAGACCCCGATGATCTTCTCAGCTGACCTCACTACCCGCTGCAAGGTCTTGCGATCCGAGATGGTGCAGTTTCCGAACCAGGCAGTGATGCAGCTGCTCAGGATGCTCTCAATACAACCTCTGTAGAACGTGGTGAGGATGGGGGCAGTGGGAGATGGACTCTTCTCAGCCTTCGTAGAAAGTAGAGACGCTGCTGGGCTTTCTTTGCTATGGAGCTGGTGTTGAGGGACCAGGAGAGATTCTCCGCTAGGTGACCACCAAGAAATTTGGTGCTCTGAGCAATCTCTACGGAGGAGTCATCGATGTTCAGCAGAGAGTGGTCATTTCATGTCCTCCTGAAGTCCACAATCATCTCTTTTGAAGTTTGCAAACTTCAGGGAAAAAGAATGTTCCCTGGGTTTCATCACCTGAGTTACAGAGAAAGGTTGAACAAGTTGGGTCTTTATTCTTTGGAACGTAGCAGGTTGAGGGGGGACTTGATAGAGGTATTTAAAATTATGAAGGGGATAGACAGAGTTGACGTGGACAGGCTTTTTCCATTGAGGGTGGGAGAGATTCAAACAAGAGGACATGAATTGAGAGTAAAAGGGCAAAAGTTTAGGGGTAACATGAGGGGGAACTTCTTTACTCAGAGAGTGGTAGCTGTGTGGAACGAGCTTCCAGCAAAAGTGGTTGAGGCAGGTTCGATGTTGTCATTTAAAGTTAAATTGGACAACTATATGGACAGGAAGGGAATGGAGGGTTATGGGCTGAGTGCAGGTCGGTGGGACTAGGTGAGAGTAAGAGTTCGGCACGGACAAGAAGGGCCAAGGTGGCCTGTTTCCGTGCTGTAATTGTTATATGGTTATAAGATACCAGAGGTTGCATTATGTTGCACTTTCTCAATAGAATCTCTGCTAGCTGCTGAGATTATGAAAGAATGGTAATTATGTAGGCTCGACAATGCTGGCTGTGTAAGCAAGGAGAAAATACTTGTGCTCCTCAGGGTCCTACGTTCTTCTATTAGGTAGTGCATCAATAAATTTGGTAAATAAATCTAATAAACTACAGGATTACTGCAGTGCAGTGACATAAGGATCCATATGCATAATGGAAGCAACCTGGGTTTTCACTCAATATCATATGACAATAAGACATTGGAACAGAATTAGGACATTCGTCCCATCGAGTTTGTTCTGCCATTCCATCATGGCTGAACTCTCTCAATGCCATACTCCTGCTTTCTCCCCGTGACCTTTGACATCCTCACTAATAAAGAACCTATCAACCTCTGTTTTAAGTATACCCAATAAAGTGGCTTCCACACCTCTCTGTGACAATGAAGTCCACTGATTCCCCACCTTCTGGCTAAAGAAATTCCTCCTCATCTCTGTTCAAAGGGACCTCCCTGTATTCTGAGGCTGCGCACTCTGGTCCTAGACTCAGCCGCTACAAGTAACATCCTCTCAACGTCTGCTCTATTTAGGGGTCTGACATATTCAATCGGATTCAATGAGATCTCCTCATTCTTCTAAACTCCATTGAATACAGGCCCAGAGTCATCAATGCTCTTCATACATTAACTCTTTTATTCCCAGGATTATTCTTGTGAACCTCCTCAGGTCCCCCATCTCCAATGCTATCACACCTTTTCTTATGTAGGGGGCCCAAAGCTGTTCACAATTCTCCAAGTGTGGTCTGACCAATGCTTTATATAGTTCTCTCAAAATGAATGCTAACAATGCATATGCTTTCCTCACCACTGACTCAACCTGCAATTTAACCTTTAGGGAATCCTGCTCAAGGACACCCAAGACCCTTTGCACCTCGGATTTCTGAATTTTCTCTCCATTTAGAAAATATTCTATGCCTTGATTCCTTCTACCAAACTGCATGACCATACACTTCCCTGTTTCATCTGACACTTCTTTGCCCGTTCTCCTCATCTGTCTAAGTCCTTCTGCAGCCTTCCTGCTTCCACAACATTACCTGCCCCTCCACCTACCTCTATATTGTTTTCAAACCTAGCCACAAAGGTTATTAATTCATTCACCCAAATTATTGATATACGTATAACATGAAAAGAAGTGGTCCCAACACCAACCCCTGTGGGACAACACTAGTCACCGTCAGCCAATCAGAAAAGGCTCCCTTTATTCCTTTCTATCCTTTCTGTCAGTCAGCCAATCTTCTATTTATGCTAGTATGTTTCCTGTAATACCATGGGCTCTTATCTTCTTTAACAGCCTCATGTGCAGCAGGTTGTCAAAGGTCTTCTGAAAATCCAGGTGAAATATATCCACTGACTCTCCTTCCTGTATCCTGCCTGTTATTTCCTCAGAATAACACCCAGACACTGGGTGACATTTGCTTGTGCTCCGTTGAAATACGAGTCTATAAGGCTATGTGACTATTAAGACATCGGAGCAGAACAAGGTCATCTGGCCTGTTGAGTTCTCTGCCATAAAATGATCCACATTGATAAACCCACAAGATCGTTGGTGAAGTTCTCATCACTTCCATACTGAAAAGGATAAACTGTTTCTTATGTGAGACTATTTAATAGAGAGACTATTTCTCTATACCTGCATGTAGACTTTTATGTGGTTAACCGCCTTCTCCTCCCCCAATGTCTTCTTTCCATGATTGGTTGTAATTATGCACAAGTGCAATTGGGCAATTCCATCCTACTTTTTTTCACTCAAAGCCAGAGAAACACCTGCAAAGCTTTTCCTCAGATCTCCACATCACTACTTCAGGTGTATTCCAGTATCTATTCCTATTTCTCTTCTACTGGTCAGCCTTAGGAATATCCTCTGAAAGCAGATTGTGTTTGTGTTTGTTAAATAACGTTACTCAGTCTGCCTCAGCACCAGTTCTCTTTACTGCTCCATCATTTCTAATTTCTCAGATTTTGTTCAAAGTTTGGAAGGATGAAATATATTGTCTTTTGATTCTATCATAAGGGTATGACTATACTTTCTCTCCAACTCCATCTCCATCTCCTTCTCTCCCATTCTCTCCCTCCCTCTTCTCCCTACCCCATCTCTCTCCCTCTCTCTCTCTTTCCCCTCTCTCACTGTCTTGTTCCCTACCTTTCCCTCTTTCACTTTTTCCTTCTCTCTCTCCCCCTTGTCTCTCCGTATCTCTCTTTCTCCCAGCGATGACCTGAAATTGAAATGAGATAAACTTTCCACACTCTATGAATGCTTTTACAAAGAATGTCCATATCCACCTCTCTAACATCAATTGACGCTCCCGTCTCCTCAATTCAACAGCTGATAAAACATTTACACTCTGTGGATTCTGCACTTTTTTGTTCCTATGCATTTTTTGTACTACACTTTGCAAATTGGAAGTTATCCAAAACTCTGCAGAATATTTCCTAGCTTATAACTTATAACTTCAGTTATGCAAAACCTTGCCTTTATATTCCTCAATTACACAACCTTGCTTACCTCTGGAATCTCGTCCTTTCTCATAAACCTTGAACACATCTGCATTCCTCCAGCTTACCTCTTGCTCCATGATTGGGTGCCATCTCTTCAGATGCTACAATCTTAAACTCTACAAGCCCCTGACTAAACCTTACCATGCTCTCCCTCAATGTTGCAAAAACAAAGGGTCTAGTTGTGGATTACAGGAGGTAGGGAGATGGGCTAACTCCTACTGACATCAATGGATCTGGGGTTGAGAAGGTAAACAGCTTCAAGTTCCTCGGCATCCACATTACCGAGGACCTCACATGGCCTGTACACCCCAGCTGTGTGGTGAAAAAAGCACAGAAGCGCCTCTTTCACCTCAGACAGTTGAGGAAGTTTGGTATGGGCCCCCAAATCCTAAGAACTTACTACAGGGGCACAACTGAGAGCATCTTGACTGGCTGCATCACTGCCAGGTATGGGAACTGTACCTCCCTGAATCGTAGGATTCTGCAGAGAGTGGTGCGGACAGCTCAGTGCATCTGTAGATGTGAACTTCCCATGATTCAGGACATTTACGGAGACAGGTGTGTAAAAAGAGCCCGCTGGATCATTGGCGACCCAAGTCACCCCAACCACAATCTATTCTAACTGCTACCATCTGGGAAGCGGAACCGCAGCATAAAAGCCAGGACCAACAGGCTCCGGGACAGCTTCTTCCACCAGGCCATCAGACTGATGAACTCATGCTGATCTGAGTGTACTCTATATTACGTTTTCTGTTCTATTTATTATAAGTTATTATAAATTACTACAATTGCACATTGCACATTTAAATGGAGACATAACGTAAAGATTTTTACTCATCATGTATATGAACGATGTAAGAAATAAAGTCAATTCAATTCAATTCAATTCTCTTCTTGTTCTTCTTTTCAGACCCTCAAAGCTTACCATATTGATCAAACATTTTGCCATCTTCCCTTTAATCTCCCACTATATCTTGATTTCAGTTTTCACTTGATAATACTCAGGTGAAGAAAGCACTATGGAAATAGAACAACAACATGCTGTTGCTTCAGGTGAAACAATTAGTGGGATGGACTATTTGAAGTTATTTCTTGACTGTAGATGTGAGATCACTGACTCTCGTGCCAAACTATCTTTATGCTTATAGGATTGGATATTAACTTCCACAATTGTCTCCTTTTCCTGATTGTAGCCTTCCAGCTAACTGCAGTCCATCTTCACCTCCACTTTCTTTGCCAATAATTACAGGACAGCATCATAAAGTCTGTTTGCTCTAATGTGGTGTTGGTATGTCTTTATCACCTGTTACAACCACAATACACTTAACCTTTAACAGTTAGCTTGTATTTGCACTCATTCCCCACTAATCTGACCACTTGCTCAGGTGATAAGTCCAGTAATAACAGTTAACACTGGCCGCGCACCGAGCTTATTATAACAGACAGGCAGAACAAAATTAATGTACAACCCGAACTAAGCTGAGTGGATATGAGTTAACTGTGTATCATTTTGGATCCTATCCAGTTGAACACTCTTGTTTCATCACAAACTTCACAAATTGAAGGCTATCTGTCTTTATGAAAGGCACGATAAGCTCTGGTTATACTGTATAGATAGTATAGAACACACATACATTTGAAATGAATATGATGTATTGTTGTTTAAAACATGATCTTCAAACAATTTGCACCTCTGAAAACAGATTATGGCAGAAGATTTGCCATGGTTGCTGCATGTTAAACAGATTTTTTTATTATTGCATTTCTTCTAACTCAACACATATCAACTAAATCTAGTATTCAGTCTGTGTCAACCAATTTACATACAAAGGTCAGGAATGGAAATTAAACATAGTTGATTGTAACAAATTTAAAAGACAAAGAGCGGAAAAGGGGAAATGTAATAGCTGCACTTAGAGATAACTGGAATGGCTGAAGGAAAAACATTCAGAAATTGAGTGCCTGTGGAATGAGATGAGAGATAATAAAGATTCAGTCATATTAATAGCTGTAATTTGCAGATGAACGAATATTGGAAATGAGTTGTAGAAGGACTATGTAAACTAATTAGGTAAAATAGGAGAAAAACAGATTAGTCATGTAATCATTGAGGATTTTGATATACCTAAAAATTAATCATGTGCAATTAGACAAAGAAATATAGGTAGAGTATCTTTGTAATATATATGGAGTTGCTTTACTATTTAAAATTTCCACTGAAGGAGGACTTTTTAATAGGATCTAGTAATCCAAAATGATAGTGGATCAAGGAAAAATAATTTAATATTAATAAAAAGCATAATAAAGATCAAGGGAAAGATATGTTTTCTTATGTGGAATGGAGAATCAGAACGTCAATAGAACCAGTAAAGGACAATGACATAAAATCATAATCTGTTTCATAAAACTGGCAGAAATGTTAAACTCTTATAATATTCAACTATTACCTTACTTCAGTATTTAGCAGAGAAATTGATAATGTGAAATATTCCAGTATTAGAAGATAAACAGGAAGAACATAAAACTAACTCAAAGAGAATAAAGGGTCTATATTCACTGTGTGTTTTAAAAGAATATAGAGAATAGATAAAGTCGACAACAATGTTAATATACTGTCATTAAAAATTTTATTTAATAACAGTATATTAACAGGGGAACGACAGGTAACCAATATTATATGTATATTTAAGAATATGTTCGTTGAACTATAAGCCATTCAGCAGCAATAAAAACAAAACTGCAGTAAAAAAAGGGTAAGTGTTACTAATATTCAACTTCAGTCAACTCCCTGAAGAGGTATCAAAGAGAGTAGACACAGGTAAAGTAGTAGATGTTATTCTCATAGATTTCCAACAAAAACTAACAATGAACATCAGATTCTATAGGCATAATGGACAATTAGTTAGTTGTCTCAAAGCCTGGAGTCTGAAGGTAGGGATAAAGAGGAACTATTAAAATGGGAGAAGGCAGAAAATTAATCCCACAAGGATCACCACTGAGTTCACCACTAACGATAATTTACATTAATAGTTTACATTATTTGTGGCAGCCTCTGAATTGGGGGTGGGGGGAGTCGTGGTAAACAAAGAGGGCAATAGCATAAAATATAGGGAAACATTGCTAAACGCTGCATGATTGCATAAATGGCAGATAAATTTCAACAAAGATAAATGTGCAATGTGGCATTTTGCAAAGAAAAATAAAAAGGTCGCTTTTTCTTGAAAAAAAATTAAATCGCATAGAGGAACAAAGGGATATGGGAGTACAAATACACAATTCACTAAAAGTAGCGTCACAGGTTAATAGGGCCGTTTTAAAAAAGCAAATCATGCAGTAATGTTTATTTCTAAAAGGATAGAATTGAAAAATAGTGAAGTTATGCTAAACTTATATCGAACCTTGGTTAGACCACACTTGGAGTATTTAGTATAATACTAATTGCTATGCTATAAAGAAGAATTTAGAGGGACTACAGAAAGTTTTAAATTATTTTCAATAATTCCTGCAGATACGACTTTTTATTGAACTATGAAGGATAACAGGTTATATATTTTTCCCCAGGAAAGGAAGGCCGTCGCGACCAGAAAACCAAATGAGTAGTTTGGCATGGTAAAGATGCATTTAAGGGCAAGCTACATAAGCATTTGAGGGCAAACAGAAGGTAATATTGATGAGAATTAGGTATAAAAAGAATGAAGAAAGGTTGACAGAGCATACTTTCCAACACAGAATGATTGGATTGGATGTTCTCTTATTTTACTGCTTCATCCTTTTTTGTGTGATAGAAACAAATCTATCACATAAACTATGACAAGGACCACTCATTAATCAGAATGAACTACAAACAGGAGCTGTCAAAAGTTAAGAACAACTTTAACAATTTAGTCTAGACAGTCAGAAAAAGATTGCATAACTAAATATATGCTATACGGTGGGTGCTGGGAGCGGACCCAAATGCAAGACACAGACACTGAAGTACTAGGAACAGGACTAGGTGTGTCAACCAAGCAAGGGAAGTGGGGAAGAAATGACGCTAGACAAGACACAGGCCCTGGACGAGACTAGGATACAGGGCCTGGACTAGGACTAGACTAGGAAAGCGGGACCAGGACGAGGTACTAGGAACTTGGAACCTGGACAAGGACTCTGAGCCAGAGACTGGACAAGGACCCGGAACCTGGGTCTTGACTCGGACTCAGACTCTGGACCTAGGCGGAGACAAGACGTGGCAAGGCAACAGGACTGGACGTGGCAGCAGGACACGGGACTCCTGGGCAGGTCGAGGCACCAGAACTGGATGAAGACACGAAGCTAGGACTTGGTCTTGGGAGACAGGAACACAGAACACAGAGCCTTGGTCTTGTGAGACAGGAACACAGAACACAGAGCCTTGGTCTTGAGAGACAGGAACATGGAACACAGAGCCGGGATCCCTCCTTGGGAACAGGACATAGGGCCAGGACTCATACACAGAACACAGAGCTGGGACCCCTCCTTGGGAATAGGACGTAGGGCCGGGACTCATACAAAGAATGCTGAACACGACGAGACGGTTCCCAACAGAAGGTAGCAGCAAATGGCTGGACCTACCTAGCGAAGGCATGGACTCAAGACGGTTTCCAACACTAGGTAGTGGTAAATGGCTGGACCTACCTAGCGAAGTCGAGGACACAAAGAGACAGTTCCAAACAACGATGGGCAGTTCCTTATCTAGACACAGCAAGGCTTCGGTCTTGCTCCAGCAGTAGAATTTGGCAGCGATACAGGCTGGACCCAGACAGGCATGACGGTCCCCACTTGAGTGCTTTGAGGGACCAATCAATTGGTGGGTTACGTCAAGATAACTAGGTGACACCAAGCAACAGTGACAGTTCAGGTGAATCAACCAGGTAGAAGGTGTTATAAGGTGGGTGTTGATGGTGGACCCAAATGCAAGACACAGACACTGAATTACTAGGAACAGGACTAGGTGTGTCAAGAAAGCAAGGGAAGTGAGGAAGAAATGACGCTGTCAAGACACAGGCCCTGGACGAGACTAGGATACAGGGCCTGGGCTAGGACTAAACTAGGAAAGCGGGACCAGGATGAGGAACTAGGAACTTGGAACCTGGACAAGGACTCTGAGCCAGAGACTAGACAGGGACCCGGAACCTGGGTCTTGACTTGGGCTCGGGCTCCGGATCTAGGTGAGGGCAAGATGCAGGACTCCTGGGCAGGACAAGGAAACCCCAGCACAGGATGAGAGAACCCCAGCACTGGGCTGGACAAGATACTCCTGTGCTGGGTGAGGCACATGGACAGGATGAGAACACGAAGCCTTGGCTTGGTCGAGGGAGACAGGAATGCAGAGCCTTGGTCAAGGGAGACAGGAACATGGACCACAGAGCCGGGACCCATCCTTGGGAACAGGGCATAGGGCTTGGACTCATACGCAGAATGCTGAACATGACGAGACGGTTCCCAACCCAAGGTAGCAGCAAATGGCCAGACCTACCTCGCGAAGATGTGGACACGGAGATGGTTCCTAACACTAGGTAGCAGCAAACAGCCGGACCTACCTAGCGAAGGCGCGGACACAGAGACAGTTCCCAACACAAGGTAGTGGCAAATGGCCAGACCTACCTAGCGAAGGTGTGGACACAGAGATAGTTCTCAACTTAAGGTAGCGGCAAACAGCCGGACCTACCTAGCGAAGGCGTGGGCACAGAGACAGTTCCAAAGGACAAAAGACAGTTCCTTATCTAGACATAGCAAGGCTTTGGTCTTGCTCCAGCGGTAGAACTTAACAGCAAGAATAGGCAAGGACCCAGGCGAGGCTTCAGATGAAAGGTTGCAGGCAAGGTTCCAGGCGAAAGGTAGCAGGTGAGGCTTCAGCCAAGGGCTACAGAAGGAAAAGGAAGGGAACAGTCCAGCAAATGAGGCTGAACTCAGGAGCTATTTATGTAGCCAGCCCAAAATGAGAAACATGTGCCACAATTAAGGCACACGACAGGACAAGGGAAAACCGGAAAACCTGGACCAGACCGTGAACTAGAATGCGAACTTCATGGACTGGATCATGACAATACAAACAATAATCAGAGATGCAAACAAAACCTGATTGAAGTCTACACAAAAGAGAATAGTTGCTTTCAGTTTCAGGTTGGCCTTACTTTGGCACTGAATTCCAGTGAAGAATTCTGGACAAAGCAGTGATGGCCCCTTTTCACATGCTAATTGATCTGTTTAGTATGTCTGTGCTTTACAGATCTACTTTACATTTCTGTTGATCACAAAATTCAATTGAACTATTACAAAACATGATGTTGACAAAGATCTCTTCCTGTTAGCAGATGTTCCTTAATATGTGGCATTGTGAAAAATATAATCCATCCTGAATTTTAACTCAGGTTCCAAAACCCTCTCAGAATTAACCTATAATGAAGCAGGATTTAATTCCAGGACATTGTCGAGTGTCTTTGAGGATTCGGAGAATACATGGCTGTGGTGGATTTCAGATGAATTGTGGGCCTTCAGCCAAATGGCAACTGTTGTTATAACGAAGACCTTGTACAATCTTTATGATTTACAATTTATTTTTGCTTTGGTTTGTTGCTGTGTAGGTGGGTGCTGGGTAAAGAAAACTTTGAGATCCTGGCTACAATCTTGTCTGTATTGGCGCTTGGAACAGAACCACCTTAGACTTCCTCTACCAGACAGTGTACTAATGCTAGAAGATCAATAGCACATTTGTAATTGCATTGAGCTACAGAGTGGAAGTGATTCTGTTAGCTTAACAAAGAAATTTGACTAAACTGTAATCATGGCAGATCATAATTTATCATTTAAGAATAGAAGACTACATTTGGGAGAAAACTCATAAACTGTTAAATTACTGATGAGGTGAGATGTTGTTTCAGCTCTGCCATGGGTCTTTCCGATAATGTCTCCCATCTGCTGCTTGTCATCCTCTTCCATGATCTTATAAACCATCATGAGAAAATTTAAAACTAACAAATAACATATTAAATTAAATTGTTAATGCACTTATGAATTCTATTACAAGGAAATAGAGTATCTATAAAATAATAAACATTTCTCCTAGCTGATACATATTTAATTAGAATATTAATCCTTAAAATACTTCACGTCCGTATAAGAAAATACTTTGTATTTCATATTTGGAGAGCCATAGGAATGCACCATGAAGTACACAAAGAATGGGAAATGTTTTAAAACCTTCGTGCCAGTCAAAGAGAATTATTTCTTGCAAGCTCACTCCTGTGCACTCAAATATCATTCATCAGCACAAAAGCTCCAATCTATATATGGGATTCAACCGCTCAAATTGCTGAGGTCCATGTTTTTCACAAATCCTTAGATATCCTCTCCTGTGTATACTTATTCCTCTCTTGGGGACGAATTCACAAATGACCTGATGAGACTCAATATTTGATGAGTGATCAGATTGTACTTCTCTGTTCCATACCCTTTGGCTGGGTGGCCTTATCTTTTTAAATTACTCATTAAAAATGGCATGTTTCTTGTAGATCACCCTCCTGCTCCTCATGACCTAGGCAAACTAAAATTCATCTCTGCTCTCTCCCTCGTTGACTGATATAATCTTAACATGTTACAAAATTCCCATTTTGAATTATATTCTATGTGGTCAAATGCAACTTCAAAATTTACTGTAGGATTGCATTGTTTTAATATTTAATGTGTGCTTCAATGTCATTTAAAATGGAAAGAATGTTTCAAAGATTTTAGAGTCACAATGGGGATTACATTTGAGATGGAAAAGTATGTTTCAAAACTTTTCCATCTGTATCTCTTGTTGAAAACATCTGTGTATTGATATGAAATGCCATGTGTGAATAAACAATTCTTCGATATACACATAGAATTTCCAATTCCAGCCCCTTTTTGTTTTACTTTGTGGAAGTACTCTCTGAAGTTGTTTTCAATTTATTAGTTTCAAACCATATATATTTATATAGCGGCATCCATTAGTCTCGTGAGACCACGGATTTGCACCTTGGAAGATTTCCAGGGCACAGGCCTGGGCAAGGTTGTATGGAAGACCGGCAGTTGCCCATGCTGCAAGTCTCCCCTCTCCACGCCACCGATGTTGTCCGAGGGAAGAGCACTAGGACCCATACAGCTTGGCACCAGTGTCATCGCAGAGCAATGTGTGGTTAAGTGCCTTGCTCAAGGACACAACATGCTGCCTCCATTGAGGTTCAAACTAGCGATCTTCAGATCACTAGACCGATACCTTAACCACTTGGCCACGTGCCAACACACACATGACTATATGTTACACATTATAACCTTACAGAGTATCTAAAAGAATAGATTATCTCAAAAAGACATGTTTAAACTTAAGTTTATGACTTCTTCCCCTCACCCCCCAGTCTCTTCACTACTTTGTTCTCACAAATTATACAGTTGCACGGTTAAAAAAAAGCTGCTGGAGAAACTCAGCAGATCAGGCAGTATCGGTAGTCACAAACGGACAGTCAATATTTTGGGTTGAGATCCTGTATCAGGACTGAAGGTGCAAAGCAAAGATGAGAGGGAGAACTAACAAAAGATATGTGGATCCAGGTGAGAAGGTGTTAATGGGCAGGTGGAGCCAGGAGAGAAGGGTGGAAACAGCAGCAGAAGCTAGGAGGTGTTAAGCATAGAAAACAAAGGGCTACAGATTATGATATTTGGTATTGGGCCTCCCCCAACAGCAGACAGGACAGTGTAGTAATGGATCAGGGAGCAAACCAGTGAACAATACCTCACGTTTCCCTTGGGTAGTCTACAACCCAACACAATGGTACGAACATTTGATTTCTCCAGTTTCATGTAACCCACACACACTCTGTTACCTTCTCTCTCTTTCTGATTCACCCAGGTCCTTTCACACACAGCCTTCTTTCCAATCCTCCCATGCTCACCCCTAACCTCCAGTTACCCATTTTATCCCCCCACCCCTCTCTCACCAGGTTCCATCTGCCTATCACCCACACACTTAACTCCACAGGATCCACTATCCCATCTGCCCACCAACACACCCTTATCTCGCTTCTTTCACTATTACCTCTTTTCTCCACAGACACCATAATTTGTAGTCCTTTGTTGTCAACTTCTTATCATCTCCCTGCCTCAGTTGCTACCTCCACCCATCTCTCCCTCACCTAACTCCATCTGCCTATCAACCTCTCATCACCTAGGTCAATTTATTACTTGCCAGCTTCCTACCTTACCCCTCCCCCTCTCCTCCTTATGCAGATTACTCATCTCCCCTTTACACACTTAGTCCTGATACATTGACTATCCACACATGCTGCCTAACTTGCTAAATTGCTATGACAGCTTGCTTTTTTGTTTGATCCAGAATCTGCAGTCTTTTGTGTCTCCACAGTTTCAGTGTTATTGGTTTGCACAAAGCATGCTGGGATATTAGACTTTTGGTCAACTTCTGGGTATGTAGACACAAAGAATCTGTACTGTAGAGCTATCTGTCCTTTTTAAGATCAGAATCAGATTTTATTATCACTGATATATCTCCTGAAGATTTCTGCAGTACAGTGCAAGACATAAAAAAAGCTGTAAATTACAGAAAAAAAAATACAATAAAAAATAAAGCAAAAAGGAAATTGCAAAGTAGCATTCATGGGTTCATGTACCATTCAGAAATCTGATGGTGGAGAGGGAAGAGGGTGTTCCTAAAACATAGAATACGGGTCTTCAGACTCCTTACCTCCTTCCTAATGGTAGTAATTTCAAGAGGGAAGGTCAGTACGCTTCTTGATGATGTAGCCTCAGGTGAACCAGATGCCTACAGCAGACCGAGCTCAGATCACCTAGACTGTGCTTGGTCTCACTGATGTAGCAAATCCCTCCCTCACCACCATGCAGGCCCTCACCAGCCCCTCCAGGTGAGGAAGAAATTCACACACATCTTTGCTGAACTTGTATGTTGCATCCAGTGCTCCTAATGAGGCAATTTTAAATCATCCCCCCATTCCCTCACTGATCTGCCTGTGATATAGTCTTCTCCTCTTCCTTGTACAAAACAGTGTGCTCATATCAGCCGTCAGTTCAGCATTATAAAACAAATTCCTATTCAGCAGAAGTTTAGAGACCATTTATTAGTGACTGATCAATCACCTTTGTACTTCTGTGAAATCCCAGCAAGCAACCAGCTGTTAGAATGTAAGGAAAGAATCAGGATAGGGCAGCCAGTGACCCTGCTTGAGGCAACTATAATTCTGAGGCCTTTTAGAAATGTCTGAGTGAGCTAGGGGAATGAAAGAACATAAAAGTGTAGCCTGAGCATAATACAACAAGGAGCTGTTACCATAAGTAAACAAAAGAAATAGGGCAGAATACAGCCAAGGAACAGTTTTCTCCATGTGCAGCTAAATGCACATTAAATTATTGTTTTAATTAAAAGTAATAATTATTAAAAATAAGAGCAGAGATATGAATGTAGATATTCATCACATGCGCTGCAAAATGAATAAGCAGCTCCACCATCAGGATGCCTTTTAAAGAAAAATTCCTCCATCAAGACATCTTCTGAAAGTGATCTGTTTGCAAAGCACTGTGATTAAATTTCCATGAATCTCCTTCCTATAGGCCTTCAAACTGCACAATTATGAAGAAAATATCATGACCAAAACTCTTGGTCAGTTAGCTAGAAAATTTACTGGCTATTACCCTTTGTCACTACTCTCACTGCATATATGTCACAAAATCTATATATTAAGATATGATTGGATTCATATCAAATTATATGGCTTCTTTGTGGACTGAAAATGATGGGGTGAAATGAAAATTAATTGCAGAATCTATCTGTATCAATCGGTTTTATATAGAAAGTCACAAATGGAGATTAATAATATTGCATAATAAAAAAAGAAAATTCGAAAGTTGCAAATTTATTAAAACATCTCATAGGAGTCCCAGGGGTTAACACTCAATGGCAAAGTGCCAAGCTAAAGAGAGAATTGAGCTGATTGTTTGGGAGAGAAGGAGAAGGACTCTTCTTTTTCCTCCCCCTGATATTTACAAGGCCAAGGGAGGTGTATTGAAATCTCTGTGTGGTACAGAAGTGATTGTTTCAGCTGTAGGTTTTTTACTTAGTAAAAAGTAAAAACATGAAGTCAGTGCTTGGACAGAAGCACACTGGGAGTGTAAACAGAAAGCAAATGTGCAAATTGGTACCATGCTCATAGCTGCAAAAGAGTTCTCATTTTCTTTTTATCCCAGGACTGAGATTATTTACAAGGAAAACAACATTGCAACATTTTGATGTCAGTTTTCCATTTGGAGAGAGGAAAAAGTTGTCAAACGAGAAATTAGCAAAACAATACTCTTCTGATTTTTGACCACGGTTTCAGAATTCAAGCATATCCGGAGTAGGTTCAAATTAGATTCCTATGACAATCTTATGAACCTACCTCATTTCAGGTTTGACTCAAGTTTGAACATAGAACATAGAACGTTACAAAACAGTGTAGGATCTTCGACCCACGATGCTGTGCTAACCCACTCTATGATCAATCTAACCATTCCCTCCCACGTAGTCGTCTATTTCGCTATTATCCATGTGCCTATCCAAGAGTTTCTTAATTATCTCTAACGTATTTGTCTCTACCATTACCCCTGTCAGCACCTTCCACGCACTCACCACTCCTTGTGTAAAAAAAAACTTACTTCTGAATTCCCCCTATGCATTCCTCCTAGCACCTTAAAGTTATGCCCACTTGTATAGCCTTTTCCACTCTGGGAACAAGTCTCTGGCTGTCCATTTGATCTGTGCCTCTTAACATTGTGTATGCATTTTCATTCACTCCAAAAGGAAAAGCCCGAACTCTCCCAACTTATCCTCATAAGGCTTTCTCTCCATTTCATGCTGGACAATAACCCCCTCTACTTTGTTCAATAATCTGCATTACGTTATCATCAACATCATGATGGATCCACATCTGCTACCCTGAGGTTGTCAACAGGACATTACTGTTTACTGTAGGGTGAAATGAATATAAAAGGAAGTTCTGCTTCAGTTATGTAGAGCATTGGTGAAACCAAGTCTAGGCTGCCGTGTAAAATATTAGTCTCCTTATTTAAGAAAGAATGCTAGTGCACTGGAAACATCTAAGAGAATGTTTACCAGTTGTAGAATGAACAGCCGTCTTCTGAGAAAGAATTGGACTAGCTGAGCTAAGATCCATTGTAAGTTAGAAGAAAAAGATTCCATTTGATGAAAAGTATAAGCTTTGAGAGATCTTAACAGGATGGATGTGTAGATGATAATCCCTCATTGGAGAAGTTAGAGTTAGGGATCACTGTTTAAAAATACTGAGTCACCTGTTTAAGACAAAGTTGAGGTAGAATTTATCTTAAGAGTCTTTGGAGCTCTCACTCTCAAAGGCAATGGCAGCTGAATCTTCGGATATCTTTAATCATAAATAAATAGGTTCTTGCTTGTTGAAAAATTATTGGGAGTAAGCAGAATTGTGGAGTTGAGATTATAGTCAATTGAGTAATTTTTTTATTGAAAGGTTGAGTTTGCTCAAGAGAATGAACGACTATTCCCATTCCTAATTCATATGCAGTATTTTAGTTTTCTATTTATCTATTTCAATTCTTAATTCCAAAATTATAGATTGTACTTTTGAGCAATGGTTTTACAATTGTTACCCATGATTAATTATATATATCCAATGCGGAGTGAAACCACATGTCCAGAACAAAATAATAACATGGGTAAAATTGTTTTGCCAATGCTAGTTCTTTGTTAGAGCAATTTCACTGTCTAATTCTCTACTAATCACCCTGTATCTTCATCTACTTCAATAATTTATTCTCTTTCGCAAAAGATGTAATAGTCCATTGCTCAATTGCCCTTATTAACAAACCTTCTGATGACCCTGGGAAACAATTTGGAACGATAACTCAATAAGAAAGTTACTGATTCACCAATTAAGAAAAACAATTTTCCCTATCCGCTCTTCAAAATGCTACATAATTTTGAGGCAAAGAAATCCCTCTATTAAGTCTTTGTTTTGCCTCTACTGTTCCATAACTAATATCACAAGTTGCTCTTCATTACCAAAGTTTAGCACCCCTAATATCAGCCTGATGAATTTTTGCAGTATCCTCCATTTGACTTTAATGGCCTTTTTAATAAACATTCTAAATAGACTTGAACTAGCCAGTATTCTTTGTTACTGCTGATACACTCATGATTATTGAACAAAATTGTGATTGGTAATTTTTTTAGTTAATTTTATCTATATTTATAGTCTTTCCATAAATGTATTTGAGCTCTTCGGTCTCTTTGGTAATGCATATTTGTTTAATCCCAGAAATGTGTTCACATTGAATTATAGATGAATTTTAATCTTCCAATGATGGCTAGAGAGTTAAATAAGTAAAAATCTGTCTTCTAATCTCAACACTACAGCAGAATTTAGTCCTGGTGCTTGCATAAATGCTCTAGGCAGCAAGGTCCATGATTATTATACTTAAGAAAAGCTCTGTTCCTCAACTTTTGTAACCTTGGTCAAACAGGGTTTCAGGGCTCAGTCAATCCAGCAAAGGAAAATGAAAGCCGCCAGATCTAACGGACATGAGAATCTTAAAACATCTTTTCTGGTCTAGAAGAAGCAGATGTGTTTTTCCCAACCCATTAACCTCTTTGTAAATTTATCACCATTTTATTCCAACCTTACAGAACTGCCTGATAACTCTGCAATCTGTCAAACAATGGCAACTACAAATCCCACATAACCCCTAACTGCAGCTTCTTCCATTTGTTCTGAGTTTCATGTGCAAGTTAATGACAGTACCCAAGATCCCCATATTTTGCAGAGTTACCAAATGGCTTCTAATTTTTAAAACTATGTATCTAAACCTTTGAGTCTGGTCTGATCTTTGGCTGTTTTTTTCCATTCAGTTTGTTTTTTTTTTCCCTTTAAGGTATAATCTCTCTCATTTTTATTTTATCTGCTGTCCATTTGTCCAATTTATTGATATGACAACATTTACAAAAGGCTGCCTTACCCTAGGAAAATAATATTTCCAGCTCACTAGCCATGAGAGTCCACGTCTACCTATGTTACTCATCCCCAAGTCATTATCTTCTAGGCCACTGAAGAAAGTTAAATTGCATCATTATTGCATTTTTTCCCCTTTTGGTGCAGCAGTCAGCAAAACCACAGCTGGTGTCTATTATTTGCATAGCTCTCGATTTGAGTCCCTTCTTTAGGAAGAGTGTTCAGATAATACAGAATTCATATTCAATATCTATGTAAACAGGCAGTTTAGTGCAAAGACATGCATATTTGCACAGAGGAAGATTATCCTCTGGAAAAAGTTTTTTTTTTCCTCTATAGCTACGCCTTTTGAGGATATTTGGCAATTTCTGATAGAAGATGATTTTGGACACTGTTTAGTGGATTAGTGGCTGACCTAATGATATATCATTGGTAAGCATCATTGCTGAAGTTTGCCTGATGGACATTGAGTTGAATTCTTTATAATATTTCCCGAGCCCTGTCATTTCTTCTTTTTTGCTGCAGCTTTCCTACTGCATGCGTAAAGGGTCAAGGCTTGGATTGACAGATGAGGAATTTGTGCTGACAGTCTAATTCCGCAGTAAGATTGTATGTTTCTATAAACTAAAAGGATTTTACTTATTCCACCTTTTGATTTTTAGTTTATTTTGTTGGCAATTGTTTACAATACATCATCAATGGGAATAGAAATAGGAACAGTGACACATAAATTTCATGAACCATCATAAACAATAGCATTCTTACGACAAAGATTTATTTATGAGAAGATGCTTGGTCCAAATGAGTGTGAGAGAGGTCAACTAAATTTAATTGGGAAAAGTCTCTCCTCGAGCTAACAAATCCAAATAAGCACATTTCCTGAGAATGAATGTGCAGAACAGTGGTATTCAATGTCACATCCAAAAGATGGTAAATGTATATCATTTTCTTCCTCAGCAATTCTTTACTCAATAATAATTTATATTGACTTATAATTAACCATTGTCAGCTATTTCAATTACCTACAATGAAAATCTCATTACTCATAAATTGATTTTTCACAATTCTCATCTGACAGGCTTTTATTTGTTCTTAATAGGTTGAACTACATCTTCTCATTGATTTACTTTGTTCTACATTTTCAAAAATCCTTTGCATTTATGTTACTTACTATTAAGGTAGAAACTGAACTTTCTATACCTTTTTAAAGGATTTTTAAAATAGATAGCTTTAGAATCTGAACCTCTAAATTTGGTCTCGATCAAAGATGTCAATGATCCCTTTCCCTCCACAGCTGCCACCTGACCTGCTGAGCTGCATCAGCAGTTTCTTCGTTCATTCCATGCTACGCATCTGTCACTCTTGTGTCTTGAGATTTTTTTTATTCTTTGTGAGAATTTTAGCCAATATCAGCCAAAATTTACTTTAATTCCATCACTTTACCTCAGGTCCTAGACAAACACAATCAGTGTCCAATTGGTTGATACATTAAGCCTTCACCTCTCACATTCAGTTTTAGAAACCTAGATCTACATTAGTGCCCTATTCCACTCTCTCCCCATATCCCCCATATCACTTTATCCCTTGATTATAAGGTACCAAAGAAACTTAATTTCTTTTCATGGTGTGCGCTGGCAATGTGGCTTTAAAATATCTATGTTTTTTCCTGGTGTTTTCCAGCATTATGCACTCTCATAAGAGGGTATGTCTACTTGTCACCATGATGGAGAATGTGGAGGATTGCTTCAACATACAGAGGACTCCACTCATTTTTGCAGTCTCACAAGACATAATTAGTCAGAGTGAAATCTTAAATATGGCAGAAAGTGGCACCTTCACCCACCCATTCTTTCAGCTGGCTCTCTGGTATCTAGTGCAAGACCCTGTTGCCTTCTAATGGTAGAGTATTTGTCCTGACTACAGACAAAAGCTAGGCAGCCCATGTTATACAATCTGCATTTTCTAAGTCACTATATCTTGTTATGGTATCAGCCCCTTCCAGCCTGATGAGCCCTCACTACCCAATTATACCCATATGTCTAATTTGCTTAATCACTCATGCTTTTTTTTTTGGAACGTGGGTGGAAATCAGTGCAGTCACAGGGAAAATGTCCACAAACTCCTTACGGACAGTGGCAGGAATTGAACCCCAGTCACTGGTGCTGTAATAGCATCACGCTAACCACTACACCACCATACTGCCTCCTTATGATTGTCTTATGATCCTTTTTAGCTTCTGCTGAGAGGAACTGTTTTGTGTATCTACAATATATCTGCTTCATATATCTTAAGTATTAACTGTGGACACGCACATTGAATATCTGCTCCTAACAAAGCTATCAAGTCCCCTTTTCCTATTCTCTTTTTCTGTCCTAAACTTACTATGAGTAACTTGTCTATAGAGTAAATGTTGGGGAGGATGATTAATACTATCTCCTCAAAAACTGGGGATTCATAAAGCAGTCAAGTTAAAAACTACCTGCACATGTCTGTAGTCTGGTATGACATTAACCCTTTCACCCATACTCTCTAATACTAACCCTATTCCTCCCAGTGTCCCTCTGGCCCTTGCTTTACTGTGGTGGTCATGTGGCAACGGGAGGCTCCACAATGATCAATTCCAAATGAAAAAGCCATATATTAACTGATAAATTTCATTGTCATACTTAAGTGTGAATGATTCGTCAGTCACATATCTCAACATGCTATATATTAACATGAGAACCCTCTCTTGAGCACGTCCATTCCTTTCCAGATATCCCCTGAGCATCGTGCGGTTTTAAAATCTCCATTTCACGGTACCACATGGTATCATGTCCCTCATGTAAAACTGCATAAAATTAATACATTCCACAGCTGGACATTCTTCATTATTCCCTCGAATTACAACTGCATGTTGTTCGCTATTGAAAGAAAGAGAGCTCAAAAGGATGACATATCCAATTATCCAATTTCTTCTGGGCATAGTTTGTTGGATTTCATGTTTACCCTTCCTGTGAAAATATGTTTGCATGGTAAATCATTCTTGCCCAGCATGTTTCCATTTTGGCCCTTCTTTGTTTCCTCCAGGGCACACATTTCTGCAGTCAAGTTTACTGTAAACAGTTCTGTCCATGAAGTTTATAATCTACATTTTGCTGGTGCTGCCTTAATCATTACCTTATCTTCTGCTTCAGGCAGGTTTCCTTAACTTGGGCATTTCCGTGCTTCCTGTCTTGCACTGTCTGTCTATCAATAACTTCCCTTCTAGATCATACAGACAAATGGCTGCTCCCTGAACAAACTAGTAATCGGGTCCTTATCTTTGCAGTGCTCGAATCTACCTATAATATAATAGACTCTGGTAGATGCATAACCTATCGTGTCAATAACTCAAAATGAGTAATTTCTGTCTCACAAATAAGACTCACTCATAGTTTCAAAGATCAAGAAAGTTCAAAGCAAAACTTATTATCAGACTAGATACATGTCACCACATACAACCCTGAGGTTCTTTTTCTGCGGGCATACTTAGCAAATCTATAGATCAGTAACTGTAAACAGGATCTGTAAACTGTAAACATCAGCAACTGAAAACTGTAAACTGTGCAAATGCAGATAATAAATAAATAGCAATAAATAACGAGGATGAAATAACAAGATAAAAGAGTCCTTAAATGAGTGTAGTTATCCACTTCTATTCAAAATCCTGATAGTTGAGGGGTTGTAATTGTTCTTGAACCTGGTGATGTGAGTCCTGAGGCACTTGTACCTTCTAGAGCATGGCCTGGGTGGTGAGTAACTTTGATGATAGATGCTGCTTATCTACAGCAATGTTTCATGTAGATGTGCTCAATGGTTGGAAGGGTTTTACCCATGATGAACTGGGCCAAATTCACTACCTTTTGTAGGATATTCTGCTCAAAGGTATTGGTATAAAAGTAAAAGAGAGGAAGTATAACATAGCAAGGATGAGTGGAAAGCCAGAGGATTGGGAGACTTTTAAGGAGCAACAGAAGATAACAAAAAAGGTAATACGGGGGGAAAAGATGAGGTATGAAGGTAAGCCAGCCAAGAATATAAAGGAGGATAGTAAAAGCTTCTCTAGGTATGTGAAGAGGAAAAAAATAGTTAAGACCAAAGTTGGGCCCTTGAAGACAGAAACAGGTGAAATTATTTTGAGGAACAAGGAAATGGCAGACGAGCTGAACAGGTACTTTGGATCTGTCTTCACTAGGGAAGACACAAACAATCTTCCAGACGTAATAGTAGCCAGAGGGCCTAGAGTAAGAGAGGAACTGAAGGAAATTCGCATCAGACAGAAAATGGTGTTGGGTAAACTGATGGGACTGAAGGCTGATAAATCCCCAGGGCCTGATGGTCTGCATCCCAGGGTACTTAAGGAGGTGGCTCTAGAAATCGTGGATGCATTGGTAATCATTTTCCAATGTTCTGTAGATTCAGGACCAGTTCCTGCGGATTGGAGGGTAGCTAATGTTATCCCACTTTTTAAGAAAGGAGGGAGAGAGAAAACAGGCAATTATAGACCAGTTAGTCTGACATCAGTGGTGGGGAAGGTGCTGGAATCAATTATAAAAGATGAAATAGTGGCATATTTGGATAGCAGTGGCAGGATAGGTCAGAGTCAGCATGGATTTACGAAGGGCAAACCATGCTTGACTAATCTTCTAGAATTTTTTGAGAATGTAACTATGAAAATGGACATGGGAAAGCCAGTGGATGTAGTGTACCTGGTCTTTCAGAAAGCCTTTGATCAGATCCACCATAGGACGTTAGTGAGCAAAATTAGAGCAAATAGTATTGGGGGTAGGGTACTGACATGGATAGAAAATTGGTTGGCAGACAGGAAACAAAGAGTAGGGATTAATGGGTCCTTTTCAGAATGGCAGGCAGTGACTAGTGGGGTACCGCAAGGCTCAGTGCTGGGACCGCAGCTATTTACAATATACATTAATGATTTAGATGAAGGGATTAAAAGTAACGTTAGCAAATTTGCAGATGACAAAAAGCTGGGTGGCAGTGTGAAATGTGAGGATGATGTTATGAGAATGCAGGGTGACTTGGACAGGTTGGGTGAGTAGGCAGATGCATGGCAGATACAGTTTAATGTGGATAAATGTGAGGTTATCCACTTTGGTGGCAAGCACAGGAAGGCAGATTACTATCTGAATGGTGTCAAGTTAGGAAAAGGGGAAGTATAACGAGATCCAGGTGTCCTTGTTCATCAGTCACTGAAAGTAAGCATGCAGGTACAGCAGGCAGTGAAGAAAGCTAATGGCATGTTGGCCTTCATAACAAGGGGAGTTGACTATAGGAGCAAAGAGGTCCTTCTGCAGTTGTACAGGGCCCTGGTGAGACCACACCTGGAGTACTGTGTGCAGTTTTGGTCTCCAAATTTGAGGAAGGACATTCTAGCTATTGAGGGAGTACAGTGTAGGTTCACAAGGTTAATTCCCGGGATGGCGGTACTGTCATATGTTGAAAGATTGGAGTGACTGGGCTTACATACACTGGAATTTAGAAGGATGAGAGGGGACCTGATTGAAACATATAAGATTATTAATGGATTGTACACGCTAGAGGCAGGAAACATGTTTCCGATGTTGGGGGAGTCCAGAACCAGAGGCCACAGTTTAAGAATAAGGGGTAGACAATTTAGAACGGAGTTGAGGAAAAACTTTTTCACACAGAGGGTTGTGGTTCAGTGGAATTCTCTGCCTCAGAAGGCAGTGGAGGCCAATTCTCTGGATTCTTTCAAGAAAGAGTTAGATAGAGCTCTTAAAGATAGTGGAGTGAAGGGATATGGGGAGAAGGCAGGAAAAGGGTACTGATTGTGGATGATCAGCAGTGAATGGTGGTGCCGGGTCGAAGGGCTAAATGGCCTACTGCTGCACCTGTTGTCTATTGTCTATTGTCTATTGTATTCCCATACCAGGCTGTAATACAGCCAATCAATACACTTTCCACCACACACACCTATAGAAGTTCACCAAGGTTTCTGATGACATGCCGAATATCCACAGACTCCTGAGGAAGTAGAGGTTCTGTTGTGCTTTCTTCAGTCAGGACAGGTCCTCTGAGATGGTGACACCCAGGGATATAAAGTTACTGACCCTCTCCACCTCTGATCCTCCAATGATTACTGGCTCATGACCATCGGGCTTCCCTCTCCTTGAGTCTACTATCAGTTCCGAGGTCTTATTGACATTGAGTGAGAGGTTGTTGTTATTACACTAATCAGCCAAATTTTCAATCACCATCCTGGATGCTGATTCATCACCTCCTTTGATACAGCCCACAACACTGGCATTATCAGCAAATTTGTATATGGAGTTGGAGCTGTACTTAGCCACACAGTTTTATGCATAAAATGAGTAGAGCAGTGGGCTAAGTGCACATCCCTGCACTGCTCATGCGCTGATGAAGATTGTGGGGAGATGTTTTTGCCAATCTGAACTGACTGGGATCTACAAGTGAGGACTCAATTGCACAAAGGGGTAAAGAGGCACAGGTCTTAGAGTTTACTCATTAGTTTTGAGAGGATGATGGTGTTAAATGCTGAGCTGTAATCAATAAAGAGCATCCTGATGTACACATCTTTATTGTCCAGATGTTTCAGGGTTGTATGGAGCCAATGAGATAGTCTGCAGTAGACGTGTTGCTTTAAGAGGTGAATTGAAGCAATTCCAAGTCGCCACTCAGACAGGAGTTCATATGCTTCAACACCAACCTCTCAAAACACTTCATCACTGTAAATGTAAGTGCCACTGGATGATAGTCATTTAGACAGGCTATCATGCTGTTCTTTGACACCGGTACGATTGAAGTCTTCTTGAAGATATTTGTGAGCACATCAGCCAGTTGGCCGGCACAGGTCTTCAGTACTTGGCCGGTACTCCATCCAGATTGGATGCTTCCCTTGGATCCACTCTCTTGAAGGCAGCCCACACATCATCTTTACATACAGAGACCAAAGGATCATTGAGAGATATGGGGGTGTGCGATGGTTCCTCCCTGTTCAGGTGATCAAAGCGAGCATAGAAGGCTCTCAGTTCACCTGGAAGCGAAGCTCTGCTGCCTCCTACGTCACAAGGTTTAACTTGTAGGAGGTTATGAAAGTTATTTCATCAGCTCTTCTAGTAAGATTGTAGATCCACTTTCCCCAGTCTCCATTAGGGCCTTGGTTGGCCACTCTTTTAGATCATTAATGTCAGATCAGTAAGTTCAATATAGAATGTAAAACTTCCGATTGACCCCTAACAACATGCAACCTCCCTTGGTCATCTTTCCAGTAAATTATGGCCCCGATCCGAATCAAGGCTGGCTGGTACTCCCCTCCTGAGTATTACCTCCTCAGCTAGTATGCAGCCTACTGTCTCAGCAGAGCAGTTCCAACATGGGAATGATTCTACCCACCTGGTGAAACAATGAGCACCCGTGATTACCAAACAATACTGCTTGCCCTTAGACTGGGCAGTTGGCTCTATGAAGTCCATCTGAAGTTGTGCCCATAGATTTTGGGCTATGGCTGATGCCAGAGTCAGATTTTAACTACTTTTCTAGGGTCGCACTAAGCACATAATATACACTACTGGCAGAATTTAGCAATATCTTTCCCCATCCCTGGCCGCCACAAGCATCGTTCTAGCTGTGTCCTCGTCTAATCTTTCGCCCTGTGGGCTGAACAATGGTAGATTTTTGACAGTGTAGGTCTGATGCACTCTGAGATTACCAAACATTCACTTTCTCGCTATGTCCCATCTTCTTATTGCACTGCACCTGCTTGTTCCCAAATCCACCTTTCTTCAGACAACCTTCCTCTTGGATCAGCTTTAGATCTTCTACATTGTCCTCCTTGACCATTGCTACCTCTTGCTTGACTGGAGCAGATTGCTCCACAATTTTCTTAGCTACCCCAGAATTATGTGCTACTCTAAAAGTGCACCTACTGTTTGTGAAAATGTTCACCTTCTCTACAACCCTATCCAATTTAAGGGCCTTTGTTAGCACTTTTAGATCTGCTACTTGTTCTGACCTGTGGCCAAAGAGTTTTCCTCCTGTCTTTAGGCTTCCTCCTTTATCCGTACCAGCCCATCCCATTCATGGAGTACCATCATGGTACTTCCTAGACCCATCTACAAATAACGTCAATACATCATTCCCCTCTAAGAGTTTTTGTCCTACAATCAACTCCTCAGGCCCTTGCATTAGCTTCATGAGACTATCTAGGGATCCATCCTACACCATCAAACTAGCTGGGTTAACCAAACTGTCCCTTATTATCTCTCCGTGTTTGTCAGCAGGTAACAATACTGCCACCCATTTTGCTCATCTGCTGTTGAACACTGCCCATAGTTTTCCTGCCTCCAGGAGCGTGACTATGCTGTGAGATGTACAAGACTATTCTGACCCATCAGACTAATAGGTTCTGATGCTCCAACAGCCCCAGTCACTGATGC
This sequence comes from Mobula birostris, assembly GCF_030028105.1. NCBI lineage: Eukaryota > Metazoa > Chordata > Chondrichthyes > Myliobatiformes > Myliobatidae > Mobula > Mobula birostris. Next base: position 106,307,851 of record NC_092379.1, on the reverse strand, counting down.
AAGAATGCATCAAATGCATAAATTGATGCGTTCCTGCCAGCAGAGAATCCTGTTTTACAGAATAATATGCCACAGGCTCCAACTTGTCACCATGTTCATGCCATACAACAGTAGTACAAAGCAGTGAAAAATAAGAATGGTCACTCATGACCAGCAATCACAAAGCTGGTGCTGCAGCTAAAGTTTGCTTTCGACTCGAAGGGGCGTCATCTACCTTCAACATCCATTCCACCTGCTCTTCACCCTGCTCTTTCCCCCACCCCTTACCAGAAATTGCAGTGGTTATTTGCACGCTGCAGAATTTTCTATAAAGTTGCAAACAAAGTCTGGCATGTTTACGTTCATTGCACACAAGCGAAAGAGTTTAAGGATTGCTTCTTTACATTCCTTTGGTATTAAATTCTTACTCTGTCTAAAATTATGACCCAAATATACAACCTGAGTCTATCTAAATTGTACTTTGAAGGATTTCAACTTTAACCCCACATTTTCAAAAAACTGGAAAATCCTTGAAATCACCAGGATGTGCAAATAAAATAACATCCACATATTATAGAATCCTGTTACTGGTATCTTCACCCCTCGTACTGAGTTTCAGAAGTCTAGATCTACTTCAGTATTCAATTCCACTCTCTCCTCATATTAAATGATCCTTTGATTATAGGTTCCGTCTAATGCTAGAATACTGATAGAAGTGCTCTAGATTGTAACAAGTTTCAAATCAACAGGTTTTCTAGACAGTGCATGAATCAGGTACAAATTTAAAGTTCCAGGTTAGCTTCCGTTTGGAGCAGCAGTGGATAGTTGTAGAGGTTTAGGAGTGGGACACTGGGGAGAAAAATTAGAGCAATTCCCCGTAATGTTCATGCCTGAGTACACAGACTTATGCGCACTTTTGGCATAACTGATGTTGCATAAGGCCAGATTCCAAAAGGATCATTTGCCATTGAGGCTGCAGGCCCCACATCAAAGAAAGAAATATGTATAGTTGATTAATAATAACTCTTAACTTCTTTGCCTTTGCCTCCCTATGGGAGCAGTGGAGCGGTAACCTTTTATTATGGGAGCTTCATTGAGAATACATTTCTGCATGTTATTGGTATGGGTGCCCACCTAAAGAAGACATTTTGCCATTTCCACTGTTCAGTGTTTATCAACAGACTGTTGCTGATATTGGCAGAGATCTTCCCTAATAAACTAAGAAGCTAGAGGTGAGTGTTGTTGAATCACTGTTGTGCCTGCACTACCTGAGCAAACAGTGGGTAGTTCCCTGCACATCAGGCTTGACTGAAGGATTAGAAGGTTAAACACATGTCACATCAATAACATTCCTGCCCTAATTTGTTACTGCATACAATTAACTATTCCAGGATTATGTTATACTAATGAGTAGATTTTTATTAGATCCTGGACTTTAGTTTGCAGGTTCATGACTGAGAATCCTTGAAATGTTAGTATTTCTCCTCACTCCTATTATCATTGCACTGATATACATAATACCATTTTTTTGATCTTTGATGTATCCAAGGTGCTTTTTTTAACAGAAGTTTTTGAAGGTAGTGTTAGTGGAAACTAAGTGAAGTTGGGTATTCTTTTATTTCTGGGCATAGGAATTGCTTGGTATCTGTGTGTCATCTGTCAATCAAAGGAATCTGATATGGTTTGTTTCATTATCAGAAATTTTGCAAGTGGAACTGAATATTGCTGAGTTGTCAACCATGAAAGAAACTGAGGCTGGCTGGGACACAACAAAATCTGACTGTGGCGATCTAGGACCGTAATAAATGACTTTCAATAACTGATAATCTTCATGTATGGAAGCATGTACTGTACCCAGTCTCTACAAGTTTCCATAATAACTCAAGTTTTGCTAGGACTTTTAATGTCATGCTCAGCTGAATGCCAGTTTCATGTGGAATGCTACTGTCACCTTCTGTCAAACTTTCATTTTGTGCCTCTTTGCTGGATCCAAACTGTGACTCAGATAAAAATAAAGTGATTTCTGTTGGAGTTAAAATTAACACTGCACCTGGCATGATTTGACTAAAGTACAGATTAGAAGTTTCCTACTATACTTCTGACTGCTGGAATTTCTTCTCTTTTCTCTCAGTTTGTTGTAAAGGGATTTTATACATCATTAACCAGAGGTTATATTTATTTAATTATGTATTGAATGAATGAGTCCAAATGAGATGCATTTCATTTTAACCTTTTAAACACTAAACTGGAACTACTAGATTAATAAAAGGAAGATGATCAATGAGATGCAAGGAGGCAGGAACTAAATAGGACCACTCATTTGCAGAAAGCTAGTCTTCAAAACGTAGTATACCCTCTGCTTTAACTTGGGATTCATTGATATTACCACGGAGCAAGAAATTTGCATAAATGTTCCTTGTCTCTAGATTAAAGGAAATCTTTAACATGCGATCATCTTCACTACTCTATTGATTAAATCTGACCACCATATTTAATATTTTATCTTCTGTAACCACTTCCAGTTAATGCAGGGTAAACACAAGGGCAGAATCTTAACACAGAGCAAAAGATCTGCATAAATCTCCTTTATCTCTGGATCAAAGGAAATCTTTAACATGCATTTATCTTCACCTCTTCATTGATTAAGACTGACCATCATAATTAATTACTTTATCTCCTGTAACTACCTCAAGTCAATGCGGTGGGGGGGGGGGGAGTGGAAGAGAGATAGAATCTTATTCAGAATGTCCAAGTGGATTTGAGTGCATTTGAAGGGATGGAGGTACTAAAGGTAGCAAACTAACTTCATGTTATTTAGCCCACCAGTATGTTTCCACCCAACCACCTTTTGCCCTAGGAGAAGAAAGTTGTCAGTAAGTATCTATTAATTGCTTAGAAACACCAATACTCCTTTATCTTCACTCTTTTCTCCCATCTCCCTTCAGGCAGAAAATATAAAAGCCTGAATTCAGGCTTGATCCACCACCAATGTCAAGGATAGCTCCTATCCCACTGTTATCAGTCTCATGAATTGGGCTCTTGTACAATAAGATGTACTCCTCACCTTAGAGTCTACCTTGTTTTGATCTTGCATTTTATCGTTCACCTGTACTGCATTTTTCAGTAGCTTTTCTACTTAATTCTGCATAATTATTGTTTTACTTTATTATAGCACAATGCACTGTGTAATGATTTGATCTGTATAACAATATGCAAGACATAATGCAAACTCAACTGGCCAACTTTATTCTGCCCCCCCCACCCCAGCCCCACTACTTCTCCCTCTCCCCCTCTCTGATGTACATACACAGTCCTGAGAAAAAGGAACTGAGGGTAGTGCTCTTGCTCAACATGGAAGTCTCCATCTATGATCCAATGTGAAGTGGCAAAGCCTTTTACTGGGCTTGGGCAAACCTCCAAAATGTGCAAGCTAACCCCTTAAATACAAAAAAGTAAATTTGATCAAATTGTGAAAACAATTCTTTTCATGCTTTGTAAGTTTCCTTCAACTGACTTAGGTCTTCAGTTGTCACCCTGAGTACATGCTTTCACCACTGAGTTTCAAAATGACAGGCAACCAGGTCCTGACATACTTATGGAAAGGTCATGGGATGTCTATAAACTTTCCAAGAGAACATTTGCAAAACTGTCCTCTACTGAGCTGATCAACCTTCAGCAATCACAAATATCAGTCTTTGGAATATATATGGTGTATCTTTAGTGTATCACTAGTGTATCTTTTCCCCCTGACTAATATTGTTTCCAATTTTACATGAAGAATTGTTTTTGCCCCAGTTAGGAAACACTACCTTCATGATAAGAAGAGCCATTCCACCCTAACCATCACCTCTGGACTTGAACTAGGTCTATAATGAGGTTTGGTGCTGAAAGTGCCTAGTAGAATTCAAGTCGGAAAATGATGAAGTGATTATTTCTACTGTACGTATGAAAACAGTCTGACCATATCAATCTGTTTACTCGACTATTATCGGATTCTCAATATTTGTACTAATCCCAACAAGTAGGAGGACTTTGCAGGTTGCAGGAAGATTGCTATTTTTAGGCGCAGAACATAGAATAAAGTATCATTATTTTGGCTGAATTATGTTTGATTTTGTTCTATTTTAATACAAATGAGTAGCTTGCTTATTCAGAAGAGAATTAAGAGTTACTCATCCAGTTTGGCATCACGTATGGCTATGCATGGTAGATTTCTTCCCAAAAGGAGGTTAGTGAATCTAATGAGATAATCCATTGGTTTCATACTTAATGTAACTAATTCTAGTTTTTTTAAATTTTAAAATGTATTTCAAATAATTGATTTTAATTTCTCTTCCCAGCTGGGTTTTGAACTCATATCTGTAGATCATTAATTTAAAGTTCTAAATTGAAAGTCCAGTAATATATCCACTAGGCATCTATTTATAATTTTGAAATGGACTCAGATATTGTAATGCTGTTCATTGGTCAGCAAACATGGAAGTGCAATGTGTTGGTTATAGAGAGGTACAATACGTTTGCCACAATTTTCACAAAGCTATCAAGCCCCACCTCCAATCCAATCTATCTCCCATCCTGTCCACCGCCTGTTCGCTCCACCTTCCAGCCTCTCCACCTTCCATCCTCTCCACCTCCCATCCACTCCACTTTCCATCCTCTCCACTTTCTACATTCTCCACCTCCCAACCTCTCCACCCTTCATCCACTCCACTTCCCATCCACTCTACCACCCATCCTCTCCACCCTCCATCCTCTCCATCTCCCATCCACTCCCCTTCCCATCCACTCCACCTTCCATCCTCTCCACTTTCTACTCTCTCCACCTCCCATCCTCTCCACCTCTCATCCTCTCCCCATCCACTCCACCTTCCATCCTCTCCACTTTCTACTCTCTCCACCCTCCATCCTCTCCACCTCCCATCCTCTCCCCTTCCATCCACTCCACCTTCCATCCTCTCCACTTTCTACTCTCTCCACCTCCCATCCTCTCCACCTCTCATCCTCTCCACCTCCCATCCTCTCCCCTTCCCATCCACTCCACCTTCCATCCTCTCCACTTTCTACTCTCTCCACCCTCCATCCTCTCCACCTCCCATCCTCTCCCCTTCCCATCCACTCCACCTTCCATCCTCTCCACTTTCTACTCTCTCTACCTCCCATCCTCTCCACCTCTCATCCTCTCCACCTTCCATCCTCTCCACCTCTCATCCTCTCCACCCTTCCATCCTCTCCACATCCATCCTCTCCACCTCCCATCCACTCCACCTCCCATCCACCCCATCTCCCATTGTCTGCACCTCCCATCCACTCCAACTTCCATCCTCTCCACTTTCTACCCTCTCCATCCTTCATCCACTCCACCTCCCATCCACTCCACCTCCCATCCTCTCCACCTCCCATCCTCTCCACCTTCAATCCTCTCCACCCTCCATCCTCTCCACCTCCCATCCTCTCCACCTTCCATCCTCTACACCTCCCATCCTCTCCACCTTCAATCCTCTCCACCCTCCATCCTCTCCACCTCCCATCCTCTCCACCTTCCATCCTCGCCATCTTCCATCCACTCCACCTCCCATCCACTCCACCTCCCATCCTCTCCCCTTCCCATCCACTCCACCTTCCATCCTTTCCACCTTTCCATCCTCTCCACCTTCCATCCTCGCCATCTTCCATCCACTCCACCTTCCATCCTCTCCACCTTTCATCCACTCCACTTCCCATCCACTCCACCGTCCATCCACTCCACCCTTCACCCACCCCACTTCCATCCACTCTACCTCCCATCCACTCTACCTCCCATCCACTCCACCCTCCATCCACTCCACCTCCCATCGTCTCCACTTCCCATCTACTCCACCCTTCATCCACTCGACTTCCCAGCCACTCTACCTCCCATCATCCACTCCACCTCCCATCCACTCCACCTCTTATCCTCTCCCCTTCCCATCCTCTCTACCTCTCATCCTCTCCACCTCCCATCCTCTCCATATCCCATCCTCTCCACCCTCCATCCTCTCCGCCTCTCATCTTCTCCACCCTTCCATCCTCTCCACCTTCCATCCTTGCTGTCGTCCATCCTCTTCACCTCCCATCCACTCCACCTCCCATCCACTCCACCTTCCATCCTCTCCATTTCCCATCCAATCCATCTCCCATCCTCTCCACCTCCCATCCTCTCCACCTCCCATCCCCTCCCCTTCCCATCCACTCCACCTTCCATCCTCTCCATTTCCCATCCATTCCATCTCCCATCCTCGCCACCTCCTGACTTCTCCACCCCCAATCCACTCCACCTTCCATCCTCTCCACCTACCATCCACTACATCCACTCCATCTCCCAACCTCCCCACCTCCCATCCTCTCCACTCTCCATCCTCTCCACCTCTCATCTTCTCTACCCTTCCATCCTCTCCACCTTCCATCCTCGCTATCTTCCTTCCTCTCTACCTCCCATCCACTCCACCTCCCATCCACTCCACCTCCCATCCACTCCACTTCCCATCCACTCTACCTCCCATCCTCTCCCCCTTCCATCCTCTCCACCTCCCATCCTCTCCCCTTCCCATCCACTCCACCTTCCATCCTCTCCATTTCCCATCCACTGCATCTCCCATCCACTCCATTTCCCATCCTGTCCACCTTCCATCCTGTCCACCTCCCATCCTCTCCACCTCCCATCCTCTCCACCTCCCATCCTCTCCCCTTCCCATCCACTCCACCTCCTGTCCTCTCCACCCCCAATCCACTCCACCTTCCATTCTCTCCATTTCCCATCCACTCCATCTCCCATCCTCTCCACCTCCCATCCTCTCCACCTTCCATCCTCGCCACCTCCCATCCTCTCCACCTCCCATCCTCTCCACCTCCAATCCACTCCACCTTCCATCCTCTCCACCTACCATCCACTACATCCACTCCATCTCCCAACCTCCACACCTCCCATCCTCTCCACATCCCATCCACTTCAGCTTCCATCCTCCCCACCTTCTATTCTCTCAACCTTCCATCCACCCATCCTCTCCACCTACCATCCACTCCATCTCCCATCCACTCCACCTCCCAACCTCCCCACCTCCCACTCTCTCCACTTTCTATCCTCTTCATCTCCCACCCTCTTCACCTTCTTCCCTCTTCACATTCCATCCTCCACACCTCCCATCCTCCACACCACCCATTCTCCCCACCTTCCATCCTCTCCACCTCCCATCCTCTCCATCTTCTATTCTCTCCATCTCCCATTCTCTCTGCATTTTTTCATCTCCACCTCCTACCCTCTCCACCTTCCATCCTCTCCACCTGCCATTCTCTCCACCTACCTCTCTCTCCACATTCTACCCTTTCCACCTCCAATCCTCTACATCTCCCATCCTGCCCAACTCCCATCCACTCCACGTCCCATGCACTCCACCTCCCATCCTCTCCGACTTCCATTTTCCCCACCTTCCATCCTCTCCTCCCTCCATTCTCTCCACCTACCTCTCTCTTCACATTCTATCCTTTCCACCTCCCATCCTCTACACCTCTCATTCTCTCCACCTACCTCCCTCTCCACCTCCCATCCACTCTACCTTCCATTTTCCCCACCTTCCATCCCCTCCTATCCCTCCATATTACCTCTGCCAGATTTGGTATGAAAATTTATAGTTCAAGTAATTTTATTTTATTTGTATGCATAATATGCCATGTCAATTTTTTTTTTATCAAGGATTGAAAGATTGTATTGTAAATTCACTTAGTGGTTGTGCATTGCTTCCACTAAAATGTCAAATATAAGAATAATACAAATTCATTCATCATTTCTACTTGCTCTAATGTGTGAGCCCATCCTTGATTTAATCAGAGAAATATATGCCCTTTTCCATGATCCATATTCCACTACTTCTGCTAAATTAGGAATTGATTTAATTCCTTTTGAACTATAATTCACTGGACCCAGAGAACTTGATGGCCCACATGAAGGATTATTTTCTCTTGTGCTATTTAAGCTTCTGGTGCCTTCAGTTTATAATCACCATCTCTGTTCTTGTTATTCCTGGTGTCCAGCAAAATAACTCTGTCTATCTGTCTTGTCAATTCTTATGTTTGTTTTTCAGTCCTAAGGTTTGAATAGAGTGCGAGCTCGTATTTTGCCTTGATAAAAGCAAGGTTCTGACATTATCAGCCAGCAAAAGGAACAATAGCTTGGAAATTCTAGCAACAAGAATAATTGAAATTGTAAGACAAACTAAATGAAGAAGAAACTGATGACATATTCTCCGGGGTAGCACACTTATGTAAGATATAATACAATTGGGTATGGGATGTAGTGTTGTCATATGTATATATAGGTACCACATGTTGGAGCAGACTTGATGAACCAAATGGCTTAATTCTACTTCCACATCTTATGTAGATGTGCTTTGGTATTAAACCAGAACAAACTACGTATTCTTGACTTGAAATGCCTAGTATCCTTATCACGGTGGTAAGAAGTTGTCAGAACCCCCAGTTTTGTTCACAGTCCAGCATTAGTGTTCTTCTTCAATATGAATGTAGGTCAGCACCTGCAAGGAAAAATGTTCAAGCAAAGAACTGTTGTGACACATCTAGGTGATCACTGTTGCTGCAAAATTGTTATGAGACCTAGGGAGACCTTTCTAGTTATGAAACAAAACAGGCCCCAGGCATTAGAATACAATGACTAAAGTATGGATTTTTATGGGTACTAGCAAACCTAACAACAAAAACCTGAAGTGCAAAGGCAGTTGTTAAAGCATCAGCAATTGATTTTACAGTGAATTTAAGGCAAGACAGGCACTGTTGACCTACAAATTGACAGGAAGTTCTGAAGTTAGGGAGAAAGCACACCTAGTGTCTGACGCAATGGCACAGATGTGGTGAGGAATAAAGACCTGTTTGGAGAGTTTGTACTAAAGTTGTATCAGGACTTTTATAAGGTTATTTGAGACAGTGAAGAACTAAAACTTCAGCATACACAATCAGGAACCAGATAGTCGTCCAAGTGATATTAAGAATCACCTAAAATCACTTGGTGGTATGGTAACATAATGGTTAGTGTGCTATTTAAAACACCGGCTATAAGATCAGGGTTCATTTCCTACCGTAGTCTGTAAGGAGTTTGTGTGTAGTCCCCATAACTGCATGGGTTTCCACTCAATGTGCCAGTTTTCTCCCATGTTCCAAAGATGTACGGTGAGATTAAGTGAGCTGTGGGGATGCTATGTGGGTGCCAGGAACGTGGTGATGCTTCTAAATCATATAAGACATAGGAACAGCAGCAGGTATTCTGGCTCTTTGAACCTGCTCCACTTCTCATTTAGATTGTGGTTGATCTTCTCCCTCACTACCATTTTTCTGCACTGCTCAGCTATCACTTGATTCCTTTAAGACCCAGTAATCTGTTGAGCTCTTTGAATGACCTCAACAATGAAACCTCCAATATCCTCCAGGGTAAAGCACTCTGAAAGTTTCAGTACCTTCTGAATGAAGAGATCTCTCCTCATCTCGGTGCTAGATGTTCTGTCCGTCATTCAGAAACTGTGCCTGTTGGATCCAGGTGCCCCTGTAAGGTCCTGCATCTAGGCTGTCAAGTGCTTTAGAAAAAGGAGAGGAGATCCCAGGCAAACTTACAAAAAATTTAAAGTTTATTGAATACAATTCCAGTGTACTCAATTTCTTCTTACAAAGCCAGCCAGCCATTCTGGGAACTACTACAAGGATACTTTATTCTTCTCCCTACTACCTCCCGTTATCACCTCCTCCCCCCCCCCCCACCCCACCTCCATTGCGTGGAGCATAGTCTATAAGTGCTTTATGCATGCCAGAGGAATACATAGCAGGTATTTATAAAACTAACTATAAGAGTATTAGATAAGAACATTGCTTCTAATGTAACACCAGCTCAAAGAGGGATGTAATCTCAAGAGAGCTAAAAAGAAGCAAACAGCATAATATTGTAATCGATGTGCACAATACAGGATTTACAAATACACAACCATGATGTGGTGCAAGTGGATCTTGCAGTCACATTCCTGACTGAAGGATGTCACGACTTAAACAGTTTGATGCAATACCAGATGCTCATTATGAGGAAGAATATCAATGACAAAAAGTTCAGTAAGTCTTAGGACAGTCTCTAAACTGAGTCAGGAGACAATGATGTGTTAGCAGAGATAAAGAGGGAGATACAAGGGTGGGGGGATTTGCACTACTAATTGGGGACAATATCTCAGTTGCACTCAGGGACAATATCCCAGTTGTACTTTGAATTTTGAACCTTGGACTTAATTGGCAACAGCTATTTTGGGGCAAATCCATATCCAACAAGTATTTAAAGACCAACTGCACATAGTACAAGACAGGTATGTTCAGAAGGAAGCACAAGGCATGGCAAAATAATGGAGAATTCATCCACTGAATCGATATGGGTAGAACTCGAAAATAGGAAGGGTGCTATCACTCTGTTGGGATTGTATTACAAACACCTAATAGCCACTGGGACATTAACAAACAGATGCGCAGGCAGATTAAGGAAAAGTGTAAAAGCAATAGGATGTTGTAATGGGGAGATTTCAATTTACCTAATATAAACTGGGACCTTCAAAGTGCGAAAGGTTTAGATGGGGCAGAATTTGTTAGGTGTATCTAGAAGAGGATCTTCAATCAATGTATTGATAGTTTAGTAAGAAAAGGGATTGTATTGGAGCTGATGTTGGGTAATAAGCCTGGGCAGGTGGCCGACCTTTCAGCTGGTAAACAGTTAGGAAACAGTGACAAGTCCTTAAGTTTTAATATAGCTATACATACCATAATAATTACATTGAACATTGTGGGAGAGTATTAAATTGGAGCAGGGCACAGCACAAGAGCATTTGGCTGGAGCTAGGGAGATTTAAGATGGCGCTGGTGAAGCTCAGTAACTTTGTGCTAGTGTCAAATAAAACAAAGAAAACAACTAAGTACTTTACTAATCACAATTTTTTAGGTAAATGATCACTGCAAACAATAAACTGTAACTTCCCCATTGGAGTTGAGCTTTCGAACAGTTTTCCCACCAGTTTCTGGGGTTTGATGGTGTGAATGCCCAAGTTAAGTCTATGAACAGCAGTCTGGCCAATGGGAACCCACTTTCCAGGTGGGACAGGACAGAGTGGAGGGCAGAGGCTGTTGCATAACAGTGTTTCAATCTGAGTGAAAAGTGAACTGGAAAGAGTCCAATGTAGCAAGAAGCAAAGCCATAGTGTGTTTCATGACCTGCTGCTCAAAGTATTTCATAATGGTTGATGTTAATGCCATCAAACAATAGTCTTTTAGGTGGGTTACTGCTGCCTTCTATGGCACTGGAATGTCAGCTATCACCTTGAAAACTGAGGAGACGATGGATTGCTCCAGAGAGATGTTGAGTATATCCATTGACACTTCCATCAGCTAGGCTACACAGTCTTTGAGAACCCAACCAGGTATATTATCGGGCCTCACAGCTTTGCTTGGGTTGATTCCGGCCAGGGTCTTCCTCACCTCAGCTTCAGCCAGATAGAGTATCTGCTCCCCTGGGGGGAGGGGTTCCTTCCTCACCAGCACTTTGTTCAGCACATCAAACTATGCGAGGAAGACATTCAGCCTCTCAGGGAGTGAAGCATGGACTTGTAGACTGCAGTCCTCTGAGTTCCCTACCACATGTAGCACTGGTCTCTGGTATCACAGAAGTAGTTGTAAATTCTCTGAGAATTCTCCCATTTTGACTTCCTAATGGAGTGGGAAAGCACAGATCTTGCTTCCCTGCGAGATGTTGCATCCCCCAATCTAAATTTCTCATCATGATCCCTCAGCCTGGCTTAGACCTTAATATGACAAGCCATTCAATCTTGGAATTATCCAGTTTCAACACATCTTTTCTAAGATAAGGGGGCCAAAACTGCTCACTATACTCCGAGTGAGGTCTCACCAATGCTTTATAAAGTCTCAATATTACATCTTTGCTTTTATATTCTAGTCCTCTTGAGATGATTACTAACATTGCAGTTGCTGATCTCACCACAGAATCAATCTGAAAATTAACATTTAGAGAATTCTGCAAAGGACTCCCAAGTCCCTTTGCACCTCAGTTTTTGTATTTTCTCTCCATTTAGAAAATAGACAACTCTTTCATTTCTTCTATCAAAGTGCATGACCATACACCTTCCAACACAGTATTCCATCTGCCATTTCTTTGCCTATTCTCCAAATCTGTCCAAGTCCTTCTGCAGCCTCTCTACTTCCTCAAAATTACCTGCCCCTCCACCTATCTTCATAGTGTCTGCAAATGTTGCAACAAAGCCATCAATTCCACCATTCAAATTATTAACATATAATGTAGAAAGAAATGGTCCCCCATGAAACACCACTAATCACAGGCAGCCAGCCAGAAAAGGCTCCCTTTATCCCCACTCTTTGCCTACTGCCAATGAGCCACTGTTTTATCCATGCTAGAATCTTTCCTGTAATACCATAGGCTTGTAGTTTGTTAAACAGTCTCATGTGTGGCACCTTATTAAAGGCCTTCTGAAAATTCAAGTACACAACATTCTCCTTCTCCTTGCCTATCCTGCTTGTTATCTCTTCAAGGAATTCCAACAGATTTGTCAGGCAATATTTTCCCTTGAGGTAACCATGCTGACTATGGCCTATTTTATCATGTGCTTCCAACTACCTTGCAACCTCATCTTTAACAATTGACTCCAACATCGTCCCAACCACTGAGATCAGACTAACTAGCCTATAGTTTCCTTTCTTCTGCCTCTCCCCAGGCTTGAAGATTAGAGTGACATACGCAATTTTCCAGACTTTCGGAAGCATTCCAGAGTCTAGTAATTCTTAAAAGATCATTACTAATACTTCCACGATCTCTTCAGTCACATCTTTCAGAACTCTGGGTTGTACACTATCTGGTCCAGATGACTTATCTACCTTCAGACCTTTCAGTTTCCCAAGAGCCTTCTCTCTAGTTATGGTAACTTCACATACTTCATGATCCCTGACACTTGGAACTTCCTCCATACTGCTAGTGTCTTCCACCGTTGCCTTCTATTGGTTTTCAAAAGCTGCCCTATCCCCTAACTCCCACCTAATTTTTGTTACATTATATGATATCTCTTTGGCTTTTATGTTGGCTTTGACCTCTCTTGTTAGCCAAGGATGTGTCATCTTGTCTTTAGAATACCTTCCTCTTTGGGATGTATATATCCTGAGCCTTCCAAATTGCTTCAGAAATACCAGCTATTGCTGTTCTGCCATCATCCCTGCCAGTGTTGTTTTCTAATCACTTCTGGCCAATTCCTCTCTCAAGCCTTTGTAATTCCCTTTTCTCTACTGTAATATGGATACATTTGACTTTAGTTTCTCCTTCTCAAGATTCAGGGTGAATTTCATCATATTATGATCATTCGCCCACAAGGATTCTTTTACCTTAAGCTCTCTAATTAATTCTGGTTCATTGCACAACACCCAGTCCAGAATAACTGATCCTCTAGTGGCTTCAAACATGAGCTGCTCGAAAAAGCCATCTCATAGGAACTCTACAAATTCCCCTCTCCTGAATGTAAGCATCAACCTGATTTTTCAAATCTCACTGCATATTGAAGTCCCCCATGATTATCAGCCTTTTGGCATGCATTTTCTATCTCCCATTTTATTTGTAGGCCACATCCTTACTACTGTTTGTGAGTTTGTATACAACCCCCATAGGGTCTTTTTATCCCTGCAGTTCTTTAGATCTATCCACAATGATTCAACACCTACTGACCCTATGTTACTTCCTATTTTTTACCAACAGAGCAATGCCACTATGACTTCCTGCCTGTTCTTTTGATACAATGTATATCCTAGGACATTAAGCTCCCAGCTATAATCTTCTTTCGGGCATGATTCAGTGATGCCTACAACATCATACCTTCCAATCTGCAATTGTACTACAAGTTCATATACCTTCTTCCATATACAGCGCACATTCAAATACAACACTTCCAGTCTGCCTTTTACATTGCAACTCGTCATGTTGACTGCAATTTTGTCCTATCAACAGCCTCTGATCACTACACATTGCCTCTGTTTGTAAACCAGCTACCTCATCTTCAGCACTATCTACCTTTCCTACAATATTTCTTGCACTGAAATATATGCAGCTCAGGACACTAGTCGCACGATGCTCAACCTTTTAATTTCTAACTTTGTCTGAGGTCTTACCAACATCCGCCTCCGCAATCTCTCCTCTAGCTATTCTTGCACTCTGGTTCCCATCCCCAGCAACCTTATTTTAAACCCCACCATGTAACATTAACAAACCTTTCTGCTAGGATATTGGTCCCCTCCATTTCAGGTGCAGCTGTCCCTTCTATACAGGTCCCATCTTTCCTGGAAAAGTGTCCAGTGATCCAAAAGTCTTACACCATCTCTCCTACATCAACTCCTTAGCCACATATTAAACTGTATAATCTTCCTAGTCTTGGCCTCTCTTGCATGTGGAATGGGTAGCAATCTCGAGATCACAACCCTGGAGGTCCTGCCCTCTAACTCTCTGAACTCCCTGTGCAGAACCTTGTCACTCAAACTACCCATGTCATTGGTACCTACATGGACCACAACTTCTGGCTATTCAACTTCTCACTTAAGAGGGTTGAGGTCTCAATCCCAGACCCTGATACCCAGATGACAACGGACCATCCGGGAATCTCGTTGTTGCCCACAGAACCTCTTGTCTGTTTCCCTAACTAATGAATCTTTTATCACCACGGCATATTCTTCTCTCCCCTTCCCTTCTGAATCACAGAGGCAGACTCAGTGCCAGAGACATGACCACTGCGACTTGCCCCTGTTAGATCACACCACCCGACAGCATCTAAAGTGATATACCTGTCGTTGAGGGGGATGGCCACAGGTGTACCCTGCACTGGCTTTTTAACCCCTTTTCCCTTCCTGACTGTTGCCCACTTCCCTGTGTCCTATACCTTTGGTGTAACTACCTCTCTATATGTCCTATCTACCACCCTGTCAGCCTCCTGAATGATCCAGAGTTCATCCAGTTCCAGCTCCAACTCCTTCATATGCGGTTTGTTAGAAGCTGCAGCTGGATGCACTTCTTGCAGTTGTAGTTGTCATGGACACTGGAGGTCTCCCTGCCATCCTTCATCCTACAAAGTGGAGCACTCAACTATCCTGCCTAGCAACTCTACTGTCCTAGCTGAGCAGATATAAAGAAGAGAACAAAAAATCTTGAGCTTTGCTTTCTCTGATTGAAGTCTCTCTTCGTGAAAGCCTCAAGATCACCACTCTGACTATGTCTACTCAGACAATGGTCATTGCACTAACCCCTGCCTTCCTTTAATTTGGTCTTGCTAATCACTCCTAAATGCCAATTGATCGTTGGTCAAAGATCTGTTTTGCTGTACTAATCCGCTGCTGTCCTTTATTCTCAGACAATGGACCTGATTGAAGTCCCCTCTTTTCAAAAATTAAGTCCTCTGCAGACTTCCTGCTTCCTGCCCCTCCACCTATCATTGTATCATCTGCAAACTTGGCCACAAAGCCATCAATTCCATATAACTAGAAAAGAAGCTGTCCCAATACTGACCCTTGCGGAACACCACTAGTCACTGGCAGCCAACCAAATTAGGCCCCATTCATTCCCACTCTTTGCCTCCTACCACACAGCCAAACTTCTGTCCATACTGGTATATGTCTTGTAATAGCATGGGCTCTTAACTTGTTAAGCAGCCTCGTGTGCGGCACCTTGTCAAAGGCCTTCTGAAAATACAAATAAACAACATCCACCAATTCTCCTTTGTCTATCCTGCCTATTATTTCATCAAAGAATTTCAACAGATTAATCAGGCAAGGTATTCCCTTAAGGAAACCATGCTGACTTTGGCCTACTTTATCATGTGCCTCTAAGTACCTTGAAAACTCATCCTTAATAATGGACTCCAACATATTCCCAACCATTGAAGTTGGGCTAACTGGCCTATATTTTCCTTTCTTCTGCCTTCCTTCTTAAAGAGTGGAGTGAAATTTGCAATTTTCCTGTGCACCAAAGCCATTCCAGAATCTAGTGATTGTTGAATGTTGAGGTTTTAGAGAAGCATGCAGAAGAGGTTTACCAGGACACTACAATGTTACACCTTATTGTTGATTAAAAGTGTTGGCAATGATAGTGAGTAAATTGTTTGCTGTAGCATGGAGACAAGGGCACTGTGTTAAGGAAAGATTGGATTTAAGGACACCTTCCAATGGGTGTTTTCACTGCCTCTTCGTTCCTGGTAATTTCAGCTCCACTCTTGGCTTTCAGTGGGATGTAGCTTTTGATTTTTGGGTCCTGCATAGTCCTAGCAATGCTGAAGAACCTATGCATGTCATGGTTGCCAGTGAGTTGTGAACCTCCTGCACCATTTCTATTCACCATCTGATCTTTTCGGTCATTGTTCCGAAGTTTCCCACAATCTATGCACACAAGTTGCTGTACAGAGTCCAGTCCACACCAAAGCTCATTCAGTCCATCCTGTAGAACACTGATGCACCCTGTCATCACAATGCAAAGGGGAAATAATTGTGGGCACTTTGTATATAGCCTGAGATAGGTTATCTTTTTCTGAAGGTAATTGCTAATGAGCTGAAACTTTTCAAGGCTAGGTTGATGTTACATATCTGAAAATAAGTGAGAGAATATTAAAGACTTATAGTACTTTTTTGGGAATTATTCAATATTAGTTTAGTTTCTTTTGGGCCCAGTGATGATGCCTGCACCATTGTACCATACTTGTTAAGATTGAGAACTGGAAGTAGATAGAAAGTTAACAAAGAGCATTTGATCAATGTAAGCACCACTTGAGTATCAAGCCTAGGCTTCTGTTCTAAGACAAAGTGAATGGTTTGCTATATAGCCTCAAGTTATTGCATTAGCACTGCCATTTCTTGTGTTGTGAATGATGACAGGAAAAGTCAACAGCATTTCCTTTTACATCTTCTCAACAAGAGCAAAGAAATTCCAACACTTCCTGCTGAGAATACCCTTTATTTTTCTTACAAATGAATTTAAATCATTTGGAACCTTGGGATCCAAAGCAGCAATTCCAGAATTTGGGCAGTATTATTGTAACAATGTAATTATTTATTATTATTATTATTATTAATTTATTTTTGTATTGCACAGTTTGTTGTTTTTCGCCTGCTGGTTGAATGCCAAAGTTGATGAGGTCTTTTCATTGATTCTATTATGGTTATTGTTCTATTATGGTTGTATTGAGTATGCCTACAAAAAAATTAAACTCAGGGTTGTCTATGGCGACTTTATATGTACTTTGATGATAAATTTACTTTGAACTTTGATTATTCTATACAATATTACCCATTAAATTAAGAAGTAACTCTTGGAACTTTAGATAAGGAGCTTCAAATGTTGACCCTGCGGCTTATAGTTGAGTGTGTTCAGGTTCCTCCTATTATTACTTAGATATCTTATGTAATGTCAAAGTAAATTTATGAACACATTTGAAGATAGTAAGTAGCCCATTTAAATGTCCATATAAAGATGTCCAGCCTAACCTAGAGGAAGAATCGGGAAGCAACAATTGAACCAAGAGGCACTGACTTGAGGCAAAAACAAGTTTCGACCAGGTGCAAGAGTCAAAGTCACTGGAGCAGTGGGCAAGTACAAGACTCATTAACATCTCTTCTGTGAAGTGGCCCAGGCTGTAGTGTAAAAATGCACTTGTACACATTGACAATGCGTGTAAGATCAGACCGTCAGAGTATCAGATGATTTTAGCAAGACATACTTGTAGGTGCTGAAATGAAATATGATAATGAATCCATTCCTGATTTAGAAACAATATTATGGATTGTTGAAGAGTGACAGAATCAGTTAAGCAAGAAGGACATTTGTTTTTCCCAGTTCAAAAGCTAATACAGTGTCATCCACTGAGGCTTAAATGATTGAGAAAGCTGGATGACAGTTTGAATTTACAGTGACTGTGCATATTTGTGAAAAGTATTCACATACCTTTTTCAAAGTATCAAGTAAACGTGATGCTTTTATGTAATACGTAAATAATTCATGTGGTATTGAACATAACATAAACACATATTGGTGTGTCTTACTGTTGGGCCAGAAAACATAACAGACTTTTGCCTGAAGCTGTGAGTGTTCTACAATTATTACAATAGATAGAATCTATCAGTATTCCCAACTATTTTTATAGCCCAGCTTCAAATTCATAACACCCAGAGTTAACATGGAGATCTAAACATCAATCTTTGTGAATTTGGATTGCTTCATACACCCATTTTCTTAAAGTCAATCTTTATTTTGTTTTCTTTCTGAAATAATTCTAAATCAATTACATGTCTTATCACCAACTGTTTTCTGGATGGGTTTCCACAAAACTTGACTTGACAGAGAAAGAGCAGCAAATACAATTGGAACAGAACCATCTACAAATGGCTCCTCAGGTTACACACTAGCATTATTTCATCATTCTTCTGGCTACAATCACTCTAATCACACTGTGTGAAAAAAATTCTATTATTAAGGAGTTTTGAAGTTGCTGGAAATCTAAAATAATAGAGAATGCTGGAAATACCCAACAAGTCAAGCAGCATTTGTCGGGAGAAAAAGAAAACAGAGTTAATTCTAGTTCTGGCACAACCAGGAAACACCACTAGTCTGATATTGTCAATCATGCGTGCTGAATAGCATGGCTAGAGGGAAGATGACGAGCCATTTCTTCACCTTAAATGGGGCTTGCTGAACGAGTGCAAAGACAAGGACATTAGAGTGAGAATGAGATGGAGAATTAAAGTGACAGGCAACAAGACGCTCAGCTTCTCCCTTGTAGACTGAACAAAAGTGTAATGGAAGAGCCATCACTTTAGTTCTGCATCCTACACTCCAATTGATCGTTCCACTATTATGGCAAAGGCCAATGTAAGCTCAGTGATAATGAACATCTCTGTCAATGTTTCCTGTGGTTGTAGTGATTAGTTCAATGCTTTTCAGTGCCAGCTGTGAAATTCCCACTACTGCGCTGTAAGGATTTTCTACATTCTCCCAGTGACTACGCGAGTTTTCCCTGGGTGTTCCAGTTATCACTCACATTCCAAAGACATACACTTAAAGTTTGTGAGTTGAGGGCATTACATTTATTTACTTACTGAGATGCAGTGTGAAATAGGCCACTCCAGCCACACAAGCTGTGCTGCCCAGCAATCCCTGATTTGACAGGACCATTTACAATGACCAATTCACCTACAAATTGGGATGTCTGTGGACTATGGATGGAAACCGGAACACCTGGAGAAAACCCAAGCAATCCAGGGGTAGGACATACAGACACATTACAGATGATATTGGAATTGAACTCCAAACTCCAAACTCTGACACACCGAGCTGTAATAGCTTCATGCAAACCGCTACACTAACATGGCACCATGTAGGCTCTGGAAGTGTGGCTGCTCTTGCAGGCTGCCCAGCACAATTCTCACTGATTTGATTTGACACAAAATGATGCATTTCACTGTAAGCTTCATGTTTCAATGTACACGTGACAAATAAAGCTACTCTTCATATCATGAGGTGAAGTGTTGTTACTAACCCAGATATATTTATACCTCAGTATTTTTATGTAGGACTCAAATCTCTTATGTAAAATAGTTGTCCTTTGTAAAATTACTTTTACTTTTTAGTGAAAATAGCATAAAAAGAACTAGACCATAAAACCGGGTCATGTAGCACCAGTTATTTTGGTAATGTACATGCCACTTTCAGTGGTGATTCACTCACTAGTGCACATTACAAATTCCACCCACTTGTACTGATGTGCTTTGCATATGTCTCAGGATGCAGGCTAATAATTGTTCAAAAACCCTTTCCATAAAATTGGGAATGACAGCCATCCAATGTCTTGATCATCTCAAGCATGCATGTGAAACCTCATGGGGGGTGGGGTGGGTTGGTGAAGCAATTGGATGCTGGTGGGTAGAGGACACTGTTCAGGTGTAATTGGATGACTGAAGACTGGGTCTGGACATTATATTTTGGTACCAAATGAGTGAAGAGATCTAAAGGTTCAGCATAGGTTTGGAATCCGGGTTAGGACTGAAATCACCACAACTTTGGTACTATGCTATGCTGAGAAACTCAAAAGAGAGCCAGTTAAGTAAATATTTTGAAATCAGAATCAGCTTTATTATCAATGTCTTATGTGATGTGAAATGTGTTCTTTTGCAGCAACTTAAGGGAACCCAAGTCCCAGTATCAACTGTCCAGGCACAGGTAGGGAACCAAACTTCCAAATACTCCTTCTAGATACGTGCACAGACAGTATGAGCCAAGTACACAGCACTCAACGTTAAAGAGGTGGCACACAGATTGAGATGCTCATCACTGGATGTCATGGCAGTTGAGAGAGTGTTAACTCACTACACAACCAAAGGACCTGGCATAAGTATGGATGGCACATGTTGGTGCTGAACACTCATATGCTCATTGATAATGAACGCAAGCGTTCTGACAATTTCTCCAATGCTCCAGACATTTTGTTATACTTACCCATCAGCGTTCGACTGTAAACCGAACAATTAAAGTCCTCTCTCAAGCCATCTGTTGTGGGACCAGTGTTCTAGCTTAGCCTCAGGCAAAATTGCATCTGTTATTCAATGCTCATAACCTAGCTGCTGAATGTATCTGCTCCATGACTCACCACATGCAATTCCCTCCTGTAATTTAACCTCTTAGTTCATCTGGATCTGTATGTGTGAAATCAAATGATATTACCTGCCCCACCATCATCTTTGAGCTTTTGTATCACACTCCATCCAGATTGCAGTTCTTGCATATCTGATACAGGAAAGTAATGAATAGAAATAAATCGTTGAAAAGAATCTTGTGCTTTCTTGGTGTATATGACGAATAAACTCTTCTCGGGCTTTCATTCGGTACAGGTATCAATTTTAACTGACGTTTCAATGACACATTGCCATCTTCATCAGGGATGATGCCTGGATATGTCTAGTCTGGTGGTGTTCTTACACTCGTCATTCTTCCCTTCTGATTGGTTAGTCCTCATCCAATCAGGTTTCCACAGTCCCACCTTGTTTACAATTGAATTCCAGTTCTTACTTAGAGCGAGACCTTCGTATTTGCTAAAATTATTTTTCTCTAGTTTCATTTCAATGGCTTCCTTCACCAGGCGGTTCCAAAAGCCACTTGTTGTTAGGTTACCTTGGTTTTTCTGTCAGCCCTTTTAAGGGCCTGATTGATTTCCTTCACCTTGTAGCCATTCTGTAGGAACATCATGTGTAATCATCTTATTTCCTCATGGAGCCTCTCCAGGTCCAAAATAGTTTTTGCACAGTTATCAAAGTAGAAAGGACTGCTCTATGTTGGGAGGCGTGATGGTGACTGTTATTGTTGAGGTATGAGTCCATGTTAGTGGGTTTCCAATAGACATAATGTCCGAGGCTACTGTCCGGTTTCCGTCATATTAGAATGGGAGGCAACCATTCTTCTTCACCTCCATCGTAAATTGAATGTTTGGATGTATGCTGTTCAGATGGTCGTGGAACTGTTGGACTGCCTGGAGTCCATGAGGCCACACTACAAAGGAGTCATCGACGTATCTGAAGGAAGCATTTGGGGTTTAAAGATGATGAACTCAAAGCCCTGTCGTCTAAGTCCTCTATGTAGAAATTAGCAATAGCTGGTGACAAGGGCGTTCCCATGGATACTTTGTCCGCTTGGTAATAGTAGTTCCCCTTATAGAAGAAGTATGTTGATGCAAGGGTGTGTTCAAAAAGATCAATAGTACCCTTATCAACCCTTGTCTGCAGGAGGACCAAGTTGTCCTTAATGGGAACTCTTGTGAACAGGGACACCAAGGTTAAAATGCTGTCTAAAATCGATACCTGTACTCAGCTGGAAGCCCAAGAAGAGCTTATTTGTTGAAATAAAATGTGTTTGCTTCCACCATCCATAATCTGTGAGTCAGAAGGGATGAGGGGATGAGAGGATGAGAAGAAATATAATCTCTTTGCGGTAGTTAATGTGCATTAGAAGAAGAAACATGTTATAAAATTTGGCAATACCCAAAGTGATTCTTATAGGATCATTGAGTCATACTAGGTAAAAATAGGCCATTCAGCCCACTGAGTCTGTGCTTACCACCAGACACTCATTTACTTTATACTTTATACTTTATAATTTATTGTCGCCAAACAATTGGTACTAGAACGTACAATCATCACAGCGATATTTGATTCTGCGCTTCCCACTCCCTGGAGTACAAATCGAAAGCAAATATTAAAAATTTAAATTATAAATCATAAATAGAAAATAGAAAATGGAACGTAAGGTAGTGCAAAAAAACCGTAGACAGGTCCGGATATTTGGAGGGTACGGCACAGATCCGGGTCAGGATCTATTCAGCAGTCTTATCACAGTTGGAAAGAAGCTGTTCCCAAATCTAGCCGTACTAGTCTTGAAGCTCATGAGCCTTCTCCTGGAGGGAAGAGGGACGAAAAGTCTGTTGGCTGAGTGGGTTGTGTCCTTAATTATCCTGGCAGCACTGCTCCGACAGTGTGTGGTGTAAAGTGAGTCCAAGGACAGAAGATTGGTTTGTGTGATGTGCTGCGCCGTGTTCACGATCTTCTGCAGCTTCTTCCGGTCTTGGACAGGACAACTTCCATACCAGGTTCCATACCAGCTTCCACACCAATCTCATTTGATTCTCCGCACATCTGTATCAACCTCCCCCTGATGTCATGTACATATTAGGCCCAATTTACAAAGGCCGGGTAAGCAGATAAAATACATATCTTTGAGATATGAAGGAAGCCAGAGGAAAGGCAAGCAGACAATGGAGAATGTGCAAAATCTTCACAGAGAACACCTGAGGAGGCAGTTAATGCTACTGTGCCATCTCATTACCCCCCAACCAGAAGCCCTGGATAACCCTTAAATTTGCTGAGGGTTAGATCTGAGGCTGGCAACCCAGAGTGATATAAGAAGTCCAGATATGACCTGTGGAAGGCCATTTTGAGCGTAAAGAGGCAATTTTGAACTCAAGTGGAATTACAGTTGGATAGTTGACAGCTGTGGCACAATATGCCTTCCTACAAGTTGAGATCAAGCAGCTTAAGTGGCACTGGCGCATCACTCCCAGGTAAGTTCAATGCCTTTTATACACAGTTTTATAGAGAGAACTATAACAGACCCATACGAGCCTCCACATTGAAAGATGACCGTGTAATTTCAGTCTGTGAGTCCAAAATTCGGGCAACGTTCAAGAGGGTGGATTTATGAAAGAAATCTGATCAATATAATAAACCAGGCCAAAGACCAAAGATTTGTGTGGACCAACTAGCTGAAATACTTACAGACATATTCAACCTCTTGTTTCTGTAGCCTGAGGTTCCCACCTGCTTCAAAAAGGCATCTACTGTACAGGTGCCCAAGAAAAGCTTGGTGACCTGCCTCAATGACGACCATCCACTGGTACTTACATCAACTGTAATGAAGTCCTTTGAGAAGCTGGTTATAATGTGAATCAGAGCTTGTCTCAGAGATGACCTGGGTTTGCCTACCACCACTACAGGCCAACAGCAGATTCTATTTCTCCAGCTCTCCACTCTGCTCTAGTCCAGGTCCATCTCGACAAACAGAACCCCTGTTCATCAACTACTGCTCCGTGTCCAACACAATCATTCCATCCAAATTCACTAAATACTAGATGTGGGCCCCTCTGCAACTAGATATTCAACTGCCTCATCAGCAGACCTCAGTCTGTAAGGATTGGTAACAATATCACTTCCTTGCTGACAATCAACATAGGTGCACATCAAAGCTACATTCCTAGACATCTGCTCTACTGACTATATAGGCATGATTGTGTGAATAAGCACAGCTTTACTGCCAACTACCATTGTTGGAAGAGTGACAGGTAGCAATGAATCAGCTTACTGGAATGAGATAGGTCATCTACTTGAGCGGTATCACAAAAACATCCTCTTTCTCAATGTCAGCAAAACTAATGAGCTGATTGCTGACTTTAGGAAGGGGAAAGAGGGTGAGCATGCATGAGTCTACATAGGGGAATAGTGGTGGAGAGAGTCAGCAGCCTAAAACCCCTAGGCATTAATATATCAAATTACCTGTCCTGACCACAGCACAAAGGTACAATCATAAGTGCCAGCATCTTTATTTTTTCTGAAAGTTACGGAAGTACAGCTTGTCATTGAATACTTTAGCAAACTACTACAGATGTATGGTTGAAATGTATTTTGACTGGTTGCATCATGTCCTGGTACATCAAGTTTTAATGTGCAGGAATGTAAGAAGCTGCAGAGAGTAGTTAACTCTACCCAATGCATTTCAGGCACACTCCTTACTACCAATCGTAATATCTAAAGGAAGCGTTGCCCCAGGAAGGCAACATTGTCAACACGGATCCCCAACAAATGGGCTACACCATCTTCTCATAGCTACCATTGGACAGATGGTACAGAAGCCTGAAGTCCCACATGAACAGTTTCAACAACAGCTACTTCCCTTCAACCACTCAGGTCTTAACCCAACTAGCGGGCACTAATCATTGCAACTTAACAACAGGATGACTACTTTGACCATTTTGCACTAAAACGGAGTTTGTTTTGTTTTGTTCTAATTGTGTTTCCTTGTAAAAATCATGCATAACTTAAGTACAATTTATGTTTTTCTTACGAATGCTGCTTACATGATACTATAATATGCGCCTGTGAAGCTGCTGCAGGTTAAATTTTTCTTTGCACCTGTACGTGCATGTGGTTGTGCATATGACAATAAACACAACATTGTCTTTGATATTCTGATTATTTATTCAACTCAATCATCTTTCATGGTGATAAATAAACAGAAGGCAAAAGATAGTTTACCCATTCAGGGTGTGTCAAAGTTAACTGAAACTATTCCTTTTAGAAAGTCTGCCAAATTGAAAGGCTGTAATTTAGATAAACACTTGGCGCTGAGTAACTTTTTTCCATCCATTTGACCTAATCACTTCCACTGACCTTCCTTTGAATGGGTGCCCTTTCCCACTGCATTAGAGATGCTCTAAAATTAGACTGTAAATATGAAATATACAGAAAAAAGTAGCCTCACAGAAGGGTAAGACTTGATATTTTTGGCAACTTTCCCATGCCTGAACAATCTGCTTGACTTACTGAAAGCTTTTGACTTCACATTCCTGCATTAGGCTTGTTGTTGGAAATGACCCCAGCCTCCGCCCTCATTTCCTAAATCTTGAGTTCTGCAGCTGCAGGAAGAGGTACTAAAGCAAACATTTCATACTATAATTAAGAGAGAGAGCTTGGAATCTGCAGAACTACCACCACTCTGACAGTAATAATCATCTTCTCTCTTATTTTCTATCTGAACGTTCTGTTGCTAGTGAAATTATATGAGTTCCTAACCAGCAGAAAATTATACTAAAGTTTGCACAGAATGTCTCCCAGGCAGTCATTACTGAACTCATTTAGAAAGCATTACTCTTACATTTCGCTGAAGTTCCTGAGGTTTTTTCAGCCCCCATCTGATTGTAATTTTGTGAACAAAGAACAGACCATGCTTCATTCAGCAAAACCATAAAGTCATTTTTTTCCCTTTTCATCCTATTCTATTACTCAAATGTACAATATTCTTTTCCAGGACTATCAACCAGTGAAACTCTTTTATCTTCTTCAGTCTTCCTTCCCCCATTACCTAAAAGCTTTTAAAATCCATTTCAGCCGAACTAATTCAGCTCTGCTACAGATACTTTCATAGATTCAGTGACCTAAGTCACCCACTTAGCAAGTCCAAACATTTCACTTTTAAGTAAATTAAACATGCTGACCTTTATATATAGTATAAACCAGGGATGCAACAATAGCATCCCCTTGTGATTTAGGCTGGACATTCATGTTTTCGTAGGGTATTTCTTTCTAGAGACAGAAGTTAACAAGTAATGAAGTGAGAACTAGGTTTAATTTTTAAGCTTGCTTTATTTCAATTTATTTAAATGTACTGAGTAGCATTTCAGTACATTCAGTAGATTCATTATTTCTATCAATGTAACTTGCTGTGTTCAATAACATAAAAATAATGAACATGCAACATTACTCCACTTCATTGGATCATCTTGTTCAACAGAAGTAGAATAACTCCTATACATTCAACCCTAATGAAACTGCCTTCCCTGGGTTTTTCTACATCAGCAACTTCGTCATTGCATGAGATAGACTTTCTTCCCAGCTTCATTGAGTTTAATGTTAGAAAAAGATTAAATGCTTTTCAAAGAATAGGCATGTGTTATTCATCAGCAAAAGAGAAAAGCTACCAAATTGAATATTTGCACTTTAATGGGAAACAATATTTAAACCAGCTTTTTGCTCCAAAGACCACATATAAGTTCAGAATTGCTTTGAATACTTTGTGATTCTCCAACAATACAAGAATTCTACCAGCCTGTAGTGGAGAAGCTAGAAGCAAAGGTGGCCATGTAGTGGTATGAAGTATGCAGATGCAGAAAGGAGCACAACTTCCCAAATAACTCACTCACCTTCCCCATCCATCCTTTATTCTTCCATCCACTCCTCAACCATATAAACCTGCTCCACCAACAGTCAAATTTACAGATCAGAGACAAGACTTCTCAGCCTCCTCACAGCTAACAAAACTAGACAGGATGCATATCATCCTAAAGCCCATGGGGCTGCCCAGACAATGAAGCACAGTTATTTTTTCAAATCATTCAAATAAACTGAGTTTTCATTTGGCTATCTTAGGAAAATATCCTTCTCTCAAGGAAAGTAGAAGTCAGTTGGCAAGCAGTAAGCTGAAACGTGCTTCCTTTGTCAGCAGTTTCAGGGAGAATTGCCACTGAAGTCTTTCCATGGATCAGTGTGTTTCCGATGTCCACTCCTATAACAGTGCTCGTGGTCTCCACCACACGCAAAGCTGAGAAGTGGTACACAATGAACCTGGTCCTCAGCTTCATACCAGCCACATAGACATGTTCAATACAACTCTGTTAATTTGAATAGTATCACCAACCTGCATGAAATGATGCAATAGTGATTTTTAAAAACTTTAATTAATATTAACACTTTAACTAATGCATGTCAGTTGAACATTTGAAATAAATGTTTTATTATTATTTTATGTTTACTAACTTTTAAATAGATTTTCTTGTTGAAATGCAATGCAACTGGCTTAAAGTGTTTTTAATTATCAGAGAAAAAAAAACCATTGAAAAGATCTTTGTCATCATTTGAAGTCAAATGGTCATCATTGCAGTCTGGATTTGGAGACTTGGAATTTGACTCCCGAGACCTAGTTACTGATCAAAGATAGCCCTACCCTGCAGGTTGGCTGAGGCAGCAAGGTCTTAAGACCAATTTATCTGACAGGGAAGCAACTGCTTACTATGGGCACAGAGACTCAAAGAGGCAAATGCAAGGTGTTGGGTGGATCATGATTATCTATTTATGCAAACAATATTAGGTAGCTGCTGCAATCCATTCCGGCTGCTCTTAAGTATATTGAGCAGAAATTAATCAAATTAATAAGGCTTTTTAAGATATTTCTTTATTGGTGTGTGTAAAAACCAGCATTTAATGCCCATCTTTAAATACCTTTGAAAATATGCTGCTGCATGACCTTGTGTACTTTTAGTCCCAGCAGTGTTCGTACTCACAATACTGCTAGGCAAGAAATTGCAATGGAAGGAACAATTGTGGGGCTTGGAGAGGTATTCAGAAGTGGTAATGATTCCATTGTATTCACTGCCTTCTCCTTCTGTGCATTTAGATAACGATCTATCTAGGACAGTCAGCATGCACATGAAAAAGAGATGGCTACGGAGTCTATAGGGTGTTCCCTCAATCTCTGTGGGAGGCAAGGTCAGAAATTGCAGGGGCCTCAGCAGAGATATTTAAATCACCCTCAGCGACTGGAGAGGTACCGGAGGATTGGGGAATAATAAACGTTTGTCTGCTGTTCAAGAACGACTCTAAAAGTAACCCAGGAAATTATAGGCAGATGAGCTTGGCATCAGTAGTAGGACCGTTATTGTAAGGTGTTCTAAGGGACTGGATATATGTGTATTTGGGTAGACAGGGACTGATTAGGGATATTCAGCATTGGCTTTGTGTGTGATAGGCTGTGTCTAATCAATCTTAGAGTTTCAAAGAAGTTACCAGAAAAATTGATGAAGACAAGGCAGTAGACGATGTTTACATGGACTTTAGCAAAGCCTTTGACAAGGTCTCGGGTGGGAGGTTGGTCAAGAAGGTTTAGTCACTTGGCATTTAAGATGAGGTAATACATATGATTAGACATTGGCTTCATGGGAGAAGCCAGAAAGTGGGAGTAAATGGTTGCCTCTCTGACTGGAGGCCTGTGACTAGTGGAATGTCACAGAGATCGGTGCTGGGTTCGTTGTTGTTTGTCATCAATACCAATGATCTGGATGATAATTTGGTTAACTGGACTAGCAAATTTGCTTATGACACCAAGATTGAGGATGTAGTGGACAGCGAAGAAGGCTATCAGAGCTTGCAGTGGGATCTGGACCAGCTGGAAAAATGGGCTGACAAATGACAGATGGAACTTAATGCATACAAGGATGTGGTGTTGCACTTCAGTTGGACCACCAGGGTAGGTCTTACACAGTGAATGGTAGGCACTGAGGAGTGTGGTAGAACAAAGATATCTAGGAATCCAGGTCCATAATTCATTGAAAGTGATGGCACAGATACATAGGGTCGTAAAGAGAAGTTTTGCCGCATTGGCCTTCATAAATCAAAGTATTGAGTGCAAGAGATGGGACATTGTGTTAAAGCTATGTAAGACATTGGTGAGGCCTAATCAGAATCTGGTTACAATATCACTGGCATATGTCATGAAATTTGTTGTCTTTACGGCAGCAGTACAATGCAATGTATAATAACAGAAAAAAAAAGAATTATAGCACATGTATATATTAAATAGTTAAATTATTTAAGTCGTGCAAAAATAGAAATTAAAAAAAGTAATGAGTTTATGTTCATGGGTTCATATTCCATCAGAAATTGGATATCCAACAGAAAGAAGCTGTTTCTGAATTGTTGAGTGTGTGCCTTCAGGCTTCTGTACCTCCTCCGTAATTGTGGTAATGAGAAGAGAGCATAACCTGGATGACAGGGGTACTTAATGATGGATGTCACCTTTTTAAGGCATCATTCCTTGACAATGTCCTGGATAGTTCACAACTCTCTGCAGCTTATTTCGATCCTGTACAGTAGTACCCCACACCAGACGGTGATGCAGCCTGTTAGAATTCTCTCCATGGTACATCTGTAGAAAATTGCGAGTGTCTTTGGTGACATACCAAATTTTCCCAAGCTCCTAAAAAAATATAACCGCTGTCATAGGTTAAGACTTTATGATAAACCATAAGACATAGGAGCAGAATTAGGCCATTTGGCCCATCGATACTGCTCTGTCATTTAATTATAACTGATTGTTTTTCCCTCCTCAGCCCCACACCCCAGCCTTCTCCTCATAACCTTTGATGCATTCTCAGTCAAGAACCTATCAAGCTCTGTCTCAAGTGCACCCAACAACCTAGCCTCTACAGCTGCCTGTGGTAATAAATGCCACAAATTCACAATCCTCTGGCTAAATAAATTTCTCTGCATCTCTGTTTTAATGGACATGCCTCTATACTAAGACTGTGTCCTTTTGTCCTAGACACCCCCACCTTGGGAAACATCCTTTCCACATCTACTCTGTCTAAGCCTTTCAAAATTCAAAAGGTTTCAATCAGCGGCATATCTATGGAAAATAGCGCCTAGGGTAAGCACTGAAATTGTGCCCCTGTCCAAACATCTGACGCCCCTCTTTTAGATAACTTTACCATAATATCAGCTCAAAAATACAAGTCAAGCTCATTAATCTTTAATATAATTAATAAATTATGGCACTACATGAAAATTATAACTGCACCTTCCTTGCTTTCACTGATGCAAATTGGTCTATGATGTGATCAAAGTCAGTTTTTTCAGTTTCTTCTCTTTCTACACTCAGCAGAGCAAGATCACAGAGTCTGCCTTGACCCATGGAGGCTCTCAAATATGAAAGTATTAGTTTTAACTTGCTGAATGATCTCTCACAGCTGGCAATGGAAACTACGATGGCTAGCATTATCTGAATAGCAATGCAAAGATTGGGGAAGACGCTCTCATCTCCATACTGAACAATAAATTCAAGAAGCTCTTCAGGTCTTGATATTTTCATGTTGACCTGCCTTGATAGCAACATTTGGCAATCCAAAATTTCTTCATATAGCTGCTGTCCATCAACATCAGAGCTGTTCAATTCACCCAAATTTTCACACTTCTTCTTTAGGTCATTACTGTCAGCACCATAACACAGTCCCTCGGCATCGAGAGGGAACCCAAATTTGGCGTCAGTGTCATGCAAGCAAGTGAGCCTTTCGTCCATTTCTCTGTGAAGACGGTCAAGTGTTCCCTTCATGACTCTTTCCTCCTTAGCTGTTAATCCAACAGCTCTCGAGTTCTCGTCAGCCATTCGTTTCTTTTGTCTCTGACGTCTTTCAACTTCAATATTCCATTCCTAACAGAGACTGACTCCTTCTTCGAGTGACTCACTGCAACACTTCTCTTTCATCATAAAAATGATCCCGGAGGGCTTTCAAATCCAGGGCAGCATCATGGAAGTTCATGCTAGGATCCTGCAGCCTCTTTTGAATACGGTCAATGCAAATGAGTACTTTGTTCCAAAATCCTAGCAAAATCAGAAAATCTTAACTCAACATGCGGTTGTACAGCTGCCTTGTGTCACTGGTCTTGTTTTCATTGTCTATCATGTCCTGGAGAACTTGAAGTATCTCCTCAAGGTACTTGTTGACGGGCTTCACTGTTTCTGTCCTTGCACTCCACCTGGTTTTGGACTCCGACTTAACAACCACAGGCACGGCGTTTTTGAGTTTTTCCGAGTGCTGTGTTGAACGAGAGAAAAACATGCAGTGAGCTTCGATCGTTCAACATGACCATCATTGTATCCTGCTTGGCTGCATGTACACCCACCAAGTTGAGTGAGTGATTGTCGCAATTCACAAACACTGCCAGGTTGTTTTTCTCACTTACTCTTTGATGAACACCACTTCTGTGTCCAGCCATCACAGCAGCATTGTCATAGCACTGTGACTGACAATCTTGTAGCTCCATTTTGTCCTTCTCTAGCTGTTTGAAGATGTCTTCAACCAAGCTCTCAGCATCCTTCTGGCTTATCTGGATAAAACCAAGGAAGGACTCTCTAACATGGACTGTTTTCCTCTCAGAATCAACTTCCACATACCTCACTACTTCTGACATCTGCTCACAGTGTGCCTGATCAGGAGTCGAGTCGAACATGAGACCATAGTACTTGGCTTTACAAATACTTCTCAGTAAACTCTGGTGAACAGTGGATGCCATCATGTGGATGAATTTGTTCTGGACACCCGGTGAAAGATAAGACATGGATCCAGGATGACTTTCCAAATGAGTGAGGTGTTCTTTTATGACGGGGTCAAAGGTGGCCAGTAGTTTCAGTAAATCAAGGAAATTTCCCACATTGGAGTCATCGTCTAGCTGAAGTGACTCCCTGTGTCCTCACAAAGCCAGGTTCTGAGTCGCAAGGAATTTTATGCAGTGAAGGATTCTCATCAAGATATCACGCCACTTCTGCTTTTTCTTCTCAATCTGTGACTGAAATACCGCGTCAATAACTCCTCTGTTTCCAGCTAAATTTCTTTCCATTTCTTTCCACTGTGTGAAGCATTCCCGATGATTCTTGGCATTTATGATTATGAAGACACATAGTCCTCTTTTATTGTCATTTAGTAATGCCTGCAGTAAGAAATGATACATTATTTCCTCTGGTGTGATATCACCAAACACAGGACAAACCAGGACTGAAAAAACTGACAAAACCACATAATTATAACATATAGTTACAAACAGTGCAACAATACCATAACTTGATGAAGAAGTCCATGAGCACACTAAAGTTCAAAGTTTCTCAAATGTCCCACATCTCACGCAGACAGGAGAAGGAAGAAAAACTCTCCCTGCCATCCCGACCACAATCTGACTCTGAGTCATCCGAAAACTTCGAGCTCTGATCAGCTCTCCGACACCGAGTACTGAGCGCCATCTCCGTCCGAATGATTCGACCTCTTTCTCGGTTGCCAAAAACAGGCAAGGCCAGGGATTTTGAGGCCTACCTTCCAAAAGATTCCTGACCACACAATAACGACAGCAATGAACGGGCGCTTCAGAAATTTCTCCAGGTGTTCCTCTATGCTTTCACGTCCATTCTCCATCAAATCAGAATTTTCCACGGCCCCTATTTAACAGATACGATAACATTTTTCACCGGAGGGCTGCGCACACGCAGGCGCGCCACCATCTTCTCCATTTTCATGAACACTAATCCTTTCAGGTGCTTTCCACTGGTTGAATCCACTTTCCTGCTCCAATGAGGATTGATGGTCTGACTAGGAATAGAGAAGACAACAGATACAAAATGCAGACTTTTTAGAAGGGGAATAGACCAGCCATGAGCAAGTCACTTCCTCATCACGACCATTTCCCAATTTCCTCTTGAACCGGGTTTTGTTCATTAAGCAGTTATTTGTTGGTAGGAAGGGCCCCTCACTGTTCTGGAAATACTTCGAACCCAGCTTTATTATTTCTGTTCTCAATGTATCAGGCAGAATTGCTTTTCCAGTAGCCTTGTTGAACTTCAGAAGTCCAATGTCATGCTGGACCAGTCACTTCTGGTATGACAGTTCAAGGCTCATTGACACCATCCAGTTCACCAGGTTCAGTGTCGTCAGGTTCAACCTCGTCAGGTAAAACCTCGTCAATAAACTCAACATCACCACCACAACCATCGTCTTCCCCTCCTGTCACGTCCACGTTCTCTGTGGCAGCCTCGCTCTTAATCTCGTCATACTCAAATTTATCTGACTTGATTTCCTCCTCGGCTTGTGACGTATTTGTACTTGATCCCCCTTCGGATTCCAACAAACTTGTAGCAGGTACAGCTGACTCCATGGAACGTGCTGAACTACTTGATCCAGGTTTTTCAAAGAAGGGCATGAAGAACTTGCTCGACTTCTTGGCTTCCTCCGCCTCCGACTGTCATCTCTTCCGTCCTTCAGTTCCACTTTCCTTCTTCTTCGTGAAGAAACGTTTCATGGTCTTCTTACACAATGCTCTGAAATAAGGCCATCCTAGTGCTTCTCACTCATGAGAATCAAAGACAGATCATACATCTGAAGAAAATTCTTTTTTCACTATCCGAGGATGGCTTGTCGGATTTTAATAGAAACTGCTCAGTGGCGCCCCCCCCTTCAAGTGGCGCACAGGGCGCGTGCCGTACCTGTCATACCTTAGATACGCCATTGGTTTCAATAAGATCACCCTTCATTCTTCTAAATTCCAGCAAGAACAGACCCAGAGCTATCAAATGCTGCTCATATGATAACCCTTTCATTCCTGGAATCAACCTTATGAAGCTCCTCTGAACCCTCTTCAATGCCAACACATCTTTTCTTAGATGAGGACCTCAGAACTGTTCAGAATACTCAAAGTGAGGCCTCCTTGGAACATAGAAAACTGAGGGAAAACTGTTTTGCTGATCTCCTACACTCCGTCCGCCAGAAAACAGGGGATTTTCCAGTGGCCACCCATTTTAATTCCATTTCCCATCCCTGCCTGGCTGAATTCCTCCAGCATTTTGTATTGCTCCAGCATCTGCAGATTGTCTCTTGTTTTTCCACTGAAGTTGGATGGGACTGCAACTAGAGGTCATGGGTTCAGGGCAAAAGGTGAAAGGTTTAAGAGGAACATGATGGGAAACTTCTTCACTCAGAGGGAGGTGAGAGCCTGGAACAAGCACAAGTGGTGCATGCGAGCTCAATTTAAGAGAGGTTTTGATAAGTAATGTACGGCAGGGTATGGAGGGCTATGGTCCAGGTGCAGGTCGATGGGACCAGGCAGTTTAATGGTTTGGCGCAGACTAGATTGGCCAAAGGTCCTGATTCTCTGCTGCACTTTTATATGACTCTATGATTCTAAGAAATGTCATACTTAAGTTGATTGTATCAGTGAGGATTGACGAGGCTTTGGATTCAATACAGTGTACATGGATTTTAGCAAGACATTTGGCAAAGTCCCATATGGCAGGCCAATTAGAAATGTAAATAGAAATCAAAATAACTGCAGATGCTGGAAACAAAAGTGGAAGTAAAGAAAAGCTGAAAATATTCAGTGACCAGGCAGTATCTTTAGAAAGAGAAACAGAGATAACACTTCACATTGAAGATTTCTCATGATAACTGTTGAAAGAACCTTCAGATGAAACAATAATTTGGTGATTATAAAAATAACAACTCACAGGATTAGATGTCAGACAAAGTGCAAGTTAATTCAGTAATAAGAAACAAAGGATAAAGATTGATAGTAGTTCAGTGAATGGCAGGCTGTTCATAGTAGGATTATACAGGGTAAAGTTTTTGGAATTTTACTCTAGATCTTATTTTAGATAAGGACATAAGAGCTGCAGGTCAGAAGTTAGTACCTAACACAAGAATAAGTTAATGATTTGAGGTTAATATCAAGAAGAGAAGCAGTACACTGCAAGAATGTATCAAAGTATTGAACAGATTGGAAGCAGAGTGGCAAATGGTAGTCAGTCCAAGGAAACATGAGGTATTGCCTTTATAGCACAAGACAACAAGACATTGGAGCAGAATGAGGCCATTCAACCCATCAAGGCTGCTTCTCCATTCCATCATGGCTGATTTATTATCCCTCTCTATCCCATTCTCCTGCCTTCTCCCAGTAACATTTGATGCTCTGGCTAATCAAGAATCCATCAACCTCTGCTTTAAATCTAATCAATGACCTGACCTTCACAGCTGTCCATGGCAATGAATCCATAGATTCACTACCCCGGCTAAAGAAACTCCTCCTCATCCCTGTTCTAAATGGCTGTCCCTCAATTCTGAGGATGTGTCCTCCAGTTCCAGACTCATCTACGACAGGAAACACCCCCTCCGTATCTACTCTATTGAGATCTTTTAATGTTTGATCAGTTTCAATGAGATCACCCTTCACTCTTCTGAACTCCAATGAGTACAGGTGCATTAATATTGGAAAAAGAGATGTCCTCGTTTCACAGCGAGAGGAGAGACATAACAAGCAACTCACTGATTTACGATGTTAAAAGTCCGTTGTGTGGCTTTTTCCGAGCTCTGTGCCCTAAGAACTTGAGTCTCTGGGCACACAGCCAGCAGTCAGCTTGCTGCTTTTGACCTTCTGTCTCCCACGAGACACCAATTTCCAGCGGAGGCACTGATCTAAAGCCATGAAATCCCGGAACCCTGAAGGTGCGCTAATCTTCTAGGCCACGTCCTTGGTATATCAAATAGTGGCCAGTCGTGAGACTCAGAGTGGGGTCTCATTCCCACAAAGAACCAAAGTCAGCATGCAACTCCAGGTCAGGGTCTTCAAAGGATCCCTGAAAGGGAAGAATAGAGATATTAAAAATAGAAATAGAGTTGTTTCCGAAGATGCAAGCGAAGGAGTCGTCGCTAGGTGCCATCGTCTCCTAAGCTACCTAAGTCTGACCAGTCACTTATTGGTCACAAAACCTTACATTCTTGATTTTACATTCTAGTCCTCTTGAAATGAATGCAAACATTGCATTTCCCTTCTTTACCACTGATTCAACATGCAGGTTAACCTTTAGGGAATCCAGCTAAAGGACTCCCAAGTCCCTGTGTGTCTCTCATTTTTGAATTTTCTCCTATTTTAGAAAATAGTCTACGATTTTATTCTTTCTACTGTACTACATGACCACATACTTCACAGCACAGTATTCCACCTGCCACTTGTTTGTTTATCCTCCTAATCTGTCTAAGCCCTTCTGTCACAACCACGGATTCGGCAGCGCAATAGATACAGCAATCGTACTTCTGAGTTTGCACGTGTCAGCCAATTATTATTTAATTGTGATAGTATTTAATTCCATACTTGTCACCATAGTGTTTGTCGAGACTTGGACAGAGCATAGCAACGCTTCGCTGCTGTTTTGCATTCAGCCTTCCCTGAGATATTGAACTTTCAAGTCAACTGACTCTGAAGACTAGCAGTAGTTGTTTAATGTTTAGATGTTCTTTTCAGCCACAGTGTAGGCTTCATTTTCCTTTTGAGAGTTTTAGTTAACGGCCCTGTTTGGCTTAGTGTTTATTGTTTTATTTTCCCTTCAACACTGTTCGTATTAAAGTTTGAACTATCGACCTGCTTCGGTGCCTTTCACTCCACACTTGGGCCATATCTGAACCGGGTAACACGTTCTGCAGATACCCTGCTTTCTCAACGCTGCTTGCACTTCCACTTATATTTGTATCATCTGCAAACTTGGCCAAAAAGCCATTAATTCCACCATCCAAATCATTAACATCTAACATACAAAGAAATAATCCCAACAACAACCCATATGGAACACCACTATTCACTAACAATTAACCAGAAAGGCTCCCTTTATTCCCACTCCTGCCTCATGCCAGTTAGTCAAACTTCCCCTATCTTCTATCCATGCTATACACATTCACTAACTCCTCTTTGTCTATCTTGCTTGGTATTTCCTCAAAGAACTCCAACAGATTTATCAGGAAAGATTTCCCCTTAAGGAAACCATAATGATTTTGGCCTATTTTATAATACGCCTCCAAGTACCCCAAAACCTCATCCTTAATAATGGACTTCAACATCTTCCCATCCACTGAAATCAGGCTAATTGGCCTATAACATCCTTTCTTCTGCCTCCCTCTCATCTTCGAGTGGAGTGACACTTGCAATTTACCAGTCATCTAGTGATTCTTGAAGGATCATTACCAATGTCTCCACAATCTCACTAGCTACCTCTTTCTGAGCTCTGTGATGTAACCCATCTTGTCCAGGTCAAATCTTTCAGCTTCAAGCTCAAGTTC
Source organism: Mobula birostris (assembly GCF_030028105.1). Classification (NCBI taxonomy): domain Eukaryota; kingdom Metazoa; phylum Chordata; class Chondrichthyes; order Myliobatiformes; family Myliobatidae; genus Mobula; species Mobula birostris. Next base: position 106,270,784 of record NC_092379.1, on the reverse strand, counting down.
AGCTTATCATCATTTAACTAAATACATATATACTGTCAAATGAAACAACGTTCCTCCAGACCAAGGTGCAAAATACAGTACATATATAACAAATAACACATTATTACCACAATTAAATTAACAGACAATAAGATATATATATGACACAAGTTAAAAAGTAAATAGTATACGTATATGTGATGAAACCTGGGTGGTGGCAGGGAGTTGAGTAGTCTTATGGGCTGGAGAAGAAGCGGCTTCTACTAAGGTAAGGTACCTCCTGCCTGATGGTAGCAGGTCAAAGAGACTGTTGAATGGATGGGAAGGGTTATTGCCAATGCTAGGGGCCCTGCATACACAACCCACCTGATAAATATCTCTTACAGGTAGAAGAAAGATCCTAATGATCTTCTCAGCAGGGACTTGCAGTCAGATTCCTTAGGGGAAATTGATCATAATATAATTGAATTCACCCTGAATTTCGAGAAGGAGAATCTAAAGTCAGATGTAGCAGTATTACGGTGGAGTAAAGGAGGTTACAGAAGCATGAGAGAACAGCTGGATAGAATTGATTGGCAAAAACACTGGCAGGAATAATGGGAGAGAAGCAATGGCAGGAATTTCTGGAAGCAACTCAAAAGGCACAGGATATGTACATCCCAAAGAGGAAGTAGTAATCTAAAGGCAAGATGACACAACCGTGGTTAACAAGAAAAGTCAGAACCAACATAAAAGCCAAAGAGAGGGCATATAATAGAGCAAAAAGTAGTGGGAAATTAGAGGATTAGGAAGCTTTTAAATACTAACAGAAGGCAACTAAAAAGTCATTAAGAAGGTAAAGACAGAATATGAAAGTAAGCTAGGCAATAATATTAAAGAGGATACCAAAAGTTTATTCAGATATGTAGAGTATAAGAGAGGTGATAGTGGATATTGGACTGCTGGAAAATGATGCTGGAGAGATTGTAATGGGGGACAAGGAAATGTGGATGAAGGAATTAAGTACCTTGCATCAGTCTGCACTGTGGAAGACACTAGCAGTATGGTGGATGTTCCAGGTATCAGGGGTTATGAAGTGTGTGAAGCTACCATTACTAGGGAGAAGGTTCTTGGGAAACTAAAAGGCCTGAAAGTAAATAAGTCACTTGGACCAGATGGTGTACACTCCAGAGTTCTGAAAGAGGTAGCTGAAGAGATTGTGTTGGCATTAGTAATAACCTTTTAATAATCACTAGATTCTGGAATGATTCTGGAAAACTGGAAAACGGCAAACGTTATCGTTATGGTTTTTGGATACTTGGACACACTTGGTAAAATAGGCCATAGTCAGTATGGTTTCTTCAAGGGAAAATCTTGCCTGACAAATCTGTTGGATTTCTTTGAAGAAATGACAATCAAGAATGTCAAAGGAGAATGAGTTGATGTTGTGTATTTGGATTTTCAGAAGGCCTTTGACAAGGTGCCACACATAAGTTTGCTTAACAAGCTATGAGCCCATTGTATTACAGGGAAGATTCTAGCATGGATAAAACTGGCTGACTGGCACTGAGGCAAAGAGTGGGAATAAAGAGAACTTCTTCTGGTTGGCTGCCAGTGTATAGTATTGCTCTACAGGGGTCTGCCTTTTTACATTATATGTTAATGATTTGGATGATGGAATTGATCGCTTTGTTGCAAGTTTGCCAATGATACAAAGATCAGTGGAAGGGCAGATAGCTTTGAGGAAGTAGAGAGGCTGCAGAAATAACTAGACCAGGGCTTCTCAATCGGGGTTCTGCGAGAGATTGTGATTTTTTTTAAAAAGCATTGTTTCTTTGAACTTTGCGTGATGTGAGATGTGAGAAGCAGCTCTGTTAATAACCTTGTTAGAGGTCTCTGAGCCTAAGATCATTTTGTCTAATTCATGCATTCAAGTATGACACTTTCAGACAGTCCTGTAATATTGCTTCCACGTCACATTTCAACTCATCCCACTGACTGAAATTGAGTCCTATCATCTGCCTTCCCTTCTTCAGTCTCACTCTATACTGTATCTACTTGTACACTAACTGCCCCAACCTCAGCCCTATCACTCCAGTTCCCATCCCCCTTCCAAATTAGGGGAGGTAAACATTTTCTTTCTTTTTAAATCTTTTTATTGAATAAGTATACAAAAAGGTAAGCTATATAGGCACTAATACACTTTTAGAATATAATAAAATTACAGGAGAAATTAATACAAAAAAAATGATACAAACTATGTAATTTAAACATAACGTACCAAGGTAACATAATAGTATACTAATTTTTCTATATATATCAATAGAGAAAAGGGAAAAAACCCCCCCAAAAAAAAACCACCGTGCAACTAACTAAAAGCAAAGCAAAGCAATGGGCTAACTTGAAACCAAACAGAGTTAAAAAACTTAAAATCACGTCCTCAATCCCGACCTCCATTAAAAACAGTAAAAAAAAACAAGAAGGGTATATATTACATTAAATGAAAATATTGAATAAAAGATCTCCAGGTCTGTTCAAATTTAAATGAGGAGTCATAAAGATTGCTTCTAATTTTCTCCAAATTCAAGCATAATATCGTCTGAGAAAACCAAAAAAAGGTAGTTGGAGCATTAAGCTCTTTCCAATGTTGTAAGATACATCTTTTCGCCATTAAAGTAAGAAATGCGATCATTCTACGGGCTGAAGGAGAAAGATTACTGGAAATTTTTAGGTAGTCCAAAGATAGCAGTAATAGGGTGAGGAGAGACATCTATATTCAATACCTTGGAGATAATATTAAAAATGTCTCTCCAAAAAGTTTCCAGAGTAGGACAAGACCAAAACATATGAGTTAAAGAGGCTACCTGCCCCAGACATCTATCACAAAAAGGATTAATATGAGAATAAAAACGAGCTAATTTATCTTTGGACATATGTGCTCTATGAACAACTTTAAATTGAATTAGGGAATGTTTAGCACAGATAGAGGAAGTATTGACTAATTGTAAAATCTGCCCCCAGTCATCCACGGAAATAATAGATCCCAATTCTTGTTCCCAATCTGACCTAATTTTATCAAATGGAGCTTTCCTAAGTTTCATAATAATATTATAAATAATAGCCGATGCACCTTTCTGACATGGATTAAGGTTAATTATAGTATCTAAAATGTATGTAGGAGGAAGCATTGGAAAGGAAGAAAGTATAGTACTTAGGAAATTTCTAACTTGTAGATATCTAAAAAAATGTATTCTTGATAAATTATATTTATTAGATAATTGTTCAAAAGACATCAGGGAACCATCTAAAAATAGATCCAAAAACCGTGAAATACAATTAGTCTTCCAAATTTGAAAAGCACGATCCGTAAAAGAGGGAGGAAAAAATATGTTACCTAAAATAGGAATCGTTAACCCAAATTGGTTAAGATCAAAAAATTTTCTGAACTGAAACCAAATACGTAAGGTATATTTAACTATCGGTTTAGACACCTGTTTGAGGCGTTTCAAATCAAAAGGAAGAGAGGAACCTAAAATAGAGCCAAGTTTATAGCCCTGAACAGATTAATTCCAATGCTACCCATTTAGGAATGGATAGTATATCCTGGTCAAGTAACCAAAATTTCATATATCGAATATTAATTGCCCAATAATAAAATCTAAAGTTAGGTAATGCTAAGCCTCCATCTCTCTTAGCTTTCTGTAAATGTATTTTACCCAGTCTCGGGTTTTTATTTTGCTAAATAAATGAAGAAATTTTGGAGTCAACTTTATCAAAAAAAGATTTTGGAACAAAAATTGGTAATGCCTGAAATATATATAAAAATTTTGGCAAAAAAAAACATCTTAACTGCATTAATATGACCAATCAAAGTTAAATATAAAGGAAACCATTTAGATGAAAGTTGAATAATATGATCAATTAAGGGTAAAAAGTTAATCTTAAATAAATCTTCGTATTTACAAGTAATTTTAATCCCAAGATATGAAAAATAATTATTAATCAATTTAAATGGAAAGTTATGATATAAGGGAAGTTGTTTATTAATCAGGAAAAGTTCACTCTTACTAAGATTTAATTTATAACCTGAAAAAAGACCAAATTGTGCTAATAGCTCTAAAACAGCAGGGATGGATTTTTGGGGATTAGAAATATATAAAAGTAAGTCATCAGCATAAAGTGATATTTTATGGGACTTTAAGCCCCGAGTTATCCCAGTAATATTTGGAGATTCTCGAATGGCAATTGCAAAAGGTTCTAATGCAATATCAAATAATAAAGGACTAAGAGGACACCCTTGTCGAGTACCTCGAAAAAGAGGGAAAAAAGGTGAGCTTAGAGAGTTAGTATGGACCGAGGCCACAGGAGAATGATATAACAATTTAATCCAGAATATAAATTTCGAGCTAAAATTAAACATTTCAAGCACCTTAAATAAATAAGGCCATTCTACTCTATCAAAAGCTTTCTCAGCATCTAAAGAGATAACACACTCAGGAACATTTTGTGAGGGAGTATAAACAATATTTAACAGTGTGCGAATATTATAAAAAGAGTAACAACCTTTAATAAAACCCGTTTGGTCTTCCGAAATAATAAAAGGAAGTACTTTTTCTAATCTATTTGCTAATAACTTAGAAAAAACTTTAGAATCAACATTTAATAAAGATATTGGTCTATAAGATGCACATTGAGCAGGATCCTTATCCTTCTTTAATATTAGAGAGATTGACGCTCTATTGAAAGATTCAGGAAGTTTACCAAGTTTTAATGAAGCCTCAAAAACCCTACAGAGCCAAGGGATTAATGAAGGTGCGAAACATTTATAAAATTCTACAGTAAACCCGTCAGGGCCAGGAGCTTTCCACAAATTCATAGAGAAAATAACATTCTTAATCTCATCCGTGGTAATGGAAGTATCTAACATAGAAGACATATCCTGTGAAATCTCAGGGAAGTCTAGATTATCTAAAAAATCATTCATATATTTAGGATCTCGAGGAGACTCTGATTGATATAAGGAAGAATAAAAATTACAGAAAGTTTGATTAATCCCCACATGATCAAGTATCAGTCGGTCATTTTGGTTACAAATCTGATTAATTTGAGATTTAGCATAATTAGACTTCAGTTGATTAGCCAACAGTTTGCCAATTTTGTCACTGTGTACATAAAATTCACTTCTTGTTTTCTTTAATTGGTTTACAATCGAGGACGAAAGTAATAAACTGTGTTCCATTTGAAGTTCAGTTCTTTGTTTATATAACTCCTCAGAAGGAGCTATAACATATTTCTTATCAATTTCCTTAATCTAGTCCACGATTGCCAACTCCTCCTGCTTCAGCTTCTTCCTCAAAGCAACAGAATACGAGATAATCTGACCGGAATATAAGCTTTAAAAGTATCCCAAAGAATGTTCACAGAAATATCCTCTGTATAGTTAATTGTAAAAAAAAGATCAATCTGTTCATTCATAAAGTTAACAAAGTCCGAGTCCTGAAGCAACAGCGAATTAAAACGCCATTGTCTATTATTTTGTGTATTGGCCTGAATTTTAATAGAAAGCTTAAGTGGAGCATGATCCGAAATGGTTATAGAGTCATAATCACATTTAATCACTGAAGAAATAAGACGAGAATCAATAAAGAAATAATCAATTCTTGAATAGGAATGGTGAACATGTGAAAAAAAAGAAAAATCTTTTTTCCTGAGGATGCAAAAAACGCCAAATGTCCGTCGACCCAGAATCAGAGAGGAATGAATTAATCAAAGTTGCAGATTTATTAGGTAAGGTCCGTAGAGGAGCCGAACGGTCCAAAGCTGGAGATAAACAGGTATTAAGATCTCTGCCCCAGATCAATGAAAACTCATTCAAATTCGGGAAATGATTGAATAATGATTTATAAAATTCTGGGCAGTCCATATTAGGAGCATAAACATTAACCAAAACTACCTTTTTATTAAATAGTAGACCACTAACCAATAGAAATCTACCATTCGGATCAGAAAAAATATCAGGTTGTATAAAAGTAACTGAGGAGTCTATAAAAATAGAGAAGGGGAGGTAAACATTTGGTCAGTGATACTGAGAAGTGCTGAGTAACAGACAGATCTTGAATGGTATGTGCATAGATCGCTGAAGATCACAAGTCAGATAAATAGCATGAGAATTAATATAAGCATTTATTTTTTAACACAACCAAAGGAAATAAAGCAAGGTTGCCATGCTAGAATTGTGCATAACTTTCGTTAAACCATAGCTGAAATGTATCGTCTACTCTTTTGGGATATGATAGCTTGAAAGGAGGCAAATTAAATGGATGTTGATGAGAATGGAGAATTTTAGCACTGATGAGAGTTGAATCAGATGAGACTAAGGAAAGATTTAATCATGTATGCTAAAACTATGAAAGGCCTACATAGGGTAAACAGAAGAAACTATTTCCATTAGCTGAGAGGTCATTATCTAGTAGCATAGCTGTTTGATTATTGGATCAATTACAGAGGTGCTGAGCAAGAAAAAAAAACACCTCTGTGTGCATTGGATCTTACGTTGTAAAACATGTTGTCAATGACCTGTTGTGTATTTAATATTTCAGTAATATTTGAGTAATCTTGTAGGTATATTGCTTGATTAAGCATTCTTTCATTTAAATAATTCATATGCTAATTCATATAATAATATGGGTTATATGTGTAAATACATAAATTTCATAAGTCGTCATGCTACCATGTGATATGTGAGCTCCTTGCTTAAAGTAAATACAAAGTTAGACAAATTTCAGATGCCCTTGTCTTCATTTGAATTATGATTATGATTATGATTGAGGACACACAGTCCCCTTTTATTGTCATTTAGTAATGCATGCATTAAGAAATGATAAAAATGTTTTTCCAGAATGATATCACGAAAACACATGACAAACTGACTTAAAAGCTAACAAAAACCACATAATTATAACATATAGTTACAACAGTGCAAAGCAATACCTTAATTTGATAAGAACAGAACATGGCACAGTAAAAATCTCAGAGGCTCTCGGAAATCCCACCATCTCACGCAGATGTTAAACCTCCAGTGCCACCAACTTGCCGATGCAGCATCCCAGAAGCATCTGACCACAGCGCGACTCCGAGTCCATCTGAAAAACTCCGAGCCTCCGGCCACCTATTCGACACCGAGCACCGAGCACCATCTCTGCCCAGCATTTGGGGCCTTCGTCTCCGGAGATTATCGATCGCACAGTTGCAGTAGCAGTGAAGCAGGCATTTCAGAGGTTACTCCAGATGTTCCTCTGCGCTTCTCACAGCTGTCCCCACCAAATCCGGATTATGCACGGCACCCCTAGTTACACATATTGATATTCATTTGGAATGGAACTAATGTTCATTCGGAACATTAGTTTAATGTTTTGAAGTTAAAAAAAAGATAATAGAGGTGACGTAGTGATGAGGTATTTTTGAAATGAACCCAAGATGGGTACCAACCACTATGGGAACCATAGTGAGACAATCAAACTAAAAAAAAACGCAACAGGGAATGAGGAGTAAAGCAAATGCCCAGTAAGTGCAGAGACAGTCAAGTTTAAAAAAAGCAATAAATAGAAGAACTCAGGGTTCATAAGCAATGAGCACTAGGTGATTATTATTATATAAAAGAGAAGAAATGGCTGGCTACATTGGAAAGATTGGTTCATTTGAATCCACAAGAGATAACTGGCTCGTGTACTGAGCAAGTTGAACCATATTTTGAAGCAAATGAAATAGCCAATGAAAAATGAGTAACAATTTTACTGAATGCATTTGGATTTAAAGGTATACAGTTTGCTTTGAAGTTTAACTCTTCGAACCAAACCAGCATAAATGAGCTTTGCTGCTATTGTGAAAGTAACACAAGAACATTTAGCACCAAAGCCATTGTTGACTGCAGAACACTTTTGATTTCATAAGCGGAATCAAAAGGAAGGGAAGTCCATTTCAGCATATGCCGCTGAATTAAAGAAGTTGTCCGAGCATTGTCAGTTCAGTAATGATCATTTAGTTTGTGGAATCTTACAAGAAAACATTGAAAAATGGCTCCTAACTGAAGCACAACTTACATTTAAAAGAGCAGTTGAAATCACTGATTCAATGGAAACCACAGACCGAGAAGCAATTGAGTTGCAGTCAGGAATGAAAGTGACCGTGACCAAAATTGCAAAGTCTAAACAGAAACTGGCCTGGCAGGGTTACAAATACATCAGACGAATACAGATTTAAGGACAAAACTTGCAGAAAATGTAACAAAGTAGGACACATACAGAGTATAAAAACGCAGACACGAGGAAATCCGCAGATGCTGGAAATACAAGCAACATACACACAAAATGCTGGTGGAATGCAGCAGGCCAGGCAGCATCTATAGGAAGAGGTACAGTCAATGTTTTGGGATGGGACCCTTCATCAGGACTAACTGAAAGAAGAGATAGTAAGAGATTTGAAAGTAGGGGGGAGGAGAAGGAGAATGACACACAGAGTATGTCAGGAAGGCAAAAATAAATACACAGAGTAAAGAAAATGATAAGAAGTCAAGCTGCAGTTTCAAAAAGAGAACCAACTTGCTTGCTGTTGATGAAAACTCTGATAATGATGAGACTGACACAGGGCTGCGTAGCTTTAAGATATACAGTGTGAAAACTAACAATAAACAATCAATATTGCTTACACCAGAAGTGAATGTTACAATTACAACCAGGGATTCATCAGATGATGTTGTGGATGAGGAAACCAAGAGAAGAGATCAGATTGTAAAGGGAGCAATAGAAGCATTAATAAGAGAATCCAGTGAATCCTGGAATTTAGTTCCAGTGAACTAAATGCCCCTTCCTAAGATCAAGATGCACATCCGAGAAGAAGAAATAGGAAATGCAAAAGGAGAGGAAAGGTGTCCAAAGCTGTGAGAATTAATTACTGCAGTCTCATAGTCAATTCCTACAACTACCTTGAAGGAGGCCCCAGAACCGGAGATTACTTCATAGCCACTCTATCTATATATATATACACATACACAGACTATATATACATATATAGTCTTGTTAAACATTCTTGTTCATTTAAACAATTCATTATGTGTTATATGTATAAGTAAGTGAATTGCATACATCATTATACTATCACATGATAAGTGCGCACCTCCTTTAAAGTAAACACAAAGCTGGATTCACATTTTGGACTCCCATAATCTTCCTTTGAATTAGTTTAATGTTTTAATTTTGCAAGACCCCCCCCCCCCACCAGTGTCCAGAATAATAGCTGGATTTTCTCATTGCTACCACGACGAAGGAGGCACAGGAGCCAGAAAGCACACACTCAGTGATTCAGCAACAGCTTCCCCTCTACCATATGATTTCTGAATGGACATTGAAACCATAAACACTACCTCGCTACTTTTTTTGTTTTTATTTTTGCACCATTTAATTTAACTATATATATATGTATATTCATACACATACTTACTGTAATTCAGTTTTTTTCTATTATTATATATTGCACTGCACTGTTGCTGCAGGAATAACAAATGAGATGCTATACATTTGTATGATTGCATGATCCTCTGGTAGGTGTTGTTTTAAAATGCTTCAATTAGATGCATACCCCATAAATTTTTTGAGTCAAACTTGTCTCCAACTTTTCAAGAAATTCTTCCAACACTTCAGAAATTTGGCCATGACTTGTGAAGCAAGTTATAAATATAATAATTTTTGAACATTATTGTACAAATTAATAACAGAAAAACAAACTCAGTTTCAATCAGTTTGTTAAATGAAATCTTCAGAAAGTAAATTTTATCACTTGTTATATTCACTATTTCCATAATGGCACTGGAACATTCAATGTTACAATTAAGGCTCTCCAATGATTAAAAAGTAATTGCTATTAATCGTTTGATTATATAAAAACTTACTGCAGTTTTTATCACATTTTAAATAATAATGAAATATTTTTGAATACTTCATCAGGAAAGCACTGACTGAGAAGGGGAGGTGCTGAGCAGCAGAGAGTGTGGGATAGAGAGGGAATGGTTGATGTAGAGAGATCGGGTATGAGGTTGCAGAGTAGGGAGCTAAGAATAGAGAGAATGCATGAATATGGAGAGAGCATAGATGGAGCTGGGCAACAGGGGAATAGACAGAGTGAAGGAAGTGAAGAGTGCAAGCACAGGGAAGGGAAGGAAATAAAGGGAGGAAGAAAGAGGGAGAATAGGTTGGGGTTCTGTTCCAAGTTAGTAGTTGGAGGTTGCAGAACAAATCACCGGTACCCCAGATCTTAAACAAAGGAGCCAAGTCCAGACTCCATGCGTATTAAAGATTAAGCATTACCTCAACTTCTTTCGCACCTTCATATGCTTACATGGGCTTCTTGAGGGTCCTCTGGTTTCACCTCATTCCCAAAAGATGCCTGGTTGGTCAGTTAATTGGACACTATAGTTATGTATAGTGTATGTAAATAGTAGGAGAATAATGGTGGTAATGGAGAGAACAGATCTTAGACAAGTTGACAGAGAAATGGGATAGATGGTTTGCTCTGAGAGGCTGCACAGAATTAGTACCATGTAGCTTCCTTCTATGTTGTGAGGAACCTGCATTAGGAAAACTTGCTTCACTCGACCTGTTTTGTCCTTCTCTCCCCTTTCCTCTCTTCCTCTCCTCAATCCCTCATTCTACCTCTCAGCAAATGGCCCCTTCTGTTTCTTTCCCTCTCTCTTTTCCTTTCCTCACTTTACCCTCACCCATTTCTTCCCTTTTCTCTCCCTTTAGTCGATACTTTCTTTATTCCCTCTTGCCATTACCCTTCTTCTTTCTCTTCTTTCTTTTCCTCTTCTTCCCTTTTCCCTTCTACTTTTCTCATCCTTTTCCTCTCCTCTTCCCTTTTCCCCTTCAGTTCCCCTCTCTTACTTCCCTCAGACCCCACTTTTTCAGTCCATCCCTTCTTCCAATCTGTCCTCTTTCCCTTGCACCTCTCATCCTTTATCATTTCCTTTTCCCTCCATCCTCCCTTTTCACTTTCTGTCTCTCTCTGTTCACACAATTTATACACTAAGCTTGCAGACACATATTTAACAAAAAGTTTTGCTTCCAAAGAGCGTGTCAAATAAAAATAGGGTATAACCTGCCACTTCCACTATTCCTGGTGATGCAGTTATTTTGATGGATGCTGCATTAGAAATATTCAGAACACCAAAAAGAAATTTATTTCCTGTGCTACTTTTTGCTTTGGTGTGTTTGTTAAGATACGTTCCCAAAGGCTCTGTCTTTGCATTAGAAATTTAAAAAATAGCTAAAGATCCTCTTGGGACCTGCAGAGAATCTGAATCAGAATCAGGTTTTTATCACCGGCATGTGACATGAAATTTGTTAACTTAACAGCAGCAGTTCAATGCAATACTTAATCTAGCAGAGAGAGAGAGAGAGAGAGAAAAGAAAAATAATAAATAAATAAATAAATAGAATAAAACATAGTAATAAATAAAGTAAATCAATTACATATATTGAATAGATTTTTAAAAATATGCAAAAAACAGAAATACTGTATATTAAAAAAAGTGAGGTAGTGTCCAAAACTTCAATGTCCATTTAGGATTCGGATGGCAGAGGGGAAGAAGCTGTTCCTGAATCACTGAGTGTGTGCCTTCAGGCTTCTGCATCTCCTACCTGATGGTAATAGTGAGAAAAGGGCATGCCCTGGGTGCTGGAGGCCCTTAATAATGGATGCTGCCTTTCTGAGACACCGCTCCCTAAAGATGTCCTGGATACTATGTAGGCTAGTACCCAGGATAGAGCTGGCTAGACTTACAACCTTCTGCAGCTTCTTTCGTTCCTGTGCAGTAGCCCCTCCATACCAGACAGTGATGCAGCCTGTCAGAATACTCTCCACAGTACAACTATAGAAACTTTTGAGTGTATTGAGCTTCTATATACTACCAGAATGATATATGTAGTTGGAGTTTTGCGAAGTTTAATCCTTTATCATTTATCATCAAATACTGGCGTTCCAATTTTTTGCTACAAAATCTGCAAATTCGTTTCAACTACCATCAATACCTGCAGTCAGGAAATCACTCCCGCTCATATATTACTGAAGACGTTTGGTCATTATATTTCCTATACGCTTAATGAGGCTATTGACTTCTATATAATGAGTCAGTTCTTGCTGGATGGGACAGGCATCTGCTCTCACCGTCAGCATCACCCCTCACCCATTCTTATGTGAGTTGGTTGCAAATGACTATTTTGCCAGCCCAAACCATCCGGAACTCTAGGTGATAACTGAGAGATATCAGGGGTTCAAATGATGCATTGAGAAAGGGTTGAAACTGAAACCTCAATGACAGCTTTAGCAGCTAGCCAACCACCATCACCCGGCTTTGCTGCCTGTGAAAGCTGTAAGGATTTGTAAACACCATTGAATGCCTGAGGAATTCAAAAATATTTTAGAAAGCTATTTCAAATAAGTAAGTGTTTCAAATATTTTCTTTATCTTTTATCTTCAATACAAAAAGGGTTTTAGCAAAGGAACTCCATCCTATAAAAAGAAGATCACAAATTGGCATAGCCACAGGTTTAGCAAAGGAACCAATGTATGACTGTCAATGTGACCATTTCTCTTTCACGTTCTCCCTTATTTATAAAGTTTTTAATCACAATGATAATGCACCGTTATCATGGAAATGGCAGTATTCTATTACCCTCTGTTCTAATCCGAATCAATCCTATCCACTTTATAGCTGCAAATATTAATCTGGAATTTAGATTCTGGATCTGCTCTATTCCACTTAGAGGCCTGTAGGCTTGATAAGGATTTACTGTGGAGATAGAGTGAAAGCTCGCTTGGGTATCGAGGCAGCAGAGTGAGTTACAGCATAGTCCCTTCAAACCTTCAAGTCAAAATAGAGAAAAAGTGTGGTCTCTCAGCTCAGTCCTTTAGTAGTAAGAACCAATGTGAAACAAATTGGAGTCATTCTGAATCCAATTACTAACTGGTCACATTACTAAGAAATACCATAAGGATAATTGCTTTGGCATTCAAATGTGAGTCAGTAAAACCGAGAGCAAAAGAAATACCCTTTGAAACATCTTTGTCTACCAGAAAAATTTTTCAGTGTTCTATTTATATATATATATATATATATATATATGTGAGTGTGTGTGTGTGTGTGTGTGTGTGTGTGTGTATATATATATATATGTATGTATATCCACATTCCCACAATGCTGAACATTTTATACAGAGATTCATAATTTGGAAGCCTACTGCTCTACTTTATTTCACATAGTTGTTACATTTTCTTTAAAACAAGTGTTGTCAATTAACAGGGTCTTGCACAATGTCCTTCTGATCTGGCTTCCCAAGAAAAATAGATGTGTACTGAATTTTCTGATGAAAATCAACCCTAAATAGACATCGAATGCTGTAATATTATCTTCCCACCATGTTAGGGCTATCTTCCGGACTAGACTGGAATCAACGAGAGATGCTTGACAGCACTGGCAGGATTTGAATGACATAACCTCCTACAAAGTTAAATCTTGCAGCATAGGGGACAGCAGAGCTTCACTTCCAGATGAGCTCAATGCCTTCTATGCTCACTTTGACCACCAGAACAGGGTGGAACCATCATGCAATCCCATGTTTCCTGATGATCCTTTGGTCTCAGTATCGTAGTTCACCTGCGAGCTGCCTTCGAGAGAATGAATCCAGGGAAGGCGTCTGGTTTGGATGGAGTACCTGGCCAAGTACTGAAGTCCTGTGTCAACCAAATGGCTGGTATGTTCATGGATATTTTCAACCTCTTGTTCTTGCAGTGTGTGGTACTCATATGCTTCAAGCAGGCTTCAATCATACCGGTGCCTAAGAAGAGTATGTTAACCTACCTCAATGACCATCACCCAGTGGCACTTGCATCCACAGTGATGAAGTATTTTGAGAGGCTGGTATCTAAGCGTATCAGCTCCTGGCTGAATGGCAACTTGGATCTGCTCCAATTTGCTTACTAAAGCAACAGGTACACAGCAAACTATCTCTTTGGCTCTTCACATAACCCTGGAACAACTGAACCATAAAGGTGCACACCTCAGGATGCTCTTTATCGATTACAGCTCAGCATTTAATAATATCATCCCTCAAAACTAATCAGAAAACTATAAGACCCGTGTCTCAATACCCCCTTGTGCAATTGGATCCCAGATTTCCTCACTTACAGACCCCAATCAGTTCGGATTGGCAACAACATCTCCTCCACAATCTCCATCAGCACAGGAGGACCGCAGGAATGTGTGCTTAGCCCCTGCTCTACTCACTTACACATATGACCATGTGGCTAAATTCAGCTCCGACACCATACACAAGTTTACTGAAGACACCACTGTTCCGGGCTATATCAAAGGAGGTGATGAATCAGCATCCAGGAGGGAGATTGAAAATGTGGCTGAGTGCTGTAATAACAACAACCTGTCACTCAATGTCAATAAGACAAAGACTTCAGGAGAGGGAAACCAGAGGTCCATAAGCTAGTATTGATCAGAGGATCCGAAGTGGAGAGGGTCAGTAACTTTAAATTCCTAGGTGTCACTATCTCAGAGGACCTGTCCTGGACACATTATATAAATATGATTGCAAAGAAAGCATGGCACTGTCTCTACTTCCTCAATAGTTTGCGGATATTGGGCATGTTATCAAAAATCTTGGCAAACTTCTATAAATGTGTGGTGAACTGGCTTCATTACAACCTAGAATGGGAACACCAATGCCTTTGTGGGGAAAATCCTATCAAAGGTAGTAGATTCAGCCCAGTACATCACGGGTAAAGCCCTCCTAACTATGGAGCACATCTGTATGAACCGTTGTTGTGGAAAAGCAGCATCCATCATCAAAGATCCTCACTTTTCTCATTGCTGTCATCAGGTAGAAGGTACAAGTGCCTCAGGACTCGCACCAGCGGATTCAAGAATAGTTACTATCCCTCAGACATTAGGCTCTTGAAAAAAAAGGGATAACTACACTGATTCTATTTCTGGTGTTCTCACATCACTTTATGGACTCTTTATCTCATTATTTCATGCTCTTTCATCTCATGTTATTTTATACGTACTTGTTATTTATTGCTATTTCTTTATATTTACATTTGCACAGTTTGTTGTTCATTGATCCTGTTTACAGTTGCTCTTCTATTGATTTGCTAAGTATGCCTGCAGGAAAATGAATTTTAGGGTTGTGTGTGGTGACATGTAAGTACACTGATAAAAAAAAAATTACTTTGAACTTTGGTGTGATTCCATGTTTATCCTCATATCATGCTAAGTTCAAGCTGTTCGGTATACTGGCTACTAAGCAAGTAATGCACCACGCATTAGTTAAAGGCGTAGTGTTCCATAAGTGGGCTCTAGGCCTCAGATGCCAGAGTTAAAGTCTGCTTCCAGTCAGCCCTTTGACAGTTTGCTGGTTAAAGGCTTTTGAACTGATATTAAATGTGTCTGGCATTTAGAGATGTCTAAAATCAGTCCAAATTGATAAAGTCATTAAAAGAATCATTAAAAAAACAAATAAATTTAGTTAAAATCCATTAAATCACTAAATTAATGTAAAACAGAAAAAATAGAGAAAGTAAAGTAAGTTTAACATGAAACTAAGTTAATTAAAATGGGGTTTCTGCTTGTACCCCAACTACAGCTGGCGTAAAGATGGGATAGGAAGCAAAGTCCATCCAGTTCCTTGGTTCAGCATCTCATTTTAGCTTTGAGTACTACAAATACCCCGAAAGGGAGACATGGATGGTGGTGTCCATCAGTGAAAATGGCATCTTTGTCATATCAGACATATGGAGGAAGAGTTTAGGAACATAAAGCCTTACACAGTTACCTAAAAACTGTGGAAGAAACATTTCCATTCATTAATTCAATGTGTAAGCACATATATCATGTAAAATTTCTTCCTCAGTTTCTGGTCTAAACAATTTTCCTATCATATTGTGAATGTATATGGAATTGGGGTATGTGTATTGCACATCCATGTTCCAAATGGCAGGATAACTGCACTTTGCTTCACTTGAGTACAATCTAGGAATGTTCCCAACTTAATTGCTGATGAATTTCAGTCATCACTAAGCCAGTGGAATGTGCCAGAGAAGTGCTACTAAACCTCACATACTCACAAGTAACCAGAATCCAAATCTGAGTCAGGTTTAATCTCACTGACATATGCCATGACTTTTTTTTTGCTTCGTGCAAGCCCAGTACAGTGCAAGACATAAAAGTTATTGAATGTTACAATCAATAAATAAATTATGCAAATGAGTAATCCAAAAATAGTGAGATGGCACAGGGGGTGAGGGGGTGAAAACTGTTCCTAAAACATTGGGTATGTGTCTTCTGGCTCCTGTGCCTACTTGCTGATAGCATTAATGAGGAGAGCATGACCTAGATGGTGAGGGCCCTTAATAATGGATGCCACATTCTTGAGGCACTACCTTTGGAAGATGTCTTTGATGGTGGGGAAGATCGTGTCTGTGATGGAGCAGGCTGAGACTACATACATTTGCAATCTTTTTAGATGCGACACGTTGGACCCTTATTACCAGACAGTATGACAATTAGTAAGCATGCTCTCCACTGTACACCTATCTAAGTTTGCAAGTATATGGTAATATAACAAATCATTCAAATACCTAATGAAGTACAACTGTTGGTGTGTCTCTTTCATGATTGCATTAATCTGTGTGGCCCAGGATAAATGCTGATGCCCAGGAACTTTAAGCTGCTCACCCTTTCTACCACTGACCCTTCAATTGGGATTGGTGTGTGTTCTCCTGACTTTCCTTTCCTGCAGTCCATAATCGATTCCGTGGTCTTGCTCTTTTCTCACTGCTGCCATCAGGTAGGAGGTACAAGTGCCTCAGGACTCACACCAGCAGGTTCAAGAACAGTTACTTTCCCCAGCCATCAGGCTCTTGAACAAAAGAGGATAACTACACTTAACCATTTGAGATCACTTTAAGATGTCCATATCTTGTTATTTCATGCGCTCCTTATTTATTTTTATTTATTTATATTTGCACGGTTCGTTTTCTTTTATGCCCTTGTTCTTTCATTGGTCCTGCTTACAGTTCCTGTACTATAGATTTGCTGAGTATACCCACAGGAAAAAGAATCTCACAGTTGTCAGTGGTAACACGGATGTACTCTGATAATAAATTTTACTTTGAACTATTATTCTGTATTGCATTGTACTGCTGCCACAAAGACAACAAATTTCACAACATATGCTGGTGATATTAAACTTGATTCTAATTCTGGTAAACTGATATAGAACTTGTGTTTAATGGATGTTTTGTGTAAGGCATGCTTTCTCATGCACTTCAGTGAGCTGGTCAAAAACAATCTGAAACTAACTTTATATATAGGATCTATTAAGTCTGTATCTACTTGTGTGGTTTATTAGCCTTGGTAACACAAACAACAAGGAGTAATTCTAAGAATATAATTCCTAAAATCACTGTTGGGTTTCCAGCCTCATATTGGACACCAGCCCAAAATGCACGTATTTTAATATTATTCAGGCTTCTGCAGTAGTTCTTTAAAAGTTGCCAAATAAATTTTGGACTGGTCACTGAACCAAATATTACATGAATCACATTCAGTTTTTTTTTGTTACAGTAGATAAAGGGCTTTGTTTGATCAAGATGTTAGGTTGCATCACTAGAAGATCTGTAGGCCTCAGGGACAACAAGCTTCATGAGTGAAAGTGCAGAAAATTTGGATTCCTATTGTAGCATCATAATCCTTGGCTAGAAACAAGGAATTAAAGCAAATTTGCTGAACTGTTTTAATCTCTTGTAAACAAGAGCAAAGTTAATTAGCAATTTTCTTTCTAAGCCTTTTCCAGCCAATTCTTTTTTCTTTTGTATATATCCGCATTTCAGTCCCATTCTCTGCCTTACAGTTGTAGCATTTGGCTGTTGACATTTGCATTCTGCCTTGTATCTAGTGAGCAATAGGTGTATTACAAACATAAAGAATATTACCATTTTACTTCAGGTATGTTAGATATAAGTAGAAAAGGGCTGTCTACAGAATTGTTTGTTGTCAAAAAGGAAATTTGGCTTTTTTGTTTGACTTTTCAGGTAGAATGCCAATTTTTCTTTAAAACCAACAACCTTGATTGCAAATCCTAATGACAACCACAGGTCTGAGAGTGAATATTCTACTGCAAAATACACATTCCTTGACAAAAAAACACAAAGAAATAATCTAATCGTGACTGATATATGAATATGTCCAAAATATTGAAGCTTGTATGAAGAACCACATGTGGTTAATGTATTAATATTAATTACACTGGAAAAATAGGTATTATTTCATCAAAATAGATTCGGTACAAACTTAAAATGTTTTTAAATCAAAGGTTCTTGCAATTTGAAGGACTGGAGCTTAATTCTTGAAATATCTTTTTTTTCGTATACATGTAATTTAATTCTGATCTAGACATAACCTCAATCCAGTGGTGGTTTATTTTGGCAGAATAGGTACAGTATACAGTATCCAAAGGCTGGAGCAAAAAGATCCAAGGTTTCAATAGAAAAGGACTTGCCAATGTGAAGCATGGATAATCTAAGGAATGCTGCAATCCACTCATGAATATATTAAAATCTGGTTTTGGCAATCAAGTTACTGCAAAATAATTTAAGTAAATCACTTGTGAACTATGCAGAAAACAGCCTTAGGTTAAAGCTTAAAAATTGGATTCTGCCCATGGGTCAGTATGAAATCTTTAAAAACATGAGTAATAAAGAGGGATTTCAATTTGATGCAATGGTGTAATTTATAAATAAATTAGAATATTGGTCAAAGCCCCCCACAAAGAATAGGCATGTAGTTTCAGCTGAGATTTCAATGCAGTAGTTGGGAAATTTAAATCCAAAGTAAGGACATATTTTATAATGATGATTGTTAACACAGATACACACACATACTCACGCACCATGTGCAAATTTCAGTGGAACAGCAATGAAGTGATGTAACAGATTTTCAGCAAGCGCAAATACAGTAAATGGAAGGAGAGGATGTGAAATCTGCATACAGTGGTTAAGTAGAAAAACTAACAAATACCAAAGGAGAATATTAGTCCAGATTGTGAACACAGATATCAGATTCTGGTGTGGTTCTCAAACGTACAACCTTCTAATATGGTGACAAGAATAATAGCAAATGTACCAAGCTGGCATATGTAGCACCAACTAATTGCTGGATAAATATTCCTTTCCGGATTCATTGGCACCGGAATTATCTAAATAAACACAATCACTATGTTGGCACAGGGTTCACCACTAAGTGCTTCTAACAGAGACACTCCCTGCTTCATTTCCTTCCTAAACCTCCAATTTTCAGTCACAGAGAAGTGATCAGATTCAGTGCCAAATTATTAAAGTAGAACATGCTTACAGTGTTGACTGGAGCCATTCTGAGGAACTGTGCATAGTTTACCACAGAAATCTAGCTTCCCTTTGTGAATAAATTGATCCACCAAGAAAACAAATGATCTGACCAGTATACGAGAAATATATGTCCTGCCAAACAGTCACTGCCCACTGATTTCCTGTAGGTGGCATTGATTTTATATTTATTCAGAACAGAAATATTTTAATATTATTTGGCTTCAAATCCTATAACATTCTTGAATTTCATGTCTCATTTGATTCTCAATTATTATCAAAGTATCTCCTCTATGTTATAAGTTGAATGTTTTCCTCAAATCATAAACATGCAAAGCCATGGCTGTAAAGAGAGAAACAAAATTTAGTCTTTGAACAACTGATCCTTCTCAAAATGCTGATGTGTTAAAGATGCAACAGGTTTTAGCCTAGTACAGAGGCTAAGAATCTGAGAAGAAGAAACAGAGAGGAAGATCTATGAAAGGATGGAAGGTGTGAAAGTCTAAATTACAAAAAGAGTGAACATACAAGTTTAAAGAGAATGAAATAAAAATGTGGTTCATTCACCAGCAGGAAGTGGACATTGACTGGACACTACCAGGGATTGGACACTGCCACACTGTCTTCACACCTACAGGGGGCAGCAGACCATCTTTACACTGACAAGGTGATTGTCCCCATACTGACAGAATCAAGTAAATGCTGCACAGTTAATATGCATCAAAATTAGCAATATCAGTCCATGGCCTGAACTCAGTAAGGATTTCACATCCACTTCATGCTGGCAGGAACTATCTATAATTTGTCCAATTTCATATCACGTAATTAAATTTTATGCTCAGGAATTTTGTACAATGGTGTTGTAGATATTTGTCAGCTCACACATGGCGAACTTAAAACTCAACAAACTTGCATGAGCTGGCAAGAGTTGAATATTCCTTCAATCAATAGCAGCTGGAAGAACTACTCGTCTTCATATTCAGCATCATTATGTGAAAATAACATTTCAGCAGCCTACAACAGAAAACCTCTCTACTCCATCTTCCATGAGGATAAGACTTATGGACCAAAATTCCAGTGCTAAAGGATTCATTTCCTTCAAATCATATTCATAAAAAAATTAAATGTAAAATATATGCATTTGATCATTCACACAAAAAAAATCATCACTCAGTTCAGTCTTTGATTTATGCCTCTCCTTTACCCATAATGTAAACATGACATTTATTAGCTTTCATTTCAAGATCCTTAATGAGTTTTACACTCCTAAAATGTGGCATTAAAATAAGTTATTTCCACTCTTTCCTAGACAGCTGATTTAGTCAGTGCAGAATTTGAAGGAGAAATATTGCTCTCGATTTCTTTTACTAATCAGTAGCATAGAAATACTCTATGATAAAGTAATGTTTTTGTGGACTATGTGATTAAATTGTATCTCAAACACAGCTGCTGAATTCGATCAGATACTCCGTGTATGCACTTCTGCTAATTCCGTTCATATTAGGGCAGCATGGTAGCATAGCGCCAGCACGCAGGGTTCAATTCTCGCCACTGCCGGTGAAGAATTTGTACATTCTCCCAATGATCATGTGGATTTCCTCCGGACGCTCCGGTTTGCTCTGGTATTCCAAAGGCATACAGGTTAGTAGGTTAATTTGTCACACCGTACCACAATGTAACTCAAAATAAAAATTAAATAAAAATACAACCACTACACAAGGCGTATAGCAATATCAAACAGCATGCAATCTACACTTCGGCATTATCAAAGCAAAATGTTTGCATGTAGAGGATATGATGTTCAATTGGGGCCATAACAGTCTGTTGTTTTGGAATTGTTTCAAGATGAGGGACAGAGGATATGGGACGACATTAATCTCTTACTTACCCTTTTCCATAGAGGCTGGGAGTGTTGTCTCAGAGACAGAGGCTCTCAGTGGTTTTTTCAGTAATTGCTTCTATCCCTTCTCCTCTGAGAAACCTACACCTGGACCTCATGTATGAGAGATTTTTAGTGCCAGAGAGCCCCATTTAAAAGTGCCATAGGCCACTGCAAACTAGCGTTCTCTGCCAACACCCATTAAGTTGGGCCCGCTCAGCTCCTCATTTCATTCCTCAGAGATCTATTAAAATCATATGCTGAAGTGAAAGCAGCCATGTTGGAGTAAACCCGATTGCTCTTCTAAAAGGCCAGCACAGGAACGGCAGATGAAACAGCCACTCACTGTGGTGCAAGTTCCTATGATTTCTATAACATCATGAAAGAAGCCTTGCAAGGAACATTTACTCAACTTTACCTCTTCATCATGGCCTATGATTCCACAACAGTTCCTGTTCTGTATGACATTTAGATATCTTGATGACACTGAATATTCGACCATTACCTGTCTAAATAATTGACTCCTATCACAGTTCTGGTCTGGAATGTTGCACTATAACACAATACATACACACTGTCACTGTCCCACTGTTTCTCCCATCATACTTAAAATCTCAGGACCAAGGGGCACCATTGAAATACTGTGTGCTAAAATCTCCATGTTGCTTCCAAGTTTGACTCTGCAGTAATCTCTTTCGTAGCTCTGGGGAACACTAAGTATCATTCCCCTCTAATTCCCAACCTGCTGACCTCCACTTGATTTCAGAAATCAGTACAAGTGCCTGTCTCCCCCATCTCAATCTCCAAACCCCAACCCCAGCACCAACCCTCTTCCTCTTCAAGTCTGTACAATCCAATATCAATACTTCTGCCTCTGCGATTTGTCAGGCATCATACCACTATATTCTCTCTCAAACCTCTGCACATTAGCAATGTTCTTTTCTCTTTTAAGATCAATTATAAGACATATCCTCTTGAACATACTTTTGTCTGAGTCTGATGATGTGCATTTCCACCATGCACTTGGTGAAATATCTCAGTATTGAATGTGGTTCATAATGATCTTTCTGTAAAATTCACTTTTCTGAAAGGAAGAGGGTAAAAATGACGACTTGTGCAAGGGCAAGATTGAAAAGCTGTCAGCACTCATTATTTAAGCTCGTGTATTTAAAGAAAAATGACCATTGAGTTAAGTTATCTGAAGGCTATATATGAGCATCATTCAGAGGAGAAAGGGACCAAGCTGAAAAGGAAAAGACATTACCTTCCTCTGCCAGTCCTCTGTAAAGAAGTAAGCTTCCTTCAAGTTCTTGAAACTATGGTAACCTGTTAAACATTTCCTTGAGAATTATTGATAGGAGAGCTCTTATTTCACAATAGTTTTAGATTAAAGTTCTTTGAAAAAGCTTTGTGTGCAGAGCCAAATGAATGGTAAGTTAAATTCTTCAGCCCACCCCCTACTCCTATGAAAACCTTAACAGTCAATAATTAAACAAGTCATGCATGCCATTCCTATGAGTCAGTGGCTCCATTCAGTTCATTTCTTGTCTCTTATCTCTATGTTCCCAATTAATAATTAATATAGATTCTTAAATACAAACTTAAGTGGAAACACTAGGAAGCTGAGGATTCTAAAGGCACAAGGCAAACCTGTTGTTTCTTGTTAACTATTAAATGTCGTAATTCATCCCAAAAATGGCTTGTGTTAATAATGCGCTTGTGTGTGCGTGTGCTGATGTGTGTTGGTGTGTGCATGTCAATTGTTCTATTTGACTCTGCATGTGGTTATGGGTGCATGCTGATGTGACGGATGAGTACTGGGGTTCAGGGTTAAACTCTGTTTCATCAAAATTACAACACAGAAGCAAAACATTGAGACAAACTACTTCATGTTGTTGCTTATCATTTGAATAAACACTAGGCCGAATCTCATGTGCCTAAAACATATCCTATATCCTTTTATTCTCACTTCCTTCAAATATCTGTTGAACGTATAATTCTTCTCCGCTTCATCTGCCAAAAGTGGAATTTTCCAGTGGCCAATCATTTTAATTCCTATCCTCATCCACATTCCAACATGTTGGTCCATGACCTCCTCTTCTGTCATGCTGTAACTCTCCTATGGTAGAGGCGCAACATCTCATATTCCATTCATCCTGATGGCATGAACGTCGATTTCTCCTTCTTTTCCCCTCCCCCTTCCATCTTCTTCTATTCTCCATTCCGTCCTCTTACCTGTTCTCTTCAGTTGCCTATCAACTCCCCTTGTTGCTCCTCCTTCTTCCCTTTCTCCCATGGTCCATCTCTTCTCTTGTCAGATTCCTTTCCTTCTTCCACCCACCTGGTTTCACTCATTATCTTCTCGCTTGTCCTCCTTCCCCCCACACATCTTTTGATTCTAGCGTCTTCCACTTCATTTCCAGTCCTAAAGAAGTGTCTCAGGCCGAAATGTCGACTATTTATTCACTTCCATGGATGTTGCCTGACCTGCTGAGTTCCCCCAACATTTTGCATGTGTTTGTTTGTATTTCCAGTATCTGCAGAATCTCTTGCGTTCTGATTTGTTACTGCTTCCATACATTCCATAGTCCATAACCTTTTGAGCATAGGAATTTTTCCCTGCTCTCTGTCGTAAGTGTCTCCTGTCTTCTGTCTATGTCCTCTAGTTGCAAGCCCCTCAATCACTGGATAAAGTTTTACTAAAAATGATTGAACAATGACTGTCATCACCGGTTATTATCATTAAGTCTGACATGCCAGTCATTCATTGGAAAGGGGTGTATGGAGTGTCCAGGGAGGGATTCGCAACTCTAGTGAAGGGGTTTGTCATTTCTACTTTGGGGTAGCTTACTCACCTTTGGTCCCCACCAGACACTCAGCTCTCACTTATAGTTCCATGTAGCTGTTTGCATATGACAGCAGCTACATCCAGGTACACAGCTTCAACAGATGGGCTGAACCAGGTGAGGGTAGCCAGTGGGCCTCATACCCCATTGAGATAGGGACATGCCTATACCAGCATGGAAAGTCAGCTCCAGCAGACTGTGTGGGCGAGATCTGCAGTAAGATCCAATGACTTGGATTGTGGTTCTGTAATGCTCCATGGAGAGTGAAGGGCATGATGAGGTACAGAAGAAATCATGGTCATCCATTGCAATAAAGGATGACCGCTGTCGTAATGAGTACTTGTAGCACTGGTCTCGGACTTCTGAGGTTGAGAGGATGGAACAGCCCCATTGCAAAGGCTTTTCAACTTTAAAAACTCTCCTGCACAGGATTCCTGTCATCATTGGATACAACAGACAAGCACCACAGAGAAGGCATTACTTTTGACTTTACTCCCTCATTAATCTAGGCCAATTAGATAACTCAGATGGAGAACGTTTGGGTGTTTCTCTCCATACAGTGACTAGGAACTGTGATTTTGTGAACACAGGAGGAAAACTTCGATCAGATGCAATGAAATTGCCCAGCAAGTCTCGATGCTGATGCTTGCCCGTTCTACTGTCTGTAGGTCAATGTGACATCCTGTTGCTTTGAGTACGTGTGCGTTGTTACATGATGATGCCTCAAAATAACCAGTTACACCTTGGAGAATTTTCGATGCATATCCTGTATGTGGCATCACTGGAGACTTGGAACCAGCAGAGCATATGCACAATAGGCACAAAGAATGGCCACCAGCACAGGTACAGTTGGGTGAAGCAACCACAGAGCTGGCCTGCTTGCCAACATATTATCGGAAGACAATGGAGTAAACTTAAAATGACAAGGAAAAGCTGCAGAAAACTGTTGCCTCCATAGCTCTGTTGATAAAGACACATCTCATCTAGGCTGTCAGCAGGTTGATTGCGTTCATATAACTGGCCACCCCAGTACTTCTTCCATTTATTATGCAAAAGGATGAGAGCTATTGAATAGGTAGAAAGTAAGGAATTTTTCCTTATGGTCAAGACATCAAAGATCAGAGGCCTCCATGTAGATGTGATGCTGTGGTGAAGCATCACCTTGAATATTGTGAACAGTTTTGGCACCTTCATCTTAGAAAAGATGTGTTGGCATCGGAGAGGGTCCAAAGGAGGTTCACAAGGACAGTTCCAGGAATTAAAGGGTTATCATACAAGGAAAGTTTGATAGCTCTGGGTCTGCACTCACTGAAATTCAGAAGGATGTGAGGGGATCTCATTGAAACCATTTGAATGTTGAAAGGCCTAGACAGAGTAGATGTGGAAAGAATATTTCCCATGGTGGGAGAGCCTAGGACAAAAGGGCACAGCCTCAAGATAGAAGGGTGCCCTTTCAAAACAAAGATGTAGAGAAATTTCTTTAGCCAAAGGGTGTTGAATTTGTGAAATTTGTTGCCACATGCAGCTGTGGAGGCCAGGTCTTTGAGCGTATTTAAGGCAGAGATTGATAGGTTCTTGATTGGACTTTGCATCAAAGGTTATGTGGAGAAGGCCGGGAATTGGGGTTGAAGGGGAGATAGAGAAAAAGGATCAGCCATGATTGAATGGCGGAGCAGTCTCGATGGGGCAGATGCACAAAATACTCCAAATATAGCTGAACTAGAGATTGAAACAGCTACAATATGACTTCCCAATTTTAATACTCAACACCCTTATCAATGAAGGCAAACATACCATATCCCTTTTCATATCATCTCATCTAGCATGCTTTGCCACCTTCAGGTAGGTATGGACTTGCACTTAAAGATCCCATCATTCATCAATATTCCTAAGGATATTGTCATTTTCCATGCACTTACATATGACATCCCAAAGTGCAACATCAGTCTGAATTAAACTCCATCTGCTGTTTTGCTGCCCAAATTTCCAAATGGTATATATCCCGCTGCGTCCTTTGACAACATTCCTGATTACCTACAACTCTGTCAATATTTGGGTCATCTGCAAACTTTCTAATTATTCCCCCTATATTTTTGTCCAAATCATGTCAGAATTAATAAAATTTCCAGTACTGATTCTTGCAGAACACCACTGGTCACAGAGTTCCAATCAGCATAACACCCTTTCACCACTATCGGTTTTGAATCCAATCCAATAAACCTCCAATTATCCGGAGACAACAGAATGAAACAACTATATTTGGTATTAATTCATTATTCTTGTTTGTATTATATTCTATGTTATAATTGGTTCCAAGCACAGTTATTTCAATTTCAATTTCTTTGCCATTACTGTTGTCTAAACAGAGCAGTAGAATGTGTGCATTGCAATGATTTATCCAATTGTTAACGAAAAAATTACAAGCTGGTACCTTCAGTTAGAGAAAGAATTCCCACCAAGCCTACTACAGGTAAAAAAATTGGTATTGTCTCAGTATTGGGATTGGGTTGCCCAGGCACCACTTCTCAAACCGGAGCCATTCTCTCATCCTGTACAGAAGACTGGTCATAATCATTTTTAATGTCATTTTGTGTTAAAGGTGCAAGCTCTGGATCTGGAAAGACCCATCTTTAACCATTTCAGAGTTAAAACATTTCACCAAATAATCTTGCTGTCTTCAATACATTTGCTGAAGTCCAAATGGGACTAGAAATATTTCTCTTACACACCTCTACCTCAGTTAAACTCCATGACGTTGCTTGCCTTGTAAAGGTGTTTAAAATCTGCTGCTATTCTTGTTACTAAGGTTATTCTAGGGAAATTTGGAAAGTACCAATCTCTAGAAATGTTGCATCATTTCTCAAGGCATTAATATTAGGAAGCCATCAGTTACTCTATTGACCATTAAGGCTAGTCCTTCTCAGAATCAACTTTATCTGGGAATTTCTCAAGCACAGCTGCCTATATCTAGTAAGAGTGTAGGATGGTTTGGATGTCACAATAGGGATCAAAAAAGTTGGCAGTGCATCACGTTTGTCACAGCTCTTTAAGTTTGTTGATAAAGCCAGTGAGGGTCCTACACAGTACCAGACTGGTCCGTGCTGCACCAGACCACTAGCAACGGGGAACTAGGAGTGCATCAGGTGGAGCACTTGGACCTGCCTTTGGATGGATCTTGAGGCAGACAGCAGGGAGAAGTCAGGGTGGCCTCAACTGTAGTTCACAGTGCTCTTCCTTGTCCTCAGGGTAAACTGTGCCAGCTATTAACATGCTGTGGTTTTCCTGGGTATCCATAGCCCATGCCTAAGCAGCATAGTGTCCCAAATTTTCTCAATTTCTTTTTGCTCTTTAAGAGTTGCCCCAAATAAGCGACTGCCAATAAACTGATGGTCCAATTAAACAGAATCCACTGTATAGGAAATCCCATACAATGCAGAACTGTTGGCAGCTAAAGTTCCAACTAACATTCTCTCTAAATGCACCTGGATAAACTTGTATTAAACCACAAGCTGCTGCTCTCTAAAGTTAAGGTCAACATTACCTCTATTGACATATGCAGAATCACAGGTATGAACAAGTCCAGTGAAAATCTTAGTTATAGCAGCATTAAAACCTCATGGCAACATAGAAGCAGGATTCACAAGCAAACCTTGAATTAAGCTTAAATTACACACACTTTTTTAACAAGAAAATACAATTAGAATAAAAGAGAAGCACATTTCACTACTAAGTGATCAAAGTTTTCATAGAGTTCCTAAACGGCAGTGATTAAGGTTGAAGTAACTAACTGTAATACAGCATGTTGCTAAATGTTTGAAAGGAAATAGCTGTTCTTGAACATACTGTTGTGGAACTCCAGGGTTCTGTGCCTCCTGCCTATTGTAGCTGCAAGATGCCATGGCTGTTTGGTGGGGATCTTTGATCATTGATACTGTCTTCCTAACTACAGGAGACGCTGCCTCAGGAAGACAGTATCATTGATCAAAGATCCCCACCAAACAGGCCATGGCATCTTCTAATGATAGGAAGGGATGTCCCCGAGATGTATTGGGCAAAGTCCTCTACTCTCTGAAACTTCTCATGTTTCATCACATTCAAATTCTCATACCAGACCATGAAACAACCAGTCAGGATACTTTCAGGTATACATCTGAGGAAGATTCTTAGAGTGTTCGTGACAAGCTGAATCTCCTGAACTTCTTAAGGAAGAAAAGATGCTGGCATGCCTTCTTTATCATTGTACCTAGGTGCTGGACCCAGAACAAGTCCTCCAATATGTTAACACCCAGGAATTTAAAGCTGCTGAGTCTAGTGATTACAAACTTCTTATGGGTTAATTATCAGCTTTTCGTTACAATGCTGCAATTCTGCAAGTGTTGACATTTTGCAGAGATGGATCAATTTGGAAAAGATTATGGTGAAGTGGTGAAGTGTAGCCTAGCAGATGCTGAGGGAGTGCTTTCTGAATTAATGCCAAGTACCAGGTCTGCTGAAACTCCTCAAAGCTTTTCAGATGCATCTGATTCTGCGCCACCTTATCCTACAAGAAAAAACAGAAATGTGTCAGAGGATATCGGGCAGTGGAGTGGATGGTACAGCTGAGACAGATGAATAGATCTCCGCATGTGCAGTCTCACAGCTGGGAATATAAGAACTTGAGCAATGCTCAGCATTGAAAGGTACATTGGAACACAGGAAGATTAATTGAGATTTCTGGATGACAAGTGATGATGTAGTGTACTAAGCAACACCTATTCCTACAGTTATTTGAAGGGAATGGAATGTGGAAATTAACCACTTCCCTTGAACACCCATGAGAGGTCAATGGATCTCTTCCAGCATCATGTCCATGTCCTCAGGTTCTGACTCATGGCTTTAAACTCTCAGTTTGTCTAATCCCAATAACTGTTTGGTAAACTTCCTGCACCCCTCCCCCACTCTGTGAAGAGCATCTCCTATTGTTCATCCTCCTCTGTAATCAGCAAAGTTGCATGCCAAAGTTGGCAGCACTCTACAGTGCTTTTCAGCACCTGCTGCAGGCTCAGTACTCTTTCCCTTTGGGAGGTGTTTAGAAGCCATGGACACCTCTTTTCCCCACACAATCCTGGCAATGAAGTGTTAGTGATGACCGGACGCTGGAGTCATGGATATGAGCAGGCAATACAATGTTGGAACGCTGCTTCATTCATTTGGCTGTGCCTGATCTGATTGCATATTGTGCCCAGCATACATCAGGTCCTGCTGCTCTCAGGGGCACATCTTCATGGGCATCACAAGCTGGTGCAGAATGTAACCTCTTCCTAGCCGCATGTGCTGTATCAGGAAT
Source organism: Mobula birostris (assembly GCF_030028105.1). Classification (NCBI taxonomy): domain Eukaryota; kingdom Metazoa; phylum Chordata; class Chondrichthyes; order Myliobatiformes; family Myliobatidae; genus Mobula; species Mobula birostris. The sequence goes on along the minus strand of NC_092379.1, from coordinate 106,241,313 downwards.
AATAGTAAAAAAGGGAGATCAGTACATGAAGATCATGGGTTTCCATTTCAAAATGGTTTACCCAAAATCCTGAGGGAAACATAAAAGTGTTTAAAGCTCTGCTCAGCTTCTTTAGACACCCTTTTGGAGATAAGGATCAGAAAGTCCCTCTTAAAACGGCACTTTCTGCCAGCACACAGCAACAGTGATGATGAGGAAGAAGTTGGTCGCACCAGTTCTATTTCTATCAACTTTTTCAGAAACAGCCTGGGTCTAGAACACTAATATCTGGTGCCATTTCAAAAGCTGTTCTTTTGACTGACATTTTCCTCTCTACAATATTATTATTTCTGCCATGCACAATGAATGATGGGGACCAGCAAATGGTTGACAAGTATAACAGATTTTTATGTGATTTCAAGTACCCTTTCTAAAGATTTATGCTTCATATTTCCTTTCCTTGCCTGTATTGCTGCTTGAGTTATGGCTGTGTGCCTTAGTCAGACAGAGTCTATGTAAATGTGACATTTTAATGTAACATCACATTGTTACATGGAATCATTTCAAGCAGTTACATTTTAAAGCTTTCCTACTGGACCAATAGGATTCAAACAGATGTGGAGAAAGCTTTGCTAGCAGTTTACATTTTGTATTTCAATCAATTCATTTTAACTGCATGAGTGCCGTAATTCTCCATTTCCAGCAAGAGGAAACCTGCAGAATTGTGATGAAACTCATGGTTCGCAAAAGAAGACCCTCCTTCTTTCCACAAACAATGGATCAGATCAACGCTCTGCTCTCCTGCCAGCTCTTAACTGGGGGGTGTATACTTAACCAACTATCAGAGACAGGAAGTCCCAGAAACATTAATTTCCTCAGAGATGGTAGAAAGCACAGCAGAACAGTGCAAAAGCCAAGGTTGAAGCTTTTGCTGCCATCTTCAGCCAGAACTGCCTGAAAGATGATAAGACCTTTCAGTTTTCTTTATTCAAGGAGCTAAGCTCCAAAGATGAAGTCACAGACAGCCTTGGTAACAGTACAGCGCTTCAGTAAATGCGGCATCAAAGAGCCATAGTAAAACTGAAATCCATTGTAATAGTGGAAAGAAGGGAATACTATTGATTCCAGTCACACAAAGCTGGGTGATTTTTGTTGTTGATAGCCAGTCATCCAAGACAAGGGGTATTATTGCAGGAATTCTTCAAGCAGTGTCCTGCGTCACACCTTTTTCAGCTTTATTGTCAATAAGTTTTCTACCATTGTGCCTAAATTCACAAAGTCCTTGTTCAAGGTTCAAGTTTATTTATTACATGTACATACATCAAAATATTCAGTGAAATGCATTGTCTGCAATAACAACCAACACACCTGAGGGTGTGCTAGGAGCAGCCCACAAGTGTTTCCATACATTCCTGTGCCAATATAGCACGTCCACAACGCTCAGCAAAACATGAAGTTCAACATGTAACAAAACAATAACTGCAATACAAGCCCCATTCCTACCTCCCACCCACCCACTGATGCACAGACTCAGTCCTCCAGCCTGAGGACAGGACACCTCCAGCCTCCAGCCTCCAGCAGACCCAGATTTGGTCTCACAGACGTTCAACTTCTACTTCCCCAGTGGACTCGCAGAGATCTGCATCTGAGGGGCTCTGGCCATTAGGCATGAACTTCTGGACTTCCAATCAACCCTCGGGCCACGATTCTCAGAATCAGCCTAGGACCCACTGAGCACCACAACAGCTTTTAATCAATAACACATTTGTTAAATAGCACTTCAGCTCAAGGGCTTCAAGAATGAAGGAAATCAACCTGCCACTGTCCACTTTCTCTGAAGAAAGTAATAAAGATTGGCAATAAACACCCTCCTTGCCCATGATGCTTATATTCCATGAATAAATGAAGAAAAACACATATTCACAGCTTATTGAACACAGCAGGTCAGGCAGCATCTCTAGGAAGAGGTGCAGTCGACGTTTCAGGCTGAGACCCTTCGTCAGGACTAACTGAAGGAAGAGATAGTAAGGGATTTGAAAGTTGGAGGGGGAGGGGGAGATCCAAAATGATAGGAGAAGACAGGAGGGGGAGGGATAGAGCCAAGAGCTGGACAGGTGATTGGCAAAAGGGATACGAGAGGATCATGGGACAGGAGGTCCGGGAAGAAAGACAAGGGGGGGGTGGGACCCAGAGGATGGGCAAGGGGTATATTCAGAGGGACAGAGGGAGAAAAAGGAGAGTGAGAGAAAGAATGTGTGTATAAAAATAAGTAACAGATGGGGTACGAGGGGGAGGTGGGGCATTAGCGGAAGTTAGAGAAGTCGATGTTCATGCCAACAGGTTGGAGGCTACCCAGACGGAATATAAGGTGTTGTTCTTCCAACCTGAGTGTGGCTTCATCTTTACAGTAGAGGAGGCCGTGGATAGACATGTCAGAATGGGAATGGGATGTGGAATTAAAATGTGTGGCCACTGGGAGATCCTGCTTTCTCTGGCGGACAGAGCGTAGATGTTCAGCAAAGCGGTCTCCCAGTCTGCGTCAGGTCTCGCCAATATATAAGAGGCCACATCGGGAGCACCGGACGCAGTATATCACCCTAGTCGACTCACAGGTGAAGTGTTGCCTCACCTGGAAGGACTGTTTGGGGCCCTGAATGGTGGTGAGGGAGGAAGTGTAAGGGCATGTGTAGCACTTGTTCCGCTTACACGGATGAGTGCCAGGAGGGAGATCAGTGGGGAGGGATGGGGGGGACGAATGGACAAGGCAGTTGCGTAGGGAGCGATCCCTGCAGAATGCAGAGGGGGGGGAGGGAAAGATGTGCTTAGTGGTGGGATCCCGTTGGAGGTGGCGGAAGTTATGGAGAATAATATGTTGGACCCGGAGGCTGGTGGGGTGGTAGGTGAGGACCAGGGGAACCCTATTCCTAGTGGAGTGGCGGGAGGATGGAGTGAGAGCAGATGTACGTGAAATGGGGGAGATGCATTTAAGAGCAGAGTTGATAGTGGAGGAAGGGAATCCCCTTTCTTTAAAAAAGGAAGTCATCTCCCTCGTCCTAGAATGAAAAGCCTCATCCTGAGAGCAGATGCGGTGGAGACGGAGGAATTGCGAGAAGGGGATGGCATTTTTGCAAGAGACAGGGTGAGAAGAGGAATAGTCCAGATAGCTGTGAGAGTCAGTAGGCTATAGTAGACATCAGTGGATAAGCTGTCTCCAGAGACAGAGACAGAAAGATCTAGAAAGGAGAGGGATGTGTCGGAAATGGACCAGGTAAACTTGAGGGCAGGGTGAAAGTTGGAGGCAAAGTTAATAAAGTCAACGAGTTCTGCATGCGTGCAGGAAGCAGCGCCAATGCAGTCGTCGATGTAGCAAAGGAAAAGTGGGGGACAGATACCAGACTAGGCACGGAACATAGATTGTTCCACAAAGACCAGAATAGGCACGGAACATAGACTGTCCCTCTGAATATACCTCTTGCCCATCCTCTGGGTCCCCCCCCCCTTGTCTTTCTTCCCGGACCTCCTGTTCCATGATCCTCTCGTATCCCTTTTGCCTATCACCTGCCCAGCTCTTGGCTCCATCCCTCCCCCTCCTGTCTTCTCCTATCATTTTGGATCTCCCCCTCCCCCTCCAACTTTCAAATCCCTTACTCACTCTTCCTTCAGTTGGTCCTGACGAAGGGTCTCGGCCTGAAACGTCGACTGCACCTCTTCCTAGAGATGCTGCCTGGCCTGCTGCGTTCACCAGCAACTTTTATGTGTGTTGCTTGAATTTCCAGCATCTGCAGAATTCCTGTTGTTCACAGCTTATTGTTCATTCAAGGTTAGTTGAATTATCTGACAACTTAAAGTTTGGAGCACTTTAATATGTTCAATTTGCCTGTTTTTAATGAATAGATAAATAAAAATACGATCATAAGAGAAGACGGAGCTATAATTAGCTGACAATGACTAACCTTGTTGTACTATGTTTGGCTAGGAACGTTATATTTAAATATCATGTTAAAAGTGAACATGGCAGAAGTGGCCCACTGTTGAAGACAGTGACAGACATCATGCTATCTATCTGGTGCACTGCTGCATGAGACCATACTGGAAAATCAGTGAGGTGAGTATAGAATGCTTCTTTGTTGCCATATTGGAAGTGAAGTTGACAAATTTTAAAAGCAACCCCATTGTATAATGCTGATCTCAATCATACAGATGGCACAATTAAGCTCGTGCACTGTGCACATCCACAGAAGGAAAAGTTCAATCACTGCCGCTCACTTTCCTGGCACCCTTTCTAGGAGAATGTGTGTGAGGGCAGGATCAACTTGCACTGTAATTCTTCCCTCCACGATTGAATAGTCTGCTTGCACTTGCCGTCAAACCTCGTATTTGAAGAATGGCTACTGTAATGAAGTAACAGTGGGTGAGTGATGCCTGCAGAATAATATTCCATCAGGGAGTCAACACTTATAGAGGAGGAAGGGAAAACACAACTCTGAATGTAGAAGAAAACTTTCTAAAATTATTATTTTTGGAAAATGGTGGGGGGTAAAGGAGCCAAAGGAGGAAAGTTTGCATTGTTCTGAAGATATGACTCCAGAAGCTGAGTTGTTGAGAATTAAACAAGATCTCATACTTTCCTCTCTTCCAGACCTCAGGCTCTGGCTCATCAGTCATGTCAATATACTGCACATCTAGCGATCAGATCAAATGCTCTCTTTTCTTTTCATTTTGGTTAAATACATAAACGAAGCACGGTTCAGACACATTTTTCATTTCTTCTGTGATCTCGATGGTTCAGGATAAATTACTATGATGGGAACTTTGATTTGAGTGGGAATAAAGCAAAGGAGGTCTCCAATAAAGTTTCATCATAAAAAATAATTTCCAACTGTTTAGTGACAGAATTGTTATTGGTCAGGTAATTTTCAGAAAATCTAGTGAATTAATTAGTCTCTTGTGTGTCACAAATAAAATAAAATACATGTCTCCCTTTCTGTATATGTCTGCGTTCTATCCCTCTCCTTAATTCTTTCCATGCCTCGCTCTTTAATTCTTTCTGTAACCTGCTCTCTAATTGTTTCTGTACCTTGCTTTCTAATTTGCTTTGGGTCCTACTTACTAATTAGTTTTGACTCCTTTTATTTCTTACTGCAAGTGTTGCCCTCTTCTGGATATAATAGAAATTGGACAAAGAGTCAGTTAAAGTGAAGGCAGCAACTTTCTCCCTTCCAGTAAACTGTGATTTTAACCATCCCTTTTCAGTATTTGTGCAGTACACTTGGTGGAAGGAAACAGAGTCCATAAAGGGTGCAGTTCATCATCCAGGCACCATGAGAGTCAATCAGCCTCACATTCATCCTCTTTCCAATTTGTACAACACAGCCATCTGATCCCTTCCCAATATTCATTGAAAAATAATATTGAAATGAGGAGACACAAGAGACTGCAGGCACTGGAACCTGAAGCAACAATCTGCTGAGAAACTCTGTGGGTCACGCAGCATCTGCGGGAAGAAGGAAATTGATGATGTTTTGGGTCAGCGGTCTCCCAATGCAGAGTTTCAACCTAAAAGGTTGATAACTTATTTCCTCCCACTGTTGCTATCCAACCTATTAAGTTCTTCCAGCAAATTGCTTGTTGAATACAGAAGTTAACTCTGTATTCTTCAATCTCTCCTCAATTGTTGTTAACTTATCAATAGCTGAAATAATCCCAAATCAAATATTTCCTCTGTGAGTTTGGCATCTTCTACTCTACTGTGAGAAAAAGATTGTTTTTAGTAAATACATTAATTATTATGAAAGTTATTTAATAAAGGTAGAGCATATGCTGATAGAGTTAGCTTAACAAGGATGATTGGAATCTTGTGTGGAGTGTAAACACCAGAATGAAAAAATGGGCTACTTCTGTACTACACAACTTAAATTCTTTACAATTTTCTCACATACTTACAGCTACAGGCACCCATCAAGTGGTAAGCCTGCACCAACGAAAGATTACTGCTTATGCATGTTATGCTTACATCTCTTGATCTGTGCTTTTTGTTCATGCTTATGAATTCTCCTTTCATTTTTGTTAGTCATTATTGCTTCTCAATATACATCCATGCAACGAATGATGCTAAAATTGTATTTACCATCAACCACCCCAACTCCCAACTTTATCAAAGCCTAGAGGGAAACAAGTGACCCATTGTTCTTTGTGTTCAAAGCATCTATAACTTTTCTGAAGGTAGTGAGAAAGCCAAAATAAAACTGAGAGGCACACCTGAAGTTGGAATGAGAAAGTGAGGTATGGGCTGGAAGTGGCCAGATCAATTGCACTGTAAGCAATGCTGTCATGAACCAGGAGCAAAATACCAGATTGGTGCAGGTAGAGTGGAACTCCATATTATGTATTCAATTTTTCATTATTATTTGTGTAATATTGTAAATATATTGTTTGATTAAGTATTCTTTGTTGTTTACATATTTCATTGAGTTAAATGTAAAAGTACATGAATGGCATGACACCATCATGTCATATACGCCTTGTTAAGTAAAAACAGAAAAGTACATGCTTATCCCAGTCACCCATATTTATCTTTTGAGTAGTTTCTAAAGTTAAAAAATATTAACAGTGGTGACGAGTAAGTCTTAAAACAACCCAAGATGGCTACCTACCTGTTAAAGTGCAGCACATTTTTATTCGGGGGGAGAGCAAGACAATAGAATTTAAAAAGGCTGAAAGCAGACAAAATTCATGAGTTTATAAACTGTGAGTACCAGGTGATAATAAAACATTTTTTTTAAAGTTGAAATGGCAGGCTACTGGTAAAGATAGATGCATTCAATTACACAACAAATAACTGGATTATGTATACTGAATAAATTGAGCAGTTTTTTGTAGCAAATATAATAGCCGATGCAGAACAAGCGACAGTGCAACTGAGTGAAGTAGATGTAAAGCATACAGTTTGCTTCAACGTTTAACTTCTCCAAACAAACCAACTAAAATGTGCTTTGCTTATATTGTGAATTTAATGAAAGAACATTCAGAACCAAAACCATTGTTGACTGCAGAACACTTGAGGTTTTATAAGTGTAATCAAAAAGATGGGGAGTACATTTCAGCTTACGCTGAACTGAAGAAATTATGATGCACTGAGAGCATTTAGTTTGTGGAATATTACAAGAAAGCATTCAAAAATGACTCCCTACTGAAGCTCAACTCATATTTAAAAGAGCAGTTGAAATCACTGTATAAGTGGACATTGTGATCAGATGCTCAATTGAATTGCAGTCAGAAGTGAAAGTGAGCATGAACAAAATTGCAACGTCTAAACAGAAACCTGGTTGCCCGAACAAATTGCATTACCATTGTGGCAGATCAATACACCAGATCAATGCAGGTTTAAAGGCAAAACTTGGAGAAAGTAAGTTAGTAAGTAAAGTAAGTCATACGCAACGAGCAAGTTAGACAGACAAAAATAAATGGACAGCACAGAAAAGTTCCAGTTTCAAAAAGAACACTAATCTGCATGCTGTTGATGAAAAATTTGATAATGATAAGTGTGACACAGGACTGTGTGGCCTTGAGATTTACAATGTCAAAACTATCACGAGACAAGGAATATGGCTTACACCAGAAGTGAACAGCAAATTAATTAATATGGAATTGGACACTGGCTCAGCTATTTCAGTCATTCCACAAATTGAGTTTGAATTTTATTTCAAGGATATTGAACTGAAGCCTGCAGGTATCCAACTAAGAACTTATACCTGAGAAAAGATAACTCTTGTGGAAATGACATTCACTGAAGTGAAATACAACAACCAACAAGTCCCAATGGGCTTGGCTGTGGTAAAAACAGAGGGCCAGTATTGTGGTGCCATGATTGGCTGAGACAACTACAACTTGATTGTAGATCCATCCATCATTTGCATGTCACATCTACTGCAATAGAGTCAAGTGAAAGTGAATTACAAAAGGTACTGATGATGTCACGACAGTGTTCAGGGATGGCATTGAAAAACTCAAAGGTAAAATAGTGTTAAATGAAAATGTCACATCTAACTTTTATAAAGCCCATCCAGTTCCTTATAACATTGTGATAAAGTAGTGAGTGAGCTAGATCACATAGAGGCTGATGCAATTCTTTCCAAGATTAGGTGGGGCCTATGGGCAACTCCAGTGGTCCCAGTTGCCAAGAAGGATTGATCTGTCAGGATCTGTGGTGATTTTAAGATCAGCATCAACCCAGTACTGAAAGTAGATCAATCCCCTCTGTCCAGGATAGAGGATATCTTTCTGAAGTTTTTCTAATGACAAGCACTCACAAAGAGTTTTATTGGTATAATAGGCTCATTTTTGGAGTAGCATCTGCACTTGCACTCTGGCAGAAAGCTATAGACCAGGTGCTTCCAGGCTTCCCAGGCACTCAGTATTACCTGGATGACATTGTTGATAGTCATAGTCATAGTCATACTTTATTGATCCCGGGGGAAATTGGTTTTCGTTACAGTTGCACCATAAATAATAAATAGTAATAGAACCATAAATAGTTAAATAGTACTATGTAAATTATGCCAGTAAATTATGAAATAAGTCCAGGACCAGCCTATTGGCACAAGATGTCTGACCCTCCAAGGGAGGAGTTGTAAAGTTTGATGGTCACAGGCAAGAATGACTTCCTATGACACTCTGTGCTGCATCTTGGAGGAATGAGTCTCTGGTTGAATGTATTCCTGTGCCCACCCAGTACATTATGTAGTGGATGGGAGACATTGACCAAGATGGCATGCAACTTAGACAGCATCCTCTTTTCAGACACCACCGTGAGAGAGTCCAGTTCCATCCCCACGACATCACTGGCCTTACGAATAAGTTTGTTGATTCTGTTGGTGTCTGCTACCCTCAGCCTGCTGCCCCAGCACAGTACAGCAAACATGATCGCACTGGCCACCACAGACTCGTAGAACATCCTCAGCATCGTCCGGCAGATGTTAAAGGACCTCAGTCTCCTCAGGAAATAGAGGCGGCTCTGGCCCTTCTTGTAGACAGCCTCAGTGTTCTTTGACCAGTCCAGTTTATTGTCAATTCGTATCCCCAGGTATTTGTAATCCTCCACCATATCCACACTGACCCCTGGATGAAAACAGGGGTCACCAGTACCTTAGCTCTCCTCAGGTCTACCACCAGCTCCTTAGTCGTTTTCCACATTAAGCTGCAGATAATTCTGCTCACACCATGTGACAAAGTTTCCTATAGTAGCCCTGTACTCGACCTCATCTCCCTTGCTGATGCATCCAACTATGGCAGAGTCATCCGAAAACTTCTGAAGATGACAATACTCTGTGCAGTAGTTCAAGTCTGAGGTATAAATGGTGAAGAGAAAGGGAGACAAGACAGTCCCCTGTGGAGCCCCAGTGCTGCTGATCACTCTGTTGGACACACAGTGTTGCAAACACACGTACTGTGGTCTGCCAGTCAGGTAGACTGACACCAGCGAAGCATCCACCTGCATCGCTGTCAGCTTCTCCCCCAGCAGAGCAGGGCAAATGGTGTTGAACGCACTGGAGAAGTCAAAAAACATGACCCTCACAGGGCTCGCTGGCTTGTCCAGGTGGGCGTAGACACGGTTCAGCAGGTAGATGATGGCATCCTCAACTCCCAGTCGGGGCTGTTAGGCGAACTGGAGGGGATCTAAGTGTGGCCTGACCATAGGCCAAAGCAGCTCCAGAACAAATCTCTCCAGGATCTTCATGATGTGGGAGGTCAATGCCACCGGTCTGTAGTCATTGAGGTCGCTGGGGCGCGGTGTCTTCGGCACAGGGACGAGGCAGGATGCTTTCCACAGTACAGGAAACCTCCGGAGCCTCAGGCTCAGGTTGAATACATGGTGAAGTACTCCACTTATCTAAGGAGCACAGGCTTTGAGCACCCTGGTACTGACACCATCCCGACCTGCAGCCTTGCTTGGATTGAGACGTTTCAGCTGTCTTCTTACCTGTTCAGCCATGAAGCCCACCATGGTGGTTTCATGTGGGGGAGGGGTATAGTCATAAGAGCAGGGTGGGGGACTGTGAGGAGGGGTAGGAGGGGAGAGTAGAACATGTGTTGATTGGGGGCCGACAACAGATGGCTCGTGTGGGGGATGGGCAGGAGTCACAATGTCAAATCTGTTAATGAGCAGGTTAAGTTCGTTGGCCCTGTCCACGCTGCCCTCAGCTCCTCTGTTGCTAGTTTGCCGGAACCCAGTGATGGTCTTCATCCCCCTCCAGACCTCTGTCATATTGTTCTGCTGGAGTGTCCACTCAAGCTTCCTCCTGTACCTGTCTTTAGCCTCCCTGATACTGGTAAGGATGTCAAGGAACATCTCCAAAATCTCAGGATGATGTTAAAAAGATTATAAGATTATGGACTCAGAGCCCAATGCAACCAGTGTGAATTCTTTAAACCAAGCATTACTTACTGCGGTCACACCATTGAGTCACAAGTACTAAACAAGTTTGCTGAGAAAATTCAAGTAGGTGGCCTAAGGCCAAAGGACATGTCACAGTGGTGGACCTTTTTGGGATTTATCAGTCACTATAACAGGTTCCTGCCAAACTTGGCTACTGTGCCCGCAACTTGAATTCATTACTACAGATTGGGAAGAAATGGCAATGGATTTTCCTGCTTACCCTTGGAAAATTAAGTACTTGAAAAATTTACAAAAGAGGAGGTTCCTTTTGACATGTTCTGCCAAATGCAAATCAGAAGTCTCTTTAATGCAGCAGACACCCTCTAAAGGGAAACCAAACAAGACCCTACACCATCTCAGGTCTACATGGGCACGCAAATTGTCTGGAAAATGTAGCAGAAATTCCAGATCCCCCATTTTCACCAGCGCCAGGATGCACTCCCTTGATAGAGGTTGCCTTATGTGGGGGTTAAGAGTTGTACCATCCAAGCTGAGAAAGAAAGTGTTGGAGGAACTGCATGCTGGTAATCTAGACAGGGTAAAAAGGAAAGTGTTGGTTCTTAGCTTTTTTTGGTAGCCTGGGAGAGATTAGCAGATCGAGCAGCTTACCATGCACTGTTCAAGACGCCAACAACTCCAGAAGATGGAAGGAGTGGCACTTCTCCATCCCTGGGAATGTTCTGCATTGCCCCGGCAGAAATCTATGTGGATTTTACAAGACCATTCATGGGCACAAATTTCTTGGTAGTGGTGGATGCAGCAAAGTGGCCAGAAATGTCCTTTATAGCGTCCACTAAAGTCTCACACACTGTTGATGTGTTGAGAAGCCTCTTCTCAAGGACTAGTGTTCCAGAACACTTAGTCAGTGACAATGGACCACACTTTGTTGCAAACAGTTTCAGTCATTACTGAAAATGAATGGAATAAGACATACGTATTATCTTTGCATTGAACTGCCTGGCTACAAATAATGATGAAAAAGTTCGTCCAGAGTCTAAAGAACATATTGTAAGCAATGTCTGTAGAACACACTACAGTAACACTGAATCAGAAGCTCCCCAACTTCCTTCTTGCAAATCAGAAGGCAGCATACTCCACAACCGACAACTCACCAGCTATGGTGTTCCTGGATCATCTCTTTCATTCAGTTTTGGATATTCTCAAACCCACTCTCAGAAGGAGGATGCAAGACAAACAGATGAAACAAATTGGGTGCTCCTTAAACACGAAGGTTTGATGTTTCACTCCTGGACAAGCTGTCCCGGTGAGGGACTACAGAGGTGATCAAAAGTGGGTACATAGAAAGATTAAGGACAGAACTAGATCACTCTCCTACATAGTAAAGATTGCATCTCTATACCAGTATCTAAGAAGAATAATGCCATGTAGCATTCACATCAACAGTGATGAAATGCTTTGAGAGGTTGGTCATGACTAGGTTGAACTCCTGCCTATCACCACAATAGGTCCACGGCAGATGCAATCTCAATGGCTCCTCACATAGCTTTAGACCACCTAGACAACACAAACACCTATGTCAGGATGCTATTCATATACTATAGCTCATCATTCAATGCCATCATTCCCACAATTCTGATTTGAGAAGTTGCAGAACCTGGGCCCCTGTACCTCCCTCTGCAACTGGATCCTTGACTTCCTAACCAGAAGACCACAATCTGTGCAGATTGGTGATAACATCTCCTCCTCACTGACAATCAACAGTGGCGCACCTCAGGGGTGTGTGCTTGGCTCACTGCTCTACTCTCTATACCCATGACTGTGTGGCTAGGCATAGCTCAAATACCATCTACAAACTTGCTGATGGTAGAGTCTCAGATGGTGATGAGAGGGCGTACAGGAGAGAGATATGTAAACTAGTGGAGTGGTGTCGCAGCAGCAACCTGACACTCAACATCAGTAAGACGAAAGAGCTGATTGTGGACTTCTGGAAGGGTAAGATGAAAGAACACATACTGATCCTCATAGAGCAATTAGAAGTGGAGAGAGTGAACAGCTTCAAGTTCCTGGATGTCAAGATCTCTGAGGATCTAAACTGGTCCCAACATATCGATGCAGTTATAAAGAAGGCAAGACAGCAGCTATACTTCATTAGGAGTTAGAAGAGATTCAGCATGCCAACAAATACACTCAAAAACTTCTACTGATGTACTGTGGAGAGCATTCTGACAGACTGCATCACTGTCTGGTATGGAGGGGCTACTGCACAGGAATGAAAGAAGCTGCAGAGGGTTGTAAATTTAGTTGGCTCCATCTTGAGTACTAGCCTACAAAGTACCCAGGAGCTCTTCAGGGAGCGGTGTCTCAGAAAGGCAGCATCGTTATTAAGGACCTCCAGCACCCAGAGCATGCCTTTTCTCACTGTTACCAGCAGGTAAGAGGTACAGAAGCCTGAAAGCACACACTCAGTGATGCAGAAACAGCTTCTTCCCCTCTGCCATCTGATTCTTAAATGGACATTGAACCCTTGGACACCACCTCGCTTTTATAATATATATTATTTCTGTTTTTGTCCGATTTTTAATCTATTCAATATACATATACTATAATTTATTTATTTATTTTGGCTTTTTCCCTTCTATATTATGTACTGCATTGAACTGCTGCTGCTAAGTTAACAAATTTCACAACACATGCCGGTGATACTAAACCTGATTCTGATCTGATGTCATCTCGAGACAACTTATCAATTAGTTGAGGAGAACACAGTTAACCGCTAGAAAAGAAAAGTGTCCAGAGCTATTGTAACCACTTACTGCGGTCCCAGAGGCAACTCCTACAACCACCAGAGGAAGCCCCAGAACCTGAGATTGCTTCACAGCCACGTCTCACCAGCCAAGCAAAGTGACCCTCACAATGTCAGGAAAGACATTATCCCACAAGAGTAAGAAAACTTCCACAGCAATTGAATCTTTAGGCCTGAAAGGGACTATTTAAAATTTGCTAAGCTGTAGATGACTGTATAGTGGTTGTATTATATACAGTAGTATTATATACAGTTTTTGCATATAGTTAAGATGTATTGTGTATTGAGTTGGGGTTTATAGCTAAGCAGGGAGGAGTGTTGTGTATTTAATATTTCAGTAATATTTGATTAATATTGTAAATAATTAAGCTTTAAGCATTCCTTGCTGCTTACATAATTCATTACGGGTTATGCGTATAAGTACGTGAATGGCGTACGTCACCACACCACCATGTCAATAATGGACACCTCACTAAAGTAAAACCAGAGGAATACACGTTTAGCCCAGTCTCCCATGTTTTTCTTTTGATTAGTTTCTGAAGTGACAAAATGTTACACTCTACATAAGCCAAATTCCAAATTCCTTCCGAACACGCACACACTCACACGCATGTACATGCATATGGCAAACACATTAATTGATACCATGTATTGCAAAATTCACAGACTATGATTAGAATTTTCCTTACAGAAATGAAAAGCTCAGCAAGGAAGGTCTGGAAACAATGAATTCATTCTGGTTAACAGTAAAGAAATACAATAGTTCTGTCTGCCTGAAGCTGACATTCTTCATTAGCCCAGGAGTACAACTCCCCCAGGGCTTTTAATGCTGTGAAGCTTGTTGCATTGGCAATATCTGTCATGTTTGGCCTGAGAATAAAAAGAAATGTTGGCAAAATGAAATGAAAACAGAAGATGCTGCTCAAGCAAGTTGAGGGATGCAGGGACGAGGTGGGAAGATGTAATTCGAGTGGGAGGACGAATTGGTAGGTCATAAATATCACATAGATCAGTTGGAAATAATGGACTGTATAGTACTCTTCAAAAATTGTAGGCATGGATATACAATGGCATGCAAAAGTTTGGGCACCCTTGCTCAAAATTTCTGTTATTGTGAATAGCTAAGTGAGTAAAAGATGAACTGATTTCCAAAAGACATAAAGTTAAAGATGACACATTTCTTTGATCTTTAAAGCAAGAAAGCTTTTTTATTTCTGTCTTTTACAGCTTCAAAATAACAAAAAAGGAAAAGGGCTTGAAGCAAAAGTTTGGGCACCCTGCATGGCAGTACTTAGTAACACCCCCTTCGGCAAGTATCACTTTGCACATAAATACCTTTGCTCGTTGCGGCCAAAAATTTCTATTCGAAAGGTTCAAAGGAACATCTAAACAAGCCTGATGCATCTTGGAAACAAGTACTGCGGACTGATGAAGTTAAAATAGAACTTTTTGGTCGCAATGAGCAAAGGTTTGTTTGGAGAAAAAAGGGTGCAGAATTTCATGAAAAGAACCCCTCTCCAACTGTTAAGCACGGGGGTGGATCGATCATGCTTTGGGCTTGTGTTGCAGCCGGTGGCATGGGGAACATTTACTGGCAGAGGGAAGAATGAATTCAATTAAATACCAGCAAATTCTGGAAGCAAACATCACACTGTCTGTAAAAAAGCCGAAGATGAAAAGAGGATGGCTTCTACAACAGGATAATGAACCTAAACACACCTCAAAATCCACAATGGACTACCTCAAGAGGCGCAAGCTGAAGGTTTTGCCATGGCCCTCACAGTCCCCTGACCTAAACATCATCAAGAATCTGTGGCTAGACCTCATTAGAGCAGTGCATGCAAGACGGCCCAAGAATCGCACAGAACTAGAAGCCTTTTGCAAGGAAGAATGGGTGAAAATCCCCCAAACAAGAATTGAAAGACTCTTAACTGGCTACAGAAAGCGTTTACAAGCTGTGATACTTGCCAAAGGGGGTGTTACTAAGTACTGCCATGCAGGGTGCCCAAACTTTTGCTTCAGGCCCTTTTCCTTTTTTGTTATTTTGAAACTGTAAAAGATGGAAATAAAAAAGTTTTCTTGCTTAAAATATTAAAGAAATGTGTCATCTTTAACTTTATGCCTTTTGGAAATCAGTTCATCTTTTACTTGCTCAGCTATTCACAGTAACAGAAACTTTGACCGGGGTGCCCAAACTTCTGCATGCCACTGTATCTATATCTCTAGAGTGCCTAAGGCCTTTAAACAGTACTGCATTTGTCAATATGGAGCAGAGAGCAAATCTGTAAATCTGGCAGCAGCAAAGGATGTTGGAATGGCGAGGGTGGAGTGTTGCTGGAAGGGTGTGGGACGGGGGGCGGGGGGGAGAATGGTGGGGGTGCAGACACACCCAGTTCTGAAACACCAGGCAAGGTCATTTGACTCCAAACAATTGATTTATTGATCATTACAGAACGTCTCTCTGGTGCTTCCTGCTTCCTCCGCTCTATACCTTTCCCTTTTTCCAAACATGACTCCCCTTTCCCTGCCCCCTTACCACTCTCTGTTCACAAATGAAACCCATATCAGAGTCAAGTTTACCATCATCCACATGTGTCATGAAATTAGTTGTTTTTTTTTGTAACAGCAGTACAGTGCAGTATATATATAATGACTACAGTATTAGGCAAATGTCTTGGGCACACTAGCCCTAACTTGGTCACCTTATGAATAAGACTTTTGCACTGTACTGTACTGGAGCAGTAGCATTTATCTGTCCAGAGTCAAGTCTGAAACATGGTTCCTTTGCAAAAGTCTTTGGGTCATGTTCTATTTTACACACCCACCAATCCTCCATTTGTCCCATCATTGCAGTTTAACAATGAGATCTAATAAGAACGCAACGTGTCCCCATTCTTTTATAAGCTATCATGTGATTACATACTTTCATCCTGTTTATAAGTGCTCTATTAGAACACAGTATTTGCTGTGGAAGACATAGCATCAAAATGTAAACACAAGAGATTCTGCAAATTCTGGAAATCCAGAGGTACACACACAAGAGTCTGGAGCAAATCAGTAGGTCAGACAGCATCTATGGAAATGAATAAACAGTCGACTATTTATTCATTTTCATATATGCTGATGACCTCTGTTTTTTTGTACTGTTTTAGTATCAGTTTCAACAGAGTTGAAGTTGAATACGTGAATGATAAAAAATACTAACTTTTCTTCAAAAATGCGATGGAACTGTAGCACAAAAGCCCAATGACTGTTTAGCAGAGCATATTTTATGGATGCATTAAAAAACGGATTGATACATTTTTGGAGTCTATTAAACTAGTTGTAAATGAACAATGATTTGGAAGGATTTCTGCAAAAGAAACAGTCCAGCTTGATGAATTAATCTTTTCCTGGACTAAACATCACTGTAGACTGCATTTTCCAAAAATGACTTATAATTAATCATAGATTATCTAGTTGTTCAGTTTTTGTGCCAAAAACAACCATTACAATTGAATCAGATAGTTGTGACTTGTACCTTCATGGTAAAACTGAGGAAATAGTGTAACACTAGTATCCATGATCGTTAGACTATAACATAAAGAGAAGATATATTTAAGAGGCTTAGCAGGTGTTAGTAAAGATAACATGTCAGCCAGCCCTAGTGATTTCAACATTGCAGTTTTACCTGAAAATCACCAATTATCGAAATGGGCAAGCTAGCAACTCTGAGGTTTTGTTCATCCACTTGAAAGAAAGTGGCCCATAATTATTCTTGACTGCCAAAGGAATTTGAATACTTAATGGCATCATATGTTCACAGAGAATGGCACAAACTCTCTTTGTTGGTAATGAATTATTGGACCTATTGTCCAATGCGGTCTTGCTGGTGGTAAAAGTGCTCCCAACATTAACGAAGCTGTGAGGCTAAATGATAGACAATAGACAATAGGTGCAGGAGTAGGCCATTCAGCCCTTTGAGTCAGCACCATCATTCACTGTGATCATGGCTGATAATGCCACCCCGCTGTACTGTTCCTCAAAGCAATGAAGAAATGGCGAATGTTGTCTAGGTGGCTGTATATTAGCTCATTTTTCCTCTATATAATGCATACACCAAAGGATACAACTATCTACTGCAATCTCAGAAAAACTTTGCCAGTCATCAACACTTTATTTATTTCCATAAATCTCACAGATTCTAAAGAAGCTGCAATGCATATTTATGGTAACACCATAGGCATAGCATCTCACAGGTTGGAACAAAAGATTATGATGGGGAAAAATATCTCCAGCAAGTAAGTGAATGTGAAAATGTCTGGGACAGATGGGGAGGAACACAGTGTTGCTACTTCCTATTTGTGACTTGCTAACACTTTCATAACTATGTTTCGCTAACAGGCTAAAGCTGTTTTCATCCGCTCAGAGATCACAATGACATTTGGTGAACTGTGATGTCAGATAGAGTTCACAGTCTTTTTTTCGAGTATTTTGAGTCATGGTGCCACCACTGTGCAAATATCCTTCATTTATTACACTGCCTCACTTTTTAAAATCAATGCACATCTATTAAATCTACAAAGTGTCTATTGACAATACTGCATTAGTGATTGAGGTGGAGGTAGATTGAGTGCCTGGGCTCACAGCAAGCAATTGCTTATACAACAGTCAACAAAGTCAATATACTCTGAAATCAGAGTTTGTTCAATGAGTACAGGAGAAAGAAAGATTAAGGCAGAAAGTACTGATACTTTTCCTTATGAAAACTTGGTAATTTCTATAGAAAAATAGAATATGGTAACATACAAATTATACAGCGTGCATAAAATCCAACAGGGCTGAATGACAGGGGAATTATCCAATAATCTCCATTTTCAGGGAAAAACTTGTCAAACAACTAGGAGTTGCACTGTTTGCTTAAGATTTGAATCCATTGAAGAACAATTTACAATTTACATTTCTTTTCATTGGAGTTTGTAGATGATAAAGCAACATGCAATGATAGATCCTCATAAAGTTGGAAGATGTTTCTTATCATAGTGCTCAGATAGTTGTAGTTGTAAGTCTATTTTCTAGATCCTGAAGGTCTCTACCACAGAAAATGGTTTCAAAGTAGAAATACTTCAGTGGAGTGGTCCTTACTACTTTTGAAATCAATTAGTATGGAAGAAAACATCTGGGTGACTCTGACTTAGAACACTCAACAATAACTGTGGCAAGGAAAACATCTATAAAATGTTTTCATCTCCTTCAATACTATATTTTACATCAACATCATTGCTCTTTCTCCAGCTCCTTAAAGATCTTCAATTTCCTTTAATCCATTAGCCATGCTAGAACATCATATTATATCTTAACTCAGCATAAACATATAAGTCCTAATTATGTGACTGAAAAACCAAGGAAAAACATGTGCATTATTTACTTTATAATTATAACCTCCATGAACAACAGACCACAACATAAATACTCCAACTGTATGAATAAATATATTTTCTTTCTCCTAGTCCAGTGCTTGTTTAATATACAACCAATGAAAATAGTTGACTGTTCCTGTGTTGCAAGTGTATAATGCTTGTGTAACTGAAGTGGTTCTCTTCTTAAGGCAAATTGCATCTGGATAGAAGTCACTGCCGCCTGTATTCTGGAGCTTAACAGCTCTTATCAACTTTCCATAGCCCATATAATTCATGCAGCTCTGATCAGTGTGAAACCCCTTTAGTGACTGGAGTAAAATGGTTGCAACCATTGAATGCAGATTGAGTAAAGTGCTCATGTCACACACACACACACACACATGTGTGTGTGTGTGCTTAGCGAAATGTAATACATAATGAACAATAAACAAAATACTAGCAGAAATAAACTCTCTCAGGCTTCCAGCCAGGTACAGGTATCGATTATAACTGATGTTTGGAGAAGAATGATTCTCTCCTGTTTCTGGACATTCTAATACGACGCATACCAAACGCCTTGGACATGGTGATTATCGGAAACCCGCTCACATGGATTTATACCTCAACAGTAACAGTCACCATCTCGACTCCCAACGTAGAGCGATTATTTCTACTTTGATACGTGCAAGAACTATTTCGGACCCAGAGAGTGTCTCCGAGGAAATAAGACGATTATGCACAACCTTCTTACGGAATAGCTACAAGGTATAGGTGGCCCTTAAAAGGGCTGACAGAAAAACCAGGAAACCTAACAACGAAGAGGAGCACATCACTACCGCCTGTCTTCCTTATATTTCCACGGTTTCTGGAAGGATCGGCAGGATCCTGAAGAAATACCAGATTAATACCATCCACAAACCCGTAAGGAAGCTCAAGTCACAGTTTATGCGGGTGAAAGATGACCTGGGACTCAGGTCAGCTGGCATTTACAAGATTCCATGTGAATGCGGAGCAGTGTATATCAGCCAGACGGGACGCACGGAGGAAACGTGCATCAAGGAGCACAAGAGGTGTATCCATTTGGGTTACCCAGAGAAATCGGCGATAGCAGAACTCTGCATTCACAATGGCCATAGCATTGACTTCGACTGCACAAAACTACTGTGTTGTGCCAATGGCTTGTGGGACCACCTGGTAAAGGAAGCCATTGAAATAAAACTAGAGGAAAAGAAAATTAACAAAGATGAAGGCCTTGCTCTAAGTAAAAACTGAAATTCGATTGTAAACAAGATGGGAGAGCAGAAACCTGATTGGATGAGGACTAACCAATCAGGAGGGAAAGACTACTGGGGTATAAATACAACTGGACTAGACATGAAGAAGATGTCTGAGTTTGTCATCAAAACGTTGGTTATAATCAATACCTGTACCCGGCTGGAAGCCCGAGAAGAGTTTATTCATCATAGACGCCGGGAAGGCACTAGATCTTTTTTTTTTGACCAGTAGCAAGTTTGAAAAAATATTCACCAATGTATTGTCAAGCTGTTCTTTTGTCATTGGTAACCTTCCCATGTATCAGTAACTTTGATGATAGCTGTTGGTCATAAAGTAAATGTATGGTGGGTAAGGTCCACGATACTATAGTACAATGACCTGCAATTCAAAGTTTTAAAGGAAGTGGCTGCAGAGAAAGTGGGTACATTCACTGCAACCTAACCAAATTCCCTGAATTCAAAAGGGGTCCTAAAGAGTCTTAAAACTGGAAATGTAACACCATTATTCGAGAAAGGAAAGAGACAGAAAGCAGGAAATAGTAGGATTGCTGGCCTAACATCTGTCATTGAGGAATGCTGGAATCCATTATTAAAGAGGTAATAGCAGAAGCATTTTAAAAATCATAATTCAATCAAGCAGAGTCAAGATGATATCCATAATATTAAATAATAATATGAAAATGATATTTGACAAATGCCTTTAAGATGGGGTGTGGAGATTTAAAGGAGATGTCTGGGGGAGTTTTCATTTTACATAGGTGCCGAAATTGGGGAAGTAGTGGAAGTAGATACAACAGAGGCATTTCGGAGGCTTTTTAGGGAGGCACTTGAATATGCAGGTAATGGAGGGACATGTTCAGGTTGAAGCGTTTAATCTGGCATCATATTTTGGTACAGGCCTCATGGGTTGCAGAGCTTGTTCCTGTGCTGTACTGTTCTGTGTTCTATGGTCTACATCAGGGGTCCCCAACCTTTTTTGCGCTGCGGACCGGTTTAATATTGACAATATTCTTGCAGACCGGCCGACCCGGGGGTGGGGCGGGGGGGGGTGCAGTAGGGTTGCCAACGGACAAGGGTAGCAGTCAAAGAAAGACTACAATGACCATGAAGCCTTGCGCGGGCACCAGTGCGCATTCGTGACCAGCGCATGCGTGTACCTGCCGATATTATTCCCTGCAAAGCGTTTTCGGCGATTCTGTTCGGGGGCAGGGGGTGTTCATCACGACCGGAATATTGGTAATAAGGGGCTAATACACTCAATTTCGTTTCTAAAAGGGTTTATCTAACGAATTTAATATTAAACACACAGCGCATATTTTCCTCACATGAATATAGTGATAAGTCAATCATCAGGGGAGGACGGGGAGCTTGAAGTAAGTGTTGAAAGAACTTCCAGTAGAAGTGGTAGAGGCAGGTTCGATATTACCTAAAGAAAAATTGGATAGGTATATGGACAGGAAAGGAATGGAGGGGTATGGGCTGAGTGCAGGTTGGTGGGACTAGGTGAGAGTAGCTTTTGGCACGGACTAGAAGGGCCGAGATTGCCTATTTCCGTGCTGTAATTGTTATATGGTTATATAAGTCAGTTATCAGTCAATAGCATCATAACATTTTAAGTAACATTTGGACATTAAACACATAGCACATATTTTCCCCGTATGAACATATAAAATCATTGCAACACACCAATATCGCTGAATCAATGAGAGCCCTGTGCTTGTTTCCCTGCAACAAGACAGTCTTATCGAGGGGTGATGGGAGACAGCGATACTCGAAGGGGGTTCCTTATGTCCAGTCTATTATGCAATTTGGTTTTCGTTGCATTCATTGCAGAGATATGTTAGAAATGGAAGCAACGTTTTCAGTGCTTTCGTGGCTACCTCAGGATATTTAGCCTTGACTTTGATCCAGAGTGCTGGCGGAGATGTTATGTCAAACATATTTTTCAGCCCGCCGTCATTTGCAAGCTCGAGGAGTTGATCTCCTTCCCGTGCTGACATGGATGACACGCTGATAATGACCTCGCATGCGTTCAAGCTCAATAGTGGGCGTGACAGGGAATGAGGAAAGGTGAAGCTGACTCATATCGCCAAATCATATCGCTTCCTCACGGCCCAGTAGCAGATGCATTGCGGCCCGGTACCGGTCCACGGCCCGGTGGTTGGGGACCACTGGTCTACATCTGCTAAGGTTCTTTGAGGCGATAACAAATAGGGTGAACTGAGAGAAATAATTGCATTTAGCATATTTATGCTTCCAGACGGCATTCTGTAAGTATCACATGAAGAAGAGTACAAGGGTTAGGGTAGTAAGTTGGCCAGTATGATGACATTGTTTACAATCAGAAAGCAGAGTGCAAGGATAAAAGGGTCAGCTCAGCTTTGGAATCAGTAACTAGTGTGTGTCAGAGTGACCAAAGGAATAATCAAGAAAAGTCAGTGGGCATTATAGATTTGGATTTGAATAAGGCCTCTGACAAGGGGTAATCTCAGGCCGCACCACTCAATGGATATGATTAAATATTCCCATTTCACCCTGCTGCAGCTGAGAATCGCAACTGCATCCAAGTCCGTACAGTTAATAAAGATGTTTGAATGCGATTGAACAATTTATTGCTGCTTAAAACCAATGGAAACAATGCTAATTGTGGCTGTACTCCTCAGAGGAAACATAGCTGCCACTCAGAGATACAGGTGCGTTTAAGAAAATGGTGTTTTCGACTCACAATACCGACTATCTTGCTGGTAAACATACAGGCTTCAGTAAATAAGGACCTAAGAACATAAGAAATAGGAGCAGGAGTAGGCCAACTGGCCCATCGAGCCTGCCCCGCCATTCAATAAGATCATGGCTGATCTGTCCGTAAACTCAACTCCAACTACCTGCCTTTTCCCCATAACCCTTACTTCCCCTACTACGAAAAAATCTATCTAACTGTATGTTAAATATATTTAGTGAAGAAGCTTCATCTGCTTCCCTGGGCAGAGAATTCCACAGATTCACCACTCCCTGGGAAAAACAGTTTCTCTTCATCTCCGTCCTAAATCTTCTTCCCTGAATCTTGAGGCAATGTCCCCTAGTTCTAGTCTCATCTACCAATGGAAACAACTTTCCTACTATCTTATCTATCCCATTCAAAATGTTGTATGTTTCTATAAGATCCTGTCTCATTCTTCTGAATTCCAGAGAGTATAGTCCCAAGTGACTCCATCTCTCCTCATAGGTTAACCCTTCATCTCTGGAATCAACCTGGTGAACCTCCTCTGCACTGCTTCCAAGGCCAGTATATCCTTCCTCAAGTATGGAGACCAGAACTGCACACAGTACTCCAGGTGCAGCCTCACCAGTAACCTGTATAGTTGCAGCATGACCTCCCTGCTCTTGAATTCAATCCCTCTAGCAATGAAGGCCAACATTCCGTTTGCCTTCTTAATAACCTGTCGTACCTGCAAACCAACTTTTTATGATTCATGAACAAGCACTCCCAAGTCCCTCTGCACAACAGCATGCTGCAATCTTTCACCATTTAAATAATAATCTGCTCTTTTATTATTCCTTCCCAAGTGGATGATCTCGCATTTAACAATGTTGTTTTCCATCTGCCAGATCTTAGCCCACTCATTTAGCCTATCTATATCCCTCTGCAGACTCTCCACATCTTCTGTACAATTTGCTTTTCCACTCAGTTTAGTGTCCTCAGCAAATTTTGCTACACTATACTCAGTCCCCTCTTCCAAATTATCAATGTAAATGGTAAACAGCTGCAGGCCCAGCACTGACCCCTGTGGCACCCCACTCACCACTGACTGCCAACCGGAGGAACACCCATTAATACTAACTCTATGCCTTCTATTGGTTAACCCAATGGTCCCCAGTCTCCGGGCGTGGACCGATACATTGTTGCGAAGAATGCAGCGGTGCAGCAGTGGCCGGAACGCACCCAACACATCTTTAAGAAAAAAGATGAAAAAAAACTAGCTAATTAATTAGGTGCCAGGTGGCATTTTTCGCGGCAATGTATCAGTCTGCAGCCCGGAGGTTGGGGACCACTAGGTTAACCACTCAACTATCCATGCCAATACACTTCCTCCAACTCCATGCATCCATATCTTATTTATAAGTCTCTTGTGCGGCACCTTATCGAACGCCTTCTGGAAATCCAAGTGTACGACATCCACCTGTTCCCCTCTATCCACTGCACTTATTAAGTCGTCAAAGAACTCCAGTAAGTTTGTTAAATAGGACCTGCCCTTTCTGAATCCATGCTGCATCTGTCTAATGGAACCACTCCTTTCTACATGTTTTGCTATTTCTTTCTTATGACAGCTTCAAGCATTTTCCTGACAACAGATGTTAAGCTAACTGGCCTATAGTTGCCCGTCTTTTGCCTACATCAGTTTTTTAAAGAGTGGCGTGACATTTGCTGTCTTCCAATCCGCCGGAACCTGCCCAGAGTCTAGAGAGTTTTGGTAAGTGATTACCAACGCGTCTACTATAACCTCCGCCAACTCCCTCAGCACCCTGGGATGCGTCCTATAAGGACCAGGGACTTATCTACCTTCAGGCCCTCTAGTTTGCTCATCACTATCTCTTTAGTGACAGTGGTTTTATCGAGGTCCTCACCTCCCATTTTGTCCATAACATCCTTTTTTGGCATATTAGACGTGTCCTCCACCGTGGAGACCAACACAAAATAGTTGTTCAATGCCTCAGCCATTTCCTTATCACCCAGTATTAATTTCCCCATCTCGTCTTCCAAGGGACGTATGTTGACTTTATCCACCCTCTTCTGCTTTACATATTTATAAAAACTTTTGCTATCTGTTTTCATATTTTGGGCTAATTTACTTTCATACTCTATCTTCCCTTCCCTTATTTCTTGTTTAGTTGAAGTTTTCCCAATCTTCCAGTCTCCCGCTACTCTTTGCGACTTTGTACACATGAGATTTTAATTTGATACTACGAGGGGTGATTGATAAGTTTGTGGCTTCAGGTACAAGGAGTCAATTTTAGAAAACCTAGCACATTTATTTTTCAACATAGTTCCCTCCTACATTTACACATTTAGTCCAGCCGTCGTGGAGCTTGGACCTCCAGAAAGTGTCCACAGCAGGGGTGATTGATAAGTTCATGGCCTTAGGTAGAAGGAGATGAATTATACAGCTCTCGTTACATGCACGTGCAGTTCAACTCTTTGAGTGACTAGGCAGAAAGTTTGAAGTTAATAACTCATCAGTTAATAACCCATCAAGGGTGATTGATAAGTTTGTGGCCTAAGGTAGAAGGAGGTGAGTTATTAACTTCAAACTTTCTGCCTTATCACTCAAAAAGTTGATCTGCATGCGCATGTAACGAGAGCTGTATAACTCATCTCCTTCTACTTTAGGTCACGAACTTATCAATCACCCCTGCTATGGACACTTTCTGGAGGTCCAAGATCCATATACTCCACAACTGCTGGACTAAGTTTGTAAATGTAGGAAAAATAAATGTTCTAGGTTTTCTAAAATTGACTCCTTCTACCTTAGGCTACGAACTTATCAATCACCCCTTGTATCTTTTATTTCCTTAGTTATCTAAGTGTGACTCTCCCCACACTTATTGTCCTTACTTTTGACTGGAATATACTTTTGTTGAGCACTGTGAAAAATCTCTTTGAAAGTATTCCACTGTTCCTCAACTGTCCTACCAAATAGCCTGTGCTCCCAATCCACATTTGCCAACTCCTCCCTCGTCCCGTTGTAGTCTCCCTTGTTCAAGCATATTACACTACTTTTAGATCTAACTATTTCATCCTCCATCTGTATGCGAAATTCAATCATACTATGATCACTCTTTCCAAGAAGATCCCTGACAACAAGATTGTTAATCTTACCTGTCTCATTGCACAGGACTAGATCTAAGGTAGCATTTTCCCTTGTACATTTACTAACATGCTGCTCAAGAAAGCCATCACGGATGCATTCTATGAAGTCCTCCTCAAGACTTCCCTGACCAACCTGATTCACCCAATCTACGTGGGAGTTAAAATCCCCCGTGACAACTGCCGTTCCGTTCTTACAAGCCTCAGTTATTTCTTGGTTAATCGCCTCCGCCACTGTAATATTTTTATTAGGTGGCCTATAGACAACTCGCACCAGTGATTTTTTTTCCCTTTACTATTCTTAATCTCTACCCAGATAGACTCAACATTCTGCTCCGTAGATCTTATATCGTCTCTCACGATCGCCCTGATCTTATCCTTAATTAAAAGTGCCACACCGCCTCCTTTGCCTTCCTGCCTATCTGTCCGTATTACCTGATACCCTTGGATATTTAATTCTCAGTCATCTCCACCTTGCAACCAGGTGTAATGGCCACTAAATCATATGCCTTTGTACTGACCTGTGCCACAGGTTCACTAACCTTGTTTCTAATACTACGGGCACTTAGATAAAGTGCCCTTATACTCATTGTCCTTTTAGAATCCAGTGACCTATGCGATTTTTGCATTTTACTTTTATGCACTCTACTCTTACTTTTTTCTTCACTAACTCTAGCTTTGGTCTCTGAATCAATTCCCTCTTCTTTTTTGTGTGGGTTCTCATCCCCCTGCCATATTAGTTTAAAACCTTCCCAATAGCACTAGCAAACAATCTCCCTAGGACATTGATCCTGGCCTTGCCCAGATGTAGACCGTTCAGATGATACTGGTCCGATCTCCAGCAGAAGCAGTTCCAATGCCCCAAGAATCTGAAACCCTCCCTCCTGCACCACCGCTCAAGCCACATCTTCATTCTAGCCATCCTGCTCTTCCAACTCTGGCTAGCACGTGGCACCAGTAATAATCCTGAGATTATTACCTTTGAGGTCCTACTCTTTAATCCTAGCTCCCTAAATTCAGCTTGTAGGACCTCATCCCGCTATCTTCCTATATCGTTATACCTACATGCACCACGACAGCTGGCTGCTCACCCTCCCCTTTCAGAATGCCCTGCAGCCTCTCCGAGACACCGCTGGCCCTTGCACCCGGGAGACAACACACCATACGGTAGTCCCGTTTGCGGCCACAGAAGCTCCTCTCTATTCCCCTTACCATGGAATTCCCTACCATAACAGCTCCGCCACTCTTTTTCTTGCCCTCATGCTCAGCAGAGCCACCCACGGTGCCATGATCCTGGCTACTGCTGCCTTCACCTGATGAGTCACCTCCCCCAACAGACTCCAAAGTGGTATATCTGCTTTGGAGGGAGATGACTGCAGGAGACTTCTGTACTACCTTCCTGCTACTACTCTTCCTGTTGGTCACTCATTCCCTATCTTTCCTTAGATCCTTAAACTAAGGTGTTACCAACTCACTAAGTGTGCTATCCACAACATTCTCAGCGTCTTGGATGCTCCAAAGTGAGTCTATGCACAGCCCCAGTGCCACCATGCGGTCTATCAGGAGCTGCAGCTGGACACACTTCCTGCACATGTAGTCTTCAGGGACACTGTCAGTCAGAAGATCAAAGATCTCAGAGCTGGATTGCTGTATCAGAGAGATGTTTGGACCACTTGTGTTCTCAGTTTCACGGAATCATTGTTAACCCCTTCTGTACCAGATGCAGCGAATCAAAGTGACGGGTTCACTATACACTGTTAGGATAGGACTGTCGAGCCTCTCAAAAGCGGAAGTGGAGGTGTATGCCTCATGATCAACTCCTCTTGGTGCACAAATGTATTAGCGTTGCCCCGATTCTGCTCACCAGATATGGAATATCCTGCAATTAAGTTCCGTCCATTTTACCTGCTGCAGGAGATTTCTGCAATCATTTTGGCAGCGGTGTACATTCCACCTCAGGTTAATGTCAAACAGGCTCTAAATGATCTGAGCAATGGGATGAACATGCACAAAACTGCACACCCTGATGCCTTCACCATCATTTTGGGGATTTTAATCAGGCCAGCTTGAAAAAGTCACTAAATAAAATTACCATCAGCAAATCACTTGTAGTACCAGAGGAAACAACACACTTGACCACTGTTACATCACCATCAAGAGTGCTTACTGTGCTACTTCACACCTACAGTTTGGAAAGTCTGATCACCTAGTTGTACTTCTGTTCCGTGAGTACAGGCGGAGACTGGAGACTGCAGCACCAGTAATGAGAACCAAGAAGGTATGGACAGGGGAAGCACAGGAGCACTTATAGGTCTGCTTTGAATTAGTGGACTGGACCATATTCAGGGATTCATGTTTGAACCAGGATGTCTACACCACGGTCTTTACCAACTTCATTAAAACCTGTGTGGATGAGAGGGTGCCTATGAAAACTTATTGTACATTCCCAAACCAAAAGCCATCGATGAACCAAGAGGTTTGTTGTCTGCTGAGGGCTGGATCTATGGCATTTAAGTCTGGTGACCCAGATCTGCACAAGAAAACAAGATATGACTTGTGCAGAGCTATTTCAAGAGCAAAGAAACAATTCCGAGTGAGATTAGAAGTGACATCCGGCAGGGTTTTGCAAGACATCACTTCCTACAAAGTGCAACCCATGAATGGCAGCAATGCTTCACTACCAGAAGAACTCAGTGCCTCCTATGCCCGCTTTGAAAGGGAGAATATAACTGCAGCTGTGAAGATCCCTGCTGCACCTTGTGATCACTGTCTCGGATGCCGATGTCAGGCTACCTTTAAAGAAGGTGAACCCTCACAAAGTGGCAGACCCCACTGGAGTACCTGGTAAGGCTCTGAAAACTTGCGCCAACCAACAGGCGAGAATATTCAAGGGCATTTTGAACCTCTCACTGTTTCATTCGGAGGTTCCCACGTGGTTCTAAAAGGCAACAATTATACCAGTGCCTAAGAAGAGTAGTGTGAGCTGCCTTAATGACTATCGCCTAGTAGCACTCACATCTACGGTGATGAAATGTTTTGAGAGGTTGGTCATGGCTAGAAGGAACTCCTGTCTCAGCAAGGTACTGAACCCACTGTAATTTACCTATCTTCACAATAGCTGACAGTAAATGCAATCTCAATAGCTCTTCACACGGCCTTAGATCACCTGGACAATACAAACACCTATATCAGGATGTCATTTGTTGACAATAGCTCAGGATTTAACATCATCACTCCCACAGTCCTGGTGGATAAGCTACAGAACATGAGCCTCTGTACCCCCCTCTGCAATTGTATCCTCGACTTACTAACTGGAAGACCACAATCTGTGCAGATTGGTAATAATATCTCCTCCTTGCTGACAATCAACACTGGTGCGCCTCAGAGGTGCGTGCTTTGCTCACTGCTCCACTCCCTCTATACCCATGACTGTGTGGCTAGACATAGCTCAAATACTATCTATAAATTCGTTGATGATACAACTATTGTTGGCAGAATTTCAGATGGTGATCAGAGGGCTTACAAGAGTGATATATAGAAACTAGTTGAGAGATGTCACAGCAACAACCTTGCACTCAATGTCAGATGAAAGAGATGATTGTCAACTTCAGGAAGGGTAAAATGAGGGAACGCAAACTGATCCTCATAGAGGGATCAGAAGTAGAGAGAGTGAGCAATTTCAAGTTCCAGTGTGTCAAGATCTCCGAGGATCTAACCTGGTCCCAATATATCGATGCGGCTATAAAGAAGGCCAGACAGTGACTATATTTCATTAGGAGTTTGAAGAGATTTGGTATGTCAACAAATACACCCAAAAACTTCTATAAATGTACCGTAGAGAGCATTCTGACGGGCTGCATCACTGTCTGGTGTGCTGGGCGGAGGGCTACTGCACAAGACCGAAAGAAGCTACAGAAAGTTGTAAAATTAGTCAACTCCAACTTAGGTACTAGCCTCTGTAGTATCCATCTTCAAGCAGTGGTGCCTTAGAAAGGCAGCATCCATCATTAAGAATCTCCATCACCAAGGCGTACCCTCTTCTCACTGTTACCATCAGGAATGAGGTACAAAAGCCAGACGGCACACACTCAGCGATTCAGGAACAGCTTCTTCCTCCCTGCCACATGATTCCTAAATGGACATTGAACCCATAAACACTACCTCACTTTTTAAAATATATAGTACTTTTGTTTTTGCATTATTTTAATCTATTCAATATACATATATATACTTATTGTAGTTGATTTATTTTTTTCCCTATATTATGTATTGCATTGTACTGCTGCTGCTAAGTTAACAAATTTCATGACGCATACCGATGATAATAAACCTGATTCTGAAAAGGCAAAGTATTGTTTAACTGAGTAACAAATTATGTATTTAAATAAAATATGGAACAAATTAGAACACAACCTATACTACTACAGTACTATACAACTGTATATTAGTTGCTAATAGTTCTCAACAGAGGAATTCATCCAGTGTACTCTGTTGTGTAGGGTAAATTTTTGGCCAGTGTCAAATCTTTTCATGGAATTTTGGCAAAGGTCTGACAATTTTTAAAGTCAAAATAAAAAAACACAATGATCAAAAATCACTGCTTTTTGAATCAGCATCCATTGGCTCAAACACTTACATAACATAAGCACACACAACTGATGCTACTTAAAAACTGTTCACGCTAAGCACGGTGTGGTGTCTAATGGCCAGACAAGTGCACGCAACTGATGCTGGTTACAAACTGTTTGGAAAAAAATCCCCTGTCCTAATTAAGTGAAGGGAAATGTTCAGGGGATATTTGCGTGGGGTTCTGAGTGGGTACGTTCCAATGAGACATGGAAAGGGTGGTAGGGTACAAGATCCGTGGTATACAAAGGTTGTTGTAAATCTAGTCAAGAAGAAAAGAAAAGCTTACGAGAGGTTCAAAAAACTAGGTAATGATAGGAATCTGGAAGATTATAAGGCTAGCAGGAAGGAGCTCATGAATGAAATTAGGAGAGCCAGAAGGGGCCATGAGAAGGCCATGGTGGACAGGATTCAGGAAAACCCCAAGGCATTCTACAAGTATGTGAAGAGCAAGAAGATAAGATGTGAAAGAATAGCACCAATCAAGTGTGACAGTGGAAAAGTGTGTATGGAACCGGAGGAAATAGCGGAGGTACTTAATGAATACTTTGCTTCAGTATTCACTACAGAAAAGGATCTTGACGATTGTAGGGATAACTTGCAGTGGACTGAAAAGCTTGAGCATGTAGATATTAAGGAAAAGGATGTGCTGGAGCTTTTGGAAAGCATCAAGTTGGATAAGTCCCCAGTCTACCGTGGGAAGCAAGGGAGGAGATTGCTGATCCACTGGCAATGATCTTTGCATCATCAATGAGGATGGGAGATGTTCTGGAGGAGTGGAGGGTTGCGGATGTTGTTCCCTTATTCAAGAAAGGGAGTAGGGATAGCCCAGAAAGTTATAGGTCAGTGAGTCTTATTTCAGTGGTTGGTAAATTGATGGAAAAGATCCTGAGAGGCAAGATTTATGAACATTTGGAGAGACGTAAGATGATTAGGAATAGTCAGCATGGCTTTCTCAAAGGCAGGTCATGCCTTACGAACCTGATTGAGATTTTTGAGGATGTGACTAAACACACTGATGAAGGTAGAGCCATAGATGTAGTGTAGATGGATTTTAGCAAGGCATTTGATAAGGTAACCCATGCAAGGCTTATTGAGAAAGTAAGGAGGCATGGGATCCAAGGGGACGTTGCTTTGTGGATCTAGAACTGGCTTGCCCACAGAAGGCAAAGGGTGGTTGTAGATGGGTCATATTCTGCATGGTGGTTGGTCACCAGAGGAGTACCTCAGGGATCTGTTCTGGGACTCCTACTCCTTGTGATTTTTATAAATGACCTGGATGAGGAAGTGGAGGAATGGGTTAGAAAATTTGTTGATGACACAAAGGTTGGGTGTGATGTGAATAGTGTGGAGGGCTGTCAAAGGTTACAACAGGACATTGATAGGATGCAAAACTGGGCTGAAAAGTGGCAGATGGAGTTCAACCCAGATAAGTGTGAGGTGGTTCATTTTGGTAGGTCAAATATGATGGCGGAATATAGCATTAATGGTAAGAATCTTAGCAGTGTGGAGGATTAGGGGGATCTTGGGATCCGAGTCAATAAGACACTCAAAGCTGCTGTGCAGGTTGACTCTGTGGTTAAGAAGATATATGGTGGATTGACCTTCATCAATTGTGGGATTGAGTTTAAGAGCTGAGCGATAATCTTGCTCATAGACCCTGGTCAGACCCCACATGGAGTACTGTGCTCAATTCTGGTCGCCTCACTACAGGAAGAACATGGAAACCATAGAAAGTGTGTGGAGGAGATTTACAAGGATGTTGCCTGGATTAGGGAGCATGCCTTATGAGGATAGGTTGAGTGAACTTGGCCTTTTCTCCTTGGAGAGACGGAGGATGAGAGGTGACCTGATAGAGGTGTACAAGATAATGAGAGGCATTGATCGTGTGGATAGTCAGAGGCTTTTTCCCCAGAGCTGAACTGACTAGCACAAGAGGGCATAGTTTTCAGGTGCTTGGAAGTAGGTACAGAGGAGATGTCAGGGGTAAGTTTTTAACGCAAAGAGTGGTAAATGCGTGGAATGGGCTGCTGGCGGTGGTGGTGGAGGCTGAAACGATAGAGTCTTTTAAGAGACCTCTGGATAGCTACATGGAGCTTAGAAAAATAGAGGGCTATGGGTAAACCCTAGGTAGTTCCAAGGTAGGGATATATTCAGCACAGCTTTGTGGGCCGAAGGGCCTGTATGCGCTGTATCTTTTCTATGTTTTCTATGTTTCTATGTTTCTATGAATCCCAGCTATTTTCTCAATTATTTTTGTTCTTTAAAATTTGCCTCAAGACCAATAGACAATGCTTGTCTTTATTACAAGGAATATGAAGTATAAAAGTGTGGAATTTTTGTAGGTGCTGGTGAATTGAAATCCATAGCAGATGTACGTAATTTTGATCACTTTTTTAAAATAAGGATGTTCTTGTATCGGAGGCAGTGCAGAGAAAGTTCATAATATTGATTCTGGAGATGAAGTGGTCGAACTATGAAGAATAGTTAAGCAAGTTAGGCCTACCTCATTGGATTTAGAAGAAACAACAATTACTTTATTGAAATAACAGGATTCTGAGAGATTGACAAAGAGGACTTGAAGATAATGCTTCCTCTAACATCAATGTTTAGATATGTTTAGACCTATGTTTAGAAATAGGTGGCATGGCTTCAGTCCAAGGCCTCACTCACTTCAGTCAAAGTTGAGAAGAAATTTCTTCTCTCAGAGGGTAGTGAATCTTTAGAATTTTCCACCTTAGAGGTCTACGGAGATAGTGACATTGAATACATTCAATAGTGTAAGGCCAAGAATGGACTTGATATGATCTTACTGAATGGTGGAACAAACTTGGGGAGCCAATTCCAAACCCTACTCCTGTTTCTTATATTGCTTTAGTCGAAAAAACAATGGACACAATATAATTTCTGAAAACTTCGTTTTGCAATATCCTGATCTTCATCATCAATTTTTTTTTTCTTAAATTGATAGTGAGGAACCGTTTTTGACCTTCTGCAGTCTCCTTCATCATCATCCTGTGTACCCAATCACAGTAGGAATCTGCTGGAAATTCCTGTAAGGTTGGAGAAAGAACTTTGTGAAAATTACTTATAGAGGAAAGTATTTCAACCTCTGCATGGATTCATTGAACATTCATAGAACACAAGAATGTTGGAAGAAAAGTGGGAATTTAGCACCTTGAACCTGTTCTGCCATCCAATGGAGCATGGCAGATCTGAGGCCTAATTTCATATACTAATCTTTCCATTGTCTCAACAAATTTGGATAATATAAATCTATCAATTTTAGTTTTGAATTTAACAAGGATTCATAAGACCATGACGCAGAGGAGCAGAATTAAGCCATTTGGCTCATGAAGTCTTTTGCACCATTTGACCAGGGCTGATTTATTTTCCCTTGCAATCCAATGCTCCTGCTTTCTCACTACACTTTTAATGCCCTTATTAATCAAGAACTTATCAACTTTTGCTTTAAATATACACAAACAAGAGAAAATCTGCAGATGCTGGATAGCTTGTACTACACAGACAAAATGCCGGGGGAAGTCAGCAGGCCAGGCAGCATTTTGTGTGTTTTGCACTTTAAATATACACAATGGTCTGGCCTCCACAGCTGTCAATGGCGATAAATTCCACAAATTCACCATCCTTTGGTTAAAGGGGTTCCTCCTCATTTGTGTTCTAAACAGAATGTCCATCTATTCTGTGGCTACAGATCCTGATCTTAGACTCTCCCATTAATGGAACATTTTCTCTATGTCCACTCTATCTAAACTTTTCAGTATTTGGTAGGTTTCAATAAGATTCCCCCCTTCCTCCCCCTCCCACCCCCACCCACCACTACCATTCTTCTAAACTCCAACAAATACAGGCCCAGAGCCATCAAACACTCCTTTATGTTAATCCATTAATTCCTGGGATTATTCGCGTTATCCATCTCTGGATTCTCTCCAATACTATCACGCCCTTTTTTAGTTGAGTCCAGTATCAACTGGAATTTCCATAAGAGAATTCAAAACTTCTACCATTCTTGCAACATCTTCTCTAACTTCTGATCTCATTGTTTTTTTTTTATTTTTAAGCAGGAGTTCTTTGGTCCTAAAAGTAGGATGAATTTTTACTTTTTATTCAGGTACTCAGCTGCACAAATCATTCTTTACCAGGAACAAGTTATGCCATTGATCATTTCAGGGTGATATTGTGCCAGTCATGAAATTATACTCATACTTCTGTGCACGGGCCACTATGCACTATTTGTAGTGGAGTAAAGCTTCAGGAATTCCACTGAGTTAAGTGAAGCCCTGCTTGAATTGTGGTTTCTGGGTGAAAACTATCTTAATTTTTTTTCAGATTGGATTTTGAACCGTTTCTCTTTTTTCTAAAGGCCACTTAATTTGGCATTAAGTCTGAACATAATCATGTTTAACATACTGAAAGTAGGTGCATCCAGTTTCTAAGCTAACTTCTCCCTATCTCCCTTACCAGGTCCTTCTAATACCTGGAAAACATTTATCAAATAATCTTTGAAATTTCTGGGGAATACTGCTCCAGTCTGTGTAGTCTTCCTACTCAGAACACTGGTAAACTAATACCTGTACTTTGTGAGTGGTCTAACCAAGGCTTTATAGCTTTGAATTACTGCAGCCTGACTTGCACCTGCTCATATTCTGTATCCCAATTTTTTTGCACACCATCTTGCCAATTTTTCAACAAAAATACTTGTTCTATACTTGTTTGTTTCAAAGAAAATGGTCTCGCTATTGCCAGCATTGATATCAGATTTATCTATTATCAGTGTTCCTGCGTCAATTTTTAAATTAGGTGGACAATTTGCAATGAATTCCACAAACTTCAACTTGAGCAAGAAGTCTCATATTAAGTCCATATAAGTAACAACATCTTGGGCATTTCTCTGTCCAGTAATTTACCACATAATAATATCAATGAGTTTTATAGGCATGACCAATTCTTCATAAACCAACGCTGTTTTCCTTGATCAAATACAAAGTTTCAAGGTACTGCATTCAATTTTTTTCATCATCAATTATGGATTCTAAGGATTGCTCAACAACTTAATGGAAAGGCACACACAATTTTCTGAAATGGAGAGGAGTTTGGAGGATTATGTTTAGGACATCTGCTGTAACTCCTTTAAAACTCTGGGATGCACACTATCTGGTCCTGGAGCATTTTCATTCTTTAATTCCATTGGGCCAGATCTTTCTAGACCCGGCTCACTGCCTGGACTCATCGTCTTCATTCCTGGGCAAAAACACTTAATTACTTCCAGATGTAAAAGGTGATCCCACTGCCTTTCCCTATCTCTCAGGCATCAGACAAGACAGCTCAGATCCTAAGATTTCCTTGCAGTGAATGGCTGATAGTTGTCAATTCTATTCAGAAGCACTGGATATCAATTTCCTTCATTGCTAAACATCATCCTGCCAACATTCTTTACTATTTTGTCACTTTTAATTGTTTCTCCCAGCCATCAGTTTTAGTGCTGGTTTTTGCAATTTTTTTTATTTGCTTTCGTTTAGACTCAGTTGTCACTTTGATTTTTAGTGTCCAGGCTTTTTTTTTCTTTCTAAGTGTAATTGATAGACATTATTGAGACATCTAGCAAACTTTCCTGCATTTCATTTAGTTGGCTTTGTAAATCAGCCTGGGTAGCATAGAAGAATACCACTTAGCTCATTTTGTCTCTGGCAATTCTTTATTGGAGCTATCCTATTAATCTCACTCCCCTAGCAAAAAGTGGCACATTTTTAAACTGAGCTCCTAAGACTGTGAATGCCAGATTTTGCCATCTGTCACCAAGAGAGCATATAGGATTTTATTCTTTGTTGTCAGAGTGGAGTTAGCTTAACTCACACCAAATCCATAGCTAGATATGAGAAGAATATTGTACAGGTGTGATAGGGTGTGGAAGGTCATAGCTTACGTTCAGAAATTTGTTCTGCAGGTGATAACAATTGAAAGCCTTGGTAATGAGATTTCTTTCGGAGACAGATGACTGCTATCTTGTATTATGGAAACTTTCAGACATTTGCTTCAATAAATGTACTATCCAGTGTGTGAATCCATAAGCATGCTGACTTGAGGCTCAGTTTGACTCATGGCCAACTGGAAATGAATCAATACACAAACATACAACACCATATGAAATAATTAAATACAAAATGGAACTAACAAACTGAGCCAGGCTCAGAAGGACCTATGACAAGATTTTTAAAAAAACTTTTCTTCCCCCCCACCCAATTTTGTGTGAATAATTCCCTTAGGTAAATTAGTTTAAAATATGATTTATTTATTTATCCTGGCTGGCAGGCTCCAGCACTGCAGTCTATAGCCTTGCACCAATATCAACAGTCTTTTTTTCCCCTTTTCTTTCTATCCACAGGATCAACAAACCCAGAATGTCTAATGGAGGGATGTCTGGCCAGAGGAAGTTAGTAACTAAAAACTACTTAACTTTGCTGACCTCTCAATCATTTTCTTTTTGAGAGAAAGTATCTCTCCTTTAATTTACATTGCATATAATATGTAACACGTAATATAAAACTTAAAAATAATCAAACTTCCCACAGAATAGCTGGAAAATATTTTATCGAGTCTGGTTTCTTTAAGTTGTATTGTACTAAGTGAGATGAACAGTTTAGTGCTGGGAAACTTTATTATCCCTTACCAGCATTAAGAAACCTGAGGTTGAAACAGTGAGTGAGCTGCAGAATAACATTACCACTGCATATTCCTGTCAAAGTGTAACACAACTGCAGTAGATTGCTGCCTGAGCAATCTAGCTCTAACTCTGTTCATCTATCAGTGTTATCAAATTCTTTATAATATGCTATGATTGTAATGAACTTCATACTAACTAAATGACATCATAGAACGATCAAGTTGTTAGAAAAGACTTTTAACTGAGTATAAATCCCCAATACCCAGCCCAATTAATCCTCTTCCTCAGGTAATTTACTTGCTTTCACTGGTCTTTACTCCTTTCGAGCCTTTTCTTGGGCCAAATACTTGAGTTGTAGGTCCAATTTCATCCGCCCTATCCCAGTGAAATATGTTGTGCTCAAATTCCATTCTGTATCCTAAATTCACCAATCAGATTCTTGTCCAATTAAATCACAATCACAATAGCCTGTGCAGCCTGTGTACACTAACCTGGCCCTTACCAATTGAAAAAAACATTAACTGTGTCCAACCCCATGGTCCAGTAAGTAGATTTCTCCTTTTTCTAATGCACTAAAATGTAGCGAGACACATCGTTTCAAAGTTCAAATTTCAAAGTAATTTATTATGAAACCATGTATGCAGTATATAACCCTGAACTTCATCTTCCCCACCCCCACATGCAAAAAACATTGCACAAACAGCAACAACAAAAAAAAAGGCTCAGAATATAAAACAGAAAAGGCATATTTCAGTAAAATATGGAGCTATCCACCCAGCAAGAAAAACAGGAAGATGGTGAAATACAAGTGCATAACAATGATAGTGTGTTTTCCACCCAGAATAGTGCAATCTGCAAGGTACCTAATGGACCATGTTAAAATCAACATAACTACCAATGCTTTACTGTACAGCAATCAGAGAAGTGCAGGAACCGTTACAGGCTCATTCCCCATGGCAGAGTAATAGTGAACAATACACATTACTGAGGTGGGAGAGGAAGCAAGTTCCCAGCTTTTCACAAATGGACAATGAAATAAATGCTCATAAATGCGATTCATGCCAGGAGGGAGTTGCTGCGCTCTAATGTGGCCAGAGGATTTGCCAGGGCTACAAGGCAGTGCCAAAAATGCTTGGCAGTGCCAAAAATGCTTGGCAATGCCAATTAAAATTCCACGATTTCATGACCTCGTCCCAAGTGACTGAACACGAATATAAATTCAGTTCTTTCATGCTGAAATACATAAACACACACACATGCAAACACACATACTAAACATACATGCACACCACATGTGTGCATCTACACATACACATCTGCACTGTACCTCAATAAATAAATAAATATGGAAAGAACCCCCCCCCCCAATCTCATCACTCTTATGCATCTATGCATTCTCCCTCCCAAATTCTCACTTATAGAGAAAGTTTAAATCTGCAATAAACAAAATGTCACTCCTTTATGTTAACTAAATATGTGAGAAGTAGAAGAGAGACACCCTGGAGAGCAGAGACTGTGTGAAATCTGTTTGTTCAATGACAATGTTTCATTGTTCCTATTACATCCTGCTTGTGTTCGTCAACACCACACATCATTATTGCAACCTGTGGTACAGCATTTCCATAGCAGTGGCGTGGGCAAAGACTGTATGTGCAATTGTCTTCTGCAATGAGAAGAAACTCCCCAACCCATTGAGACCTCCTCTCAATACTTGTATTCAATGTCCGGGCACAGTGCTGGAGGAACTGAAGAGTGGAGGTGATAAGGGTGATAATGCTGATAATGATGAAGAGTATCACACAGAATGCCCTCAGACACAATTCACCATGAGAAATGAACTGCATGAGAATTGAATACTGAATGTTATGCAGACAGGGTAAGCAAGGAACATAAGCATAAGAACTATTAAAAATGAGACAGCAGTTTACTTGAAGAGGTGCTTACAGACAGACAGAATGGAATAGGAATTGGATTGAGAATTAAAGTGATGTGCAGTGAAGGATTACTATGCAATGAAGGA
Organism: Mobula birostris; assembly: GCF_030028105.1. Classification (NCBI taxonomy): domain Eukaryota; kingdom Metazoa; phylum Chordata; class Chondrichthyes; order Myliobatiformes; family Myliobatidae; genus Mobula; species Mobula birostris. The sequence continues at coordinate 106,202,292 of NC_092379.1, read as the reverse complement.
TCACCCTTGTAGACTGAAACCTAGTTGTCTGCAAAGTGGTCTACTTATCTGCTTGCAGATTCTCCAAGGTAGTGGAGGCCACATTACAAACAACCAGTGCTGGTAAATTCCTGTGGACATGATGCCACCTGTTTCCTACTGAAAAGAGACTACACAGGATAATTCCTTTATATGTAAATAGCCTGGGTAACTCTGGAATAGAGCAATGAGCAGCAGACTGTGATATGTAACAGACATCTGTGTGGAGAGATTCTTAGGCCAGGGGGTTGAGAGTTACCATGAGATTAATCTCCACAAGGGGACCTGCCCAAACCCAAGAGTTTGATTAGAAGATTGTCCTGCAGAATGTCATGTGACAGCAATTATAGTTTTGTAAGGCTGAACCAGTGCAGACATTAGTCCTTAGGGATATATAGGGTTGGATTGTGTGTTTCTGAAAAAAATTCTGAGAATTGAGTCTTCACTTAAGTGCATTTCTGTGCCTCTTAACTCAAGGTCCTGACCCTATCTGAGTTGCCTGCATTGTTTCGTCTGAAAGTTTCATTCAAAATGTGCCACTAGTAAGATGAGCACTGTGGAAACCATTGAATGATTTGCCCAACAATTAAATTTTGCAACAAGAACATTACTTCAAACCTCACTAGTTTGGTTCAGCTAGTAAGGTTCAACTAGATGTATTTAAACTTTACTAGTTTGAATACATACTGAAGAAGTGAGGAGGTATTTGAGCAGTTTGCAAACAGTTCTGGAACTGCCTTGTAAAACAATTTACTGTTATCTGAGTGACCCCATAACAAATGAAGAACATAGTGCACCGTGCTCTTTGTGTTTTGCTATGACAGTTAAAAGCCTTTCACTTTTTGGAGCCATAAGCTCCAATCTAAGTTGTGTGTTAAAAACAAGAGTGTATGCATGCATGCTCATGCATGCGTTTGTGTGTGTGTGTGTGTGAGAGAGAACATCGATTGCACTGTTCTGAATCAGTACCTAGAATGCTTGGGTTAATTATTCAATTGCCAAAATTTCATTCAGAAATTACCACCAATACATTTTACTCTGGGTGATATTGATTATGGGTCAAATAGTACTGAAAAAGAATTAATACTTTCAAGTCATAAATGTCTAAGCATCCCTGAAGAATGGATGCTTGGGTACAGTATGGAATGTTTCTGGATTCTGCCAGACTGTGTTCTTACAAATCAGAAGAGGGAAGAAAAATTGGAGGGAAGAAACAGCGTCACTCACCACAAAAACCATTGTTTTGAGAAAAGGTTTCTCATTAGAGACATAGCATGTCTACTAATCAAACTTAGTCTGAGACTGCATTAAAAATTCTTCAAAGCACACAGACCAGACCAGTGGCCTCACAGTCACAGGCGTCCAGCAGGCTTTCACTGACATTCCAAAATAATTCTCTCTATTTTGCTTCTTGCAAAATGCTCTGTTCTACATCAACTGGAGTACCGAAATAACTCTCCCTGCCCCCACCGATCAAAACTAGCATTACACATGAAATATCTCTTGTGCTTTGAAGAAATTGTAAATTGCGGTTAAAAAAATGTGACAATGCTGTTGTGGGTGGAGTTAAACTAAGGGTAATGTAAGTTCACGATTCAGTGCAATCTCTTAAACTCATTTGCTATCTTTGGGATATTTCTTGAGTTCAACACCTGGATTTTAAGACCACCTCGAGTAGAATGTGTTGCAATTCGAGGAGAAGGCAATGAAACTATTCCTTTTCTCGTCATTTCTATCTCACCTTACACTGAGTGATTGCACTCAGTGTTCGGTATTCAACACTATTGTCCCACAGACCTTGGTGAACAAACTCCTACTCCTCAGTCTAAATACACCCCTGTGCAATTGGGTGAATGTCTGGTAGCTCAGGTAGCCAGGATGCACTATTGCTCCTCCCTCCCCATCATCCTCATCACTGGTGCCTCCCCCCCTAGGGCTGTGTGCTGAGCCTAGTGCTGTACACTCTGCTCACACATTACTGATGGCCAAACACACAACCAATCGCATTGTCAGTTTTAGGACGAGGGAGATGTCTTCCTTTTTTAAAGAAAGGGGCTTCCCTTCCTCCTCTATCAACTCTGCTCTTAAATGCATCTCCCCCATTTCACGCACATCTGCTCTCACTCCATCCTCCCGCCACCCCACTAGGAATAGGGTTCCCGTGGTCCTCACCTACCACCCCACCAGCCTCCGGGTCCAACATATTATTCTCCGTAACTTCCGCCACCTCCAACGGGAACCCACCACTAAGCACATCTTCCCCCCCCCCCTGCATTCCGCAGAGATCGCTCCCTACACAACTCCCTTGTCCATTCGTCCCCCCCATCCCTCCCCACTGATCTCCCTCCTGGCACTTATCCGTGTAAGCGGAACAAGTGCTACACATGCCCTTACACTTCCTCCCTTACCACCATTCAGGGCCCCAAACAGTCCTTCCAGGTGAGGCAACACTTCACCTGTGAGTCTACTGGGGTGATATACTGCGTCCGGTGCTCCCGATGTGGCCTTTTATATATTGGCGAGACCCGACGCAGACTGGGAGACCGCTTTGCTGAACATCTACGCTCTGTCCGCCAGAGAAAGCAGGATCTCCCAGTGGCCACACATTTTAATTCCACATCCCATTCCCATTCTGACATGTCTATCCACAGCCTCCTCTACTGTAAAGATGAAGCCACACTCAGGTTGGAGGAACAACACCTTATATTCCATCTGGGTAGCCTCCAACCTGATGGCATGAACATCGACTTCTCTAACTTCCGCTAGGCCCCACCTCCCCCTTGTACCCCATCTATTACTTATTTTTATGCACACATTCTTTCTCTCACTCTCCTTTTTCTCCCTCTGTCCCTCTGAATATACCTCTTGCCCATCCTCTGGGTTCCCCCCCCCCCACCTCCTTGTCTCTCTTCCCGGACCTCCTGTCCCATGATCCTCTCATATCCCCTTTTGCCAATCACCTGTCCAGCTCTTGGCTCTATCCCTCCCCCTCCTGTCTTCTCCTATCATTTTGGATCTCCCCCTCTCCCTCCAACTTTCAAATCCCTTACTCACTCTTCCTTCAGTTAGTCCTGACGAAGGGTCTTGGCCTGAAACGTCGACTGCACCTCTTCCTACAGATGCTGCCTGGCCTGCTGAGTTCACCAGCAACTTTGATGTGTGTTGCATTGTCAGTTTTGTTGATGACACAACAGTGGTAGGGCTCGTCACCAACAATGATGAAATGGTCCACAGATAGGAGGTGGAAGAGCTCAAGACCTGATGCCAGGTAAATAACCTCTTCCTTAATGTCAACAAGACAAAGAAGATGATTATTGACTTCAGGAGAACTCACACCACTCACAGCCCTCTTTACATTGGCAGCACAGCAGTGGAAACTGCAAGCAGTTTCAAACTTCTGGGAGTACACATCACACACAACCTTTCATGGTCCCAAAACACATCCTACATAGTCAGAAAGCTCATCAATGCCTCTACTTTCTGAGGAAGCCGAAGAGGACTGGACTTTGCACATCCACACTCACATCATTCTACAGATGTGCAGTAGAGAGCATCCTACTCTTGGACATCCTAAGGAAGCTACAGAATATCCACGGCAGCACCATGAGACTCAAAAACAGTTATTTTCCCCAAATAGTAAGGCTGATCAACACCTCCAGCCACCAACCCCATCATCTTATGTATAGCCTAGTGGGGACATACGATCAATCTATGTATATAACCTATCTTATGTATTTATGTTTAGTGTGTTTTTGATATTATTATTATTATCGTATTAATTATATTTTGTGTTTTTTTATGCTGCATCAGATCCAGTGTAACAATGATTTCATTCTCCTTTACACTTGTGTACAGGAAATTACATTAACAATCTTAATCATGATCTTGAACTTAATTTTCACCGATTTGACACAACATGCACTTACCTTAGTGCCAGTTCTGCATATACAACTCAAGTCCAATATTGGGATAGCTGTTTTGATACTGTACAGTTTTCTTCTGTCTTCAAGTCAGTTCCTGTCTGATTTTAGGTAACGTTAATGATCTGCAGTCACATGAAATTCCAGTTAAGAGATAACAATATGATATTGTAGACTGTCCTCTGATCCCTTTGAACAAGTGCTTCCTGATGGGGAATTTAACTTTTATATTAAAATGAGACAAGAGAAATAAGTTATGCTTTGCAATGTGAGCATTACGTACTGTATGTATAACATTCATCACCTGCAAAGGAGTATAGCATCCCTGTCTTGCACTCTGTTGCTATATGTGTCTTTGTTTTAGTATTCATTCAAGTGTTGTTCATAATAGGAGAAGTGATCATGTATCTCAATGTTTTGTTGTATTGTGAACCAGGAGCTAGAAACACTGTCACATGGCAGGAAAATTATAGAAACAGAGAAACATAGAAAACCTACAGCACAATACAGTCCCTTCGGCCCACAATGCTGTGCTGAACACGTACTTACTTTAGAAATTACCTGGGGTTACCCATAGCCCTCTATTTTTCTAAGCTCCTTGTAACTATCCAGGAGTCTCTAAAAAGACCCTATCGTATCTGCCTCCACCACCGTCGTTGGCAGCCATTCCACACACACAGCACTCTCTGCGTATAAAACTTACTCCTGATATCCCCTCTGTACCCACTTCCAAGCACCTTAAAACTATGCCCTCTTGTGTTAGCCATTTCAGCCCTGGGAAAAACTTCCGGCTATCCACACGATCAACACCTCTCATCATCTATCAGGTCACCTCTCATCCTCTGTCGCTCCAAGGAGAAAAGGCCAGGTTCACTCAAACTTTTCTCATAAGGCATGCTCTCCAATCCAGGCAACATCCTTGTCAATCTCCTCTGCACCCTTTCTATAGTTTTCACATCCTTCCTGTAGTGAGGTGACCAGAACTGAGCACAATACTCCAAGTTTGACCAGGGTCCTATATAGCTGTAACACTTCCTCTCGGTTCTTGAACTCAAATAATAAAAGTTGATCTAAAGTATGAAAACGGAGTGTACTGGCAGGATATTTGATTGAGGTCCATCATATGGTTGACACTAGCCTCAACCATTGCTATATTGACATCATTTGCGTGAATTTCTACTGGATGTGTGAAGTTCATGAATGGCATTGGTTCAACTCCAACTTTAAGTTGAGATCCGCTTCACTTTTACCCATGCTGCTATAAGTGAATCAAAACGGTGCATTTTCTAGGTAAAAACTGGAACTTATGAAGAAAAGGCTTACATGGATGTGTGCTTTGGGGCTCTTGTGAAGTAAAATATTAGATTATTGAGATCCATAGCCATGCCCAAGTCTGCCCTTATTTTGCACACCCTCTCCTTCAGGTGGAATTTTGACACAATAGCATTTCATAACTCAGAATTGATGAAAATATTGCATTGAACTATTTCTGTGTGCCTAGTGCTAAAGAACAAGAGCATAAATGGAATAAACTTCAAGCAAAGACAGAGGTTAGAAGAATTTTCTTTACGCTAGCTGCAAAAGGTTCCCATCAAATTATTCCAGAAGGAACCAGGTAAATTCCTTTCAAAAATAGGTGTCTCTGAGCAGAGGTACTTATCAGTCACAAGAGTAATAACTGATTTTCCTGTTTTCTAACCTGGGGTATTTGATGCTAGTTAAAATTACCAGAAGGGTTGGTTAACATCTCAGTAAGATGAGAGCCTATGCATGGTTTTCTTCCTTGTCCTGTGTCTAGCCAAACTAATTTATCCAAGTTCAATGTCATGAGTTCAAAATTTGTTGATTTCTAAAAACATTTGTAGCTCCAATAAAAGCTGTAAAAACTGAATAATGGAAATGAAACTGAGTGAAATGCTATGGAGTTGTATTCAATTAATATAAGACATTATGGAAAATTTACATTAAACATTTCCTTATGAAATGAACACTTGCCTATATTGTGTTATCTGCTGACTAAATAGTTTTAACCACTATGCTAACAGGCTGGTTCACTCGACAATGAAGACCATTGTTAACCTTTGCTTGCACTGCCTGAGATAAACTGTTGAAGATAAAGCTTAGAGATTTTTTCCCAACTAGCTGCTTAATTATAGAAGTAATTATCCATATAAGAAATCAGATTTATTTCAAATGATCGAGGAATTGGCCCAAGATTCAAAATTCAAAGTAAATTTATTATTGAAGTACATCTATGTCAGCATATACAACCCTGAAATTTCTTTTCTTGCAGGCATATACAGTAAATTTAAGAATCATAATATAATCAATTATTAGGATAATAAATAAATAAGCAATAGATATCAAGAACATGAGATGAAAAGTTCTTGAAAGTGAGTCGTTAGGTTGTCGCAACAGTTCAGTGACAGGGCAAGTGAAGCTGAATGAAGTTATCCCCATTGGTTCAAGAGCCTGATGGGTGAGGGTCATAACTGTCCTTGAAACTGTAAATGTGAGCCCTGGGACTCCTGTACCTTCTTCCCGATGCGTGAGAGTCATAACAGTCCCTGGAACCGTCAATATGAGCCGTGCCTTCTTCATGATTTAGTTGTTGATGTTTTGGGAATAGAAAATGAGGTGAATGTCCGATGTAATCATAGAATTAATTTAGTGTAGTGTATATCAATGAATGATAGTCAGAGTTTAGTAGCATATGTCAAGCCCTGAGGACCTACATGGACCTGAAATTCACCCAAATAGTCAAAGTTAATGAATGGGTCTTCAATGCCACCATGAGCCTCAGACCTGCTCAATTCACCACATTACCATTATTTACCCGTCAACTGTCACTATTGATCACACATTCTCTGAGCTGTGTTCTGAAGTTCTCTCATGCTCGTAGCATTGCAGAAAGCTTCACATTCACAAGATACCCCTCTTACAAACTGTTTGCTGTTCACTCACAAAAACCACCTTACTCAGATAGATGGCAGGATACTCTTTAATACACCCCAGTCTTGTAGGACGAGGGCATATGATTGAGAATGTAAGTGGTAAGTACCCCTGCATATCACAATCTTCATGATTGGAATAATGATTCATCACGGGTCCATCACAATTAAAGCCATCCCCACCACTGAGCACGTCAACAATGAGCGTTGTTGCAGGAAAGCAGCACCTGCCAACAGGAGCTCCCTCCACCTAAGGCATGCTCTTCTCTCACTGCTTCCATCAGAAAGAAAGTTCAGGAGCTTTAAAACTCACACCACCAGGTTCAGAAAGCATTATTAGCCCTAAACCATCAGGCTATTGACTTCAGTTGCTAAGTCATTGAACTGTTCCTACAACCAATGGACTCACTTTGAAGGACGCTTCATCTCAGGATCTTGATATTTATAGCTTATTTATTTAATTATTTATTTATTCGTTCATTTATTTATTTATCTGTTTATTTATTTATTTATTTGTTTGTTTATTTGTTCATTTACTTATTTAAAATAGTCATGCTTTTATAAACCAACAGAAGGCAACTAAAAAAATCATTAAGAAGGTAAAGATGGAATGCAAAAGTAAGCTAGCCAGTAATATAAAAGAGGATAACAAAGTTTCTTCAGATACATAATGTGTAAAAGACAAACAAGAGTGGATATCAGACCACTAGAAAATGCTACTGGGGAGGTAGTAATGGGGAGCAACAAAATGGCAGACGAACTGAATAAATATTGTGTGTCAGTCTTCACTGTGGAAGACACCAGCAGTATGGTGGAAGTTCCAGCTGTCAGGGGTCATGAAGTGTGTGAAGTTACCATAACTAGGGGGAAGGTGCTTGAGAAACAGGAAGGTCTGAAATTAATTAAGTCACCTGGACCTAATGGTGTACACTCCAAGGTTCTAAAAGAGGTGGCTGAAGAGATTGTAAAGGCATTAGTAATGATCTTTCAAGAATCACTAGATTTTGGAATGTTCCCTGTAGACTGGAAAATTGCAACTGTCACTCCCCTCTTCAAGAAGTGAGGGGGTAGAAGAAAGGAAACATAGGCCAGTTAGTCTGGCCTCAGTGGCTGGGAAGATGTCGGAGTCGATTATTAAAGATTCGGTCTCAGGGTAGTTGGATGCTCATGATAAAATAAACTGTAGTCAGCATGTTTTCCTCAAGGGAAAACCTTGCCTGACAAATCTGATGGAATTCTTTGAAGAAATAACAAGCAGGATAGACAAAAGAAACTCAGTGATGTTATGTACTTGGATTTTCAGAGGGCCTTTGAAAAGTTGCCACACATGGGGCTGCTTGACAAGCTCTGAGCCCATGGTATTACAGGAAAAAAATCCAACATGGATAAAGCAGTGGCTGATTGGCAAGAGGCAAAGAATGAGAATAAAGGGAGCCTTTTCTGATTAGCTGCTGGTGACTAGTAGTGTTGCATAGGGGTCAGTATCGGGACTGATTCTTTTTGTGTTACATGTCATTGATTTGGATGATGGAATTGATGGCCTTTTTGCACAGTTTGCAGACAATCTGAAGATAAGTGGCGGGGCAGTTACTGTTGAGAAAGTAGAGATGTTTCAGAAGGACTTAGACAGATTTGAAGAATGGGCAAAGAAGTGGCAGATGGAATACAATGCTGGGAAGTGTATAGTCATGCACTTCGGTAGAAGAAATGGAAATGTTGACTATTTTCTAAATGGAGAGAAAATGCAAAAAAATTGCGATGTAACGGGACTTGAGACTCCTTAAGCAGGATTCTCTAAAGTTAATTTGCAGGTTGAGTTTGTGGTGAGGAAGGCAAATGTAATGTTAGCATTCAGTTCAGGAGCACTGGAATATAACAGCAAGAATGTAATATTGAGACTGATAAAGCACCAGTGAGACCTCACTCAGACTATTATGATCTGTTTTGAACCGCTTATCTTAGTAAGAATAGAAAACCATAGAAACCATAGAAAAACTGCAACACAGAAACAGGCCTTTTGGCCCTTCTTGGCTGTGCCAAACCATTTTCTGCCTAGTCCCACTGACCTGCACACGGACCATATCCCTCCATACACTTCCCATCCATGTATCTGTCCAATTTATTCTTAAATGTTAAAAAAAGAAACCGCATTTACCACCTCGTCTGGCAGCTCATTCCATACTCCTACCACTCTCTGTGTGAAGAAGCACCCCCCCTAATGTTCCCTTTAAACTTTTCCCCCCTCACCCTTAACCCATGTCCTCTGGTTTTTTTCTCCCCTTGCCTCAGTGGAAAAAGCCTGCTTGCTTTCACTCTATCTATACCCATCATAATTTTATATACCTCTATCAAATCTCCCCTCATTCTTCAATGCTCCAGGGAATAAAGTCCTAACCTATTCAACCTTTCTCTGTAAATGAGTTTCTCAAGTCCCAGCAACATCCTTGTAAATCTTCTCTGCACTCTTTCAACCTTATTAATATCCTTCCTGTAATTTGGTGACCAAAACTGAACACAATACTCCAGATTCGGCCTCATCAATGCCTTATACAACCTCATCATAACATTCCAGCTCTTATACTCAATACTTTGAATGTGCTGAAACTGGAGAGGGTTCAAAGGAGGTTCATGAAAATGATTCCAAGATTGAATGACTTTTCATATGAAGAGTGTTTGTTGGTTCTGTATTCAGTAGAATTCAGAAGAATGAGGGCTGACCTCATTGAAACCTATCAAATGGTGAAAGGCCTTGACAGAGTGGGTGTGGAGATGATGTTTTCTATGGTGGGAAAGTCCAAAACCAGAGGGCACAGCCTCAGAATAGAGGGGCGTCCTTTTAAAACGGAGATGAGCAGGAGTTTCTTTATTCAGAAAATGGTGAATCCGTGGAACTTTTTGCCACAAGAAATATAGAAACATAGAAACATAGAAAATAGGTGCAAGAGTAGACCATTCGGCCCTTCGAGCCTGCACCGCCATTTAGTATGATCATGGCTGATCATCCAACTCAGAACCCTACACCAGCCTTCCCTCCATACCCTCTGATCCCCCTAGCCACAAGGGCCATATCTAACTCCCTCTTAAATATAGCCAATGAACCGGCCTCAACTGTTTCCTGTGGCAGAGAATTCCACAGATTCACCACTCTCTGTGTGAAGAAGTTTTTCCTAATCTCAGTCCTAAAAGGCTTCCCCTTTATCCTCAAACTGTGACCCCTCGTCCTGGACTTCCCCAACATCGGGAACAATCTTCCTGCATCTAGCCTGTCCAATCCCTTTAGGATTTTATATATTTCAATCAGATCCCCCCTCAATCTTCTAAATTCCCAATGAGTACAAGCCTAGTTCATCCAGACTTTCTTCATATGAAAGTCCTGCCATCCCAGGAATCAATCTGGTGAACCTTCTTTGTACTCTCTCTATGGCAAGGATGTCTCTCCTCAGATTAGGGGACCAAAACTGCACACAATACTCCAGGTGTGGTCTCACCAAGGCCTTGTACAACCGCAGTAGTACCTCCCTGCTCCTGTACTCGAATCCTCTCGCTATAAATGCCAGCATACCATTCGCCTTTTTCACCGCCTGCTGTACCTGCATGCCCACTTTCAATGACTGGAGTATAATGACACCCAGGTCTCGTTGCACCTCCCCTTTTCCTAATCGGCCACCATTCAGATAATAATCTGTTTTCCTATTTTTGCCACCAAAGTGGATAACTTCACATTTATCCACATTAAATTGCATCTGCCAGGAATTTTCCCACTCACCCAACCTATCCAAGTCACCCTGCATCCTCTTAGCATCCTCCTCACAGCTAACACTGCTGCCCAGCTTTGTGTCATCCGTAAACTTGGAGATGCTGCATTTAATTCCCTCATCCAAGTCATTAATATATATTGTAAACAACTGGGGTCCCAGCACTGAGCCTTGCGGTACCCCACTAGTCACCGCCTGCCATTCTGAAAAGGTCCCGTTTATTCCCACTCTTTGCTTCCTGTCTGCTAACCAATTCTCTATCCACATCAGTACCTTACCCCCAATACCGTGTGCTTTAAGTTTGCACACTAACCTCCTGTGTGGGACCTTGTCAAAAGCCTTTTGAAAATCCAAATATACCACATCCACTGGTTCTCCTCTATCCACTCTACTAGTTACATCCTCAAAAAATTCTATGAGATTCGTCAGACATGATTTTCCTTTCACAGATCCATGCTGACTTTGTCCGATGATTTCACCGCTTTCCAAATGTGCTGTTATCACATCTTTGATAACTGACTCCAGCAGTTTCCCCACCACCGACGTTAGGCTAACCGGTCTATAATTCCCCGGTTTCGCTCTCCCTCCTTTTTTAAAAAGTGGGGTTACATTAGCCACCCTCCAATCCTCAGGAACTAGTCCAGAATCTAACGAGTTTTGAAAAATTATCACTAATGCATCCACTATTTCTTGGGCTACTTCCTTAAGCACTCTGGGATGCAGACCATCTGGCCCTGGGGATTTATCTGCCTTTAATCCCTTCAATTTACCCAACACCACTTCCCTACTAACATGTATTTCGCTCAGTTCCTCCATCTCACTGGACCCTCTGTCCCCTACTATTTCTGTAAGATTATTTATGTCCTCCTTAGTGAAGACAGAACCAAAGTAATTATTCAATTGATCTGCCATGTCCTTGCTCCCCATAATCAATTCACCTGTGGAAGCTGTGGAGACCAAGTCTTCATGTATATTTAAGGCCCAGACTGATAGATTCTTTATTGGTCAGGGCATGATGAGATACACGGAGAAGGCAAGAGATTGGGGCTTAGAGGAAAACTAAAGCAGCCATGATGAAATGGCAGAGCAGACTCAAGGGGCCAAATGGCCTAATTCTACTCCTATGACTTCTGGTCTTATGGTGTATTTATTTATCTATGTAAGTATTTATTTATTTGTTTGTTTGCCGTTATTATTATTTCTTTGTTCTTTCTTTTGGTATTTACACAGTTTATTGTCTTTACACAGTGGCTCGACAACCTGTCTTTACAGTCTTTCATTGATTCTATTATGGTTATTGGATTTATTGCCTATGTCCGCAAGAAAATGAATCTCAGTGTTGTATATGGCAACATATATGGTGATATATATGGACAGTGATAGTAAATTTACTTTGAACTTTGATTGTTTCACATGAGGAAAACAGCAGAGACAGTTATTTATGTATAATTGTCCTTCTTCTTCCTTCTACTTCATTCCACAATCTCTTCTGATTCACAATCTGCAGATGGTGTAACGACCCAGTTCTGATTTCTCTGTCATTGGTTTCACCACAAGCTTACCAATGTGCATTTCTATTTTTGTTTCAGGCACCCAGAGAGATATGCAGGAAGAGCAAGATGAGATAAGCTTTGATTTCATAGCTGCAGGCACCAACTCTGATATTGCCATTGTCAGTTAGAGGATAGAGGATCCTTAGGCAATGAGTTATGGTGCACAAGTAATCCATACTTGAACCGGGTGCAAGGACAGCACACGTTTCAGCATAGAAGAGGATTGGGTTCACTAGTTCTGCAGCAGAAGGCTTTGTTGAGTCATTGATGAATTAGACTAAGAAAAATGTGATTAATATACACAGTCTAGCGTATTGGATTTTTTTTTCAAGTTCATGTCAAAGATGTAGAGAAATATGACATATCTTACCAAAGGGTTTTGCATGCAGTATTCAGCACATGTTCTCTAGTATGGAAATGTCCTGGACCCAACCTCAATGCCCATCTGTTGATTTTCTTTTCTTGCCATACTGGTTGGTTGTGAATATCTTTGAATGACATTCGATATAAACAGTAGTACCTCTGTCAATAAGATAGCCCTTTTACATCTCTGGAATTATGATTGATCCCATGATCTCTAAGTCAAAAGTGAAAATGCTACCATCCGGTACCTCCAAGGCATTCATTTGTTATTTTCGGAGTTGCAAACCTCAAGAGACAAAGTAAGAGATAAGGAAGTACTAAGATAAAGAAGGAGATGATCTGAAGTCTTCCTCAAACAAGCCAAGCCTAGCCAACAAAAGCTGGATACTGGGCCAGCTACTCAAGCACAGATATCAAGCTTGACAGCAAATTGTTAGATTAGGCAAGCATAACAAAGGTACCAGTGTAAGCCAAGCCAACAAAGGTTCTATAACAATACAAGTTGTCAAGGGTGTCTTCCAACTGTTAAAAATAAACTTACTATGTTTATACAACTATCCTACTCAATATTCCAGAAGAAGAGTAAGGGATGCAGATTTTGGACAGTAGTGGAGAGTAACGGTACAGTGAGGCAAACAGGACCTTCTATGTGGTAGAAACATTTCCATTTATGACCACTGATCTTCCTGTCATCTCAAGTGGTTGCAAAAGATTGTACTGGATTTGCAAGAGAAATGTAAGTGGATTATATTATGCTCTTGTCCACATTTACCTCTTAACCAGCATTAATAAAAGAATGGTTATCGATTTCTGTGCAGTTTATGGGATCTTGCTGAATGAAAATTATTTTCTATGGTTCCTATTACAACACGAAAGGGAAGCTCTCATGTCTCCTCGAGCCCTTTATAGTCTCACTACTTGATTCTAATATAAACACAAAACATTGAAATAATTATCTGCTTAAATTTCAGATTAATTCAGGTGTAAATGAAATATTTCTGAAGAACAAAAGTAGATATTTAGATAAGTTCTGAATGGGCTACAGGGAGATTCATTTTAATGAACAGTAACTTTCATTTTTGTTCATGCGTGTAACTGATATGATTATTTCAAATGTCACTGTTCTATTTACAAAAAATGAAATAGTTTTCTCTCACTGAATACTGCATTGGAGAGTAGAGATGGCTTGGTGTATTAATCAGCTCCCCCACTGCTTCTTACTAAATGCTGCAGACACTGGAGACTAATGGAGCAGTTCATTGTGGGAAATTATCAGAGCAATGTCATGATTTTCATAATTACTTCATTACATTCTGATTATTTCCTCTTTTTCATAACGCTTGAAAAATTTGTTTTGAGATAAATTTGAACTTTGTTCATCTTTAGCCTGCGTTGTAAATTGAGGAAAGCCCATTTTAAATGATATTAAAGTCTTACTTGTGTGACAGTAAATGAGAGAGAAATAAGAGAAAAAAGAGGAAATGAGAAACACAGCGATGAAAAAATTGGACAGAGAAATGAAGAAGGACCTACAAAAGTAATTTACCAACTGTAGTCTTCATGAAGAGATATTGTTCAATGGTTGCATGCATCAACATTTTGACTGTGCATGGTGTGTCTGAAATCAGGACAGCAACAGAGAGACACGATGAACATGCACTAGACATACAGATAATATGAAAAATCAAACATGTTTTCCTTCATTCAGACATGTTCCTGTACATTGTGTTTTTTCATTCTTATTCTTTCACCTTTTCTTCCCTCCAAACACACCCATCTTACGAAGCTATTTGCAGACTGCTCTTTAAGTGCTTATTAATGATAATTATACTAATCCATTTTTCCATGCTTATTGCGCTAAAGCCAATAATGTCAAAACTAAGCTTTAAAGAATAAGTAATACAATAATTTAAAATAAACTGACAGCATAGCAAATCCAACCAATGGAATAGATCAAGCTTTGCCAACGTTAACATCTGCCAGGATATTGTAGGTTGTCCAAAATGGATAGATTGCCTGGTCAAACTATTCCAGATCAGCAAAATGGCCACATTCTGAAATATGGCCACTTTCTGAAAGATAGCAGGCCAGCCAGCCCTGGCCAACAAAAGCAAGAGACTAGGTTAGACCACTTAAGCAATCATAGCAGGCCAGACCAAGGAGAAGATAATTCAGCCAAAGGCAATAAAGACACCAGGTTAGACCTAGCCAATAAAGGCATCAAGTGGACAGGCAAGAGTAACAAAGCACCAGGGTATGCAATGCCAGTAAAGGGACCAAGTCAGTATAAGATGTCAAAGGGACCACGGAAAAATGCAGTGCTTTTTCTAGGAGAACAAATGTCGCTCACATGTCAACTCAATGATCGCATGGATGAACTACAACAATTGTTCATCCCAGTTTGGCAAAAGAATAAATCAAGGAAGGTAGTGCACCCGTGGCTGACAAGGGAAATTAGGGATACTATCAATTCCAAAGAAGAAGCATACAAATTAGCAAGTAAAAGTGGCTCACCTGAGGACTGGGAGAAATTCAGAGTTCAGCAGAGGAGGACAAAGGGCTTAATTAGGAAGGGGAAAAAAGATTATGGGAGAAAACTGGCAGGGAACATAAAAACTGATTGTAAAAGCTTTTATAGATATGTGAAAAGAAAAAGATTGGTTAAGACAAATGTAGGTTCCCTACAGACAGAAACAGGTGAATTGATTATGGGGAGCAAGGACATGGCAGACAAATTGAATAATTACTTTGGTTCTGTCTTCACTAAGGAGGACATAAATAATCTTCCAGAAATAGTACGGGACAGAGGGTCCAGTGAGATGGAGGAACTGAGGAAAATACATGTTAGTAGGGAAGTGGTGTTAGGTAAATTGGAGGGATTAAAGGCGGATAAATCCCCAGGGCCAGATGGTCTGCATCCCAGAGTGCTTAAGGAAGTAGCCCAAGAAATAGTGGATGCATTAGTGATAATTTTTCAAAACTCTTTAGATTCTGGACTAGTTCCTGAGGATTGGAGGGCGGCTAATGTAACCCCACTTTTTAAAAAAGGAGGGAGAGAGAAACCAGGGAATTATAGACCGGTTAGCCTAACATCGGTGGTGGGGAAACTGCTGGAGTCAGTTGTCAAAGATGTGATAACAGCACATTTGGAAAGCGATGAAATCATCGGACAAAGTCAGCATGGATTTGTGAAGGGAAAATCATGTCTGACGAATCTCACAGAATTTTTTGAGGATGTAGCTAGTAGAGTGGATAGGGGTGAACCAGTGGATGTGGTATATTTGGATTTTCAAAAGGCTTTTGACAAGGTCCCACACAGGAGATTAGTGTGCAAGCTTAAAGCACATGGTATTGGGGGTAAGGTATTGATGTGGATAGAGAATTGGTTGGTAGACAGGAAGCAAAGAGTGGGAATAAACGGGACCTTTTCAGTATGGCAGGCAGTGAATAGTGGGGTACCGCAAGGCTCAGTGCTGGGAACCCAGTTGTTTACAATATATATTAATGACTTAGACGAGGGAATTAAATGCAGCATCTCCAAGTTTGCGGATGACACGAAGCTGGGCAGCAGTGTTAGCTGTGAGGAGGATGCTAAGAGGATGCAGGGTGACTTGGATAGGTTAGGTGAGTGGGCAAATTCATGGCAGATGCAATTTAGTGTGGATAAATGTGAAGTTATCCACTTTGGTGGCAAAAACAGGAAAACAGATTATTATCTGAATGGTGGCCGATTAGGAAAAGGGGAGGTGCAACGAGACCTGGGTGTCATTATACACCAGTCATTGAAAGTGGGCATGCAGGTACAGCAGGCGGTGAAAAAGGCAAATGGTATGCTGGCATTTATAGCAGGAGGATTCGAGTACAGGAGCAGTGAGCTACTACTGCAGTTGTACAAGGCCTTGGTGAGACCACATCTGGAGTATTGTGTGCAGTTTTGGTCCCCTAATCTGAGGAGAGACATCCTTGCCATAGAGGGTGTACAAAGAAGGTTCACCAGATTGATTCCTGGGATGGCAGGACTTTCATATGATGAAAGACTGGATGAACTGGGCTCATGCTCGTTGGAATTTAGAAGATTGAGGGGGGATCTGATTGAAATATATAAAATCCTAAAGGGATTGGACAGGCTAGATGCAGGAAGATTGTTCCCGATGTTGGGGAAGTCCAGAACGAGGGGTCACAGTTTGAGGATAAAGGGGAAGCCTTTTAGGACCGAGATTAGGAAAAACTTCTTCACACAGAGAGTGGTGAATCTGTGGAATTCTCTGCCACAGGAGACAGTTGAGGCCAGTTCATTGGCTATATTTAAGAGGGAGTTAGATATGGCCCTTGTGGCTAAAGGGATCAGGGGGTATGGAGGGAAGGCTGGTACAGGGTTCTGAGTTGGATGATCAGCCATGATCATACTAAATGGCGGTGCAGGCTCAAAGGGCCGAATGGCCTACTCCTGCACCTATTTTCTATGTTTCTATGTTTCAATAATGATTGCCACTGTGTAAGACAAGCTAAGATAGCCAGTATGTCAGTTCAACAATGATAAACTGAATACCATGCCAAAAAGATAATGTACATATTAACCTGCAATAATAGCCAATATGGCATGTCAACTATGATAGCCTATTTGTCAACCAATAATTAAAGCAAATATGCCATGCCAATAATGATATCCGGTATGCAGCACTAACAATGATAGTCAGTATATCAGACCAACAAAGCAAGTGTTCAAGCTAAAAAGTCAGATGGCAACATCAGAAGGTAATGCAAAAAACAAATAAGAGGTCTATTTCCCAGATCACTCCCTTTAAGAACTTACGCTTGGTTTGAAATGTCAACTGTTTATTAATGTCCATAGATACTGCCTGACCTACTGAGTTCCTCCAGCGTTTTATATGTTTTGCTTTGGATTTCGAGCATCTGCAGAATTTCTGTTGTTTATAACTGACTCTTGCCTCCTGATTGATCAAGAATGGAGCCTAACAGTTTCAAAATATTTTACTCCATTTTAAGGATTTGTCGAAGGTTTACCAGATTGCCACCCAGTGCGTTCTCAGGATGCATTAGTCTTTTCTTGAGGACTTATCATAATTTAATTCACAAAGGGGCCTTGAGCACCTCCTCTTCACAGACTAAAGTACATTGCTTCATTTAGAAAAAGGTTTGTGTGTGTGTTCCTTGAAATTATAGTTAGATCTCATCATTATAAACCAGAACTCACCATTATAAACACTGTTATTAAAGGCTTTTGTTTCTTTCAGTTCCTCAGTGCATTGTGAGCTTACATTGTAATTAAGCACTTCATCATCGAAAAAAAACGGAGACAGAAATGGAACATTAGAGAGACCACCACAAAGGCTCGATAAGTATATTGGTCAAGTTGTTACTAGTTACTTCACAACTAAAAGATTTGGTTCAATCTCTGCATTGCACTGAAGTAGCTAAACTTGGTAAAGGAAACAGACATGCATAGATTTGTGAGGAAAGCAAATCAAGCCCATCTGTAATTTTTGCCGTAGTGAATATCCTGGCAAAACTTACTGCCAAGATTCATGTAAAAGCTCGTATAATGCAGCGATGCTAGGAAATCTGTGACATTGTAGAATTTTCTATATTTCTGCATAAGTATGACCTAAAATGCGATCAGATCTTCATGAAAGTCCTAAAACTAGATGAAGAGAACCCAATTAAATAAATAGCACAAAAACATTATACTTGTTCATTTATTTATTGAGAAAAATGATCCAATATTATCTGTATTTGTTGGAAAAAGTATGCAAACCTTTGCTTTCAGTAACTGGTGTGACCCCTTGTACAGCAATAACTTCAACTAAACATTTCTGGTAAGTGTTGATCAGTCCTGCGCATCAACATGGAGGAATTTTAGGACATTTCTCCTTACAAAACTGCTTCAGCTCTGGGATGTTGTTGGGCTTCCTTGCATAGACTGCCTGCTTCAGGTTCTTCCACAACATTTCTATAGGATTAAGGTCAGGACTTTGACTCAGCCATTCCAAAACATGAATTTTCTTGTTCTTAAACCGTTCTGTTGTTGACTTACTCTTGTCTTCCAGATCATTGTCTTGTTGCATTATCCAACTTCTATTAAGCTTCAGGTAATGGACACTATCCTGACATTCTCCTGTAAAATATCTTGATGCAATTTTGAATTCATTGTTCCCTCAACAATTGCAAACTGTCGAGGTCCTAAGTCAATAAAGCAGCCTCAAACCATGCTGTTCCTTCCACCATGCTTCACAGTTGGATGAGGTTTTGGTGTTGGTGTGCAGTGCTCCTTTCCGTCCAAACAAAGCAGTGTGCATTTCTACCAGAAAGTTCATCTTTTGTCTCATCTGTCCACAAAACATTGGTCCAGAAACATTGTGGAACATCCAAGTGGTCTTTTGCAAACTTGAGACGTGTAGCATTTTTTTTGTTTGGAAAGCAGTGGTTTCCTCCATGGTGTCCTTTCATGAATACCATTCTTGTTCAGTGTTTTCCTTATAGTGGACACATGAACAAAGATTTCAGCAATTTCTAGAGATCCCCGCAGACCTTTTCCTGTTTCCCCTGGTTTCTTTTTTACACCTATCAGCATTGCATGTTATGCTCTAGATATGATCTTTGCAGGATGCCCACTCCTGGGGAGAGTAGCAACAGTACTGATTTTCCTCCATTTGAGACAATTTCTCTTACTGTGGACTAATGAACACTCGGGTCTTTAGAAGTACACTTATAGCCTCCTCCAGCCTCATGCATTTCTACTATTCTTCTTTTAAGGTCCTATGAAAGTTGTTTTGGTTGAAGCATTGTGTACATAAACAGATGTTTCTAGACAAAACGGGTTCTGACAGTATCCTGACTCTGTGTGTCTTTTAAGGGCAAGGCAGCTGTACAACCTACATCGGAGTAGAGATGAAAGTAAAGTTTTCACTGCCTGTCAAGCAAAATAACTTGTTCACTGTCTATATGCTTTTGTTGCCCTAGTAAACCATCTCTCTGCTTTGACTAAAGCAGCTGTTTCAGGCTAAGATTGATATTTGTGTCTACCTTGAATGTTTTGTTCAGGTTACCGGTCTGATACATGTGCACCAAGTTGGCTAGATCTCCCCCTCCACTTTTTCCTCATGATTAAGAGTTATTTGGTTCCATTCATGCATTTTTCGTACAGTCAGTGTGGCTCAGTAATAACATCTGATCCTCGCTGATAATCAAAACAGGCACACTTCAAGGATGCATACTTTGTCCACTATTCTACTCTCTCTACTCTTAGAACTATATGGCTAGCCACAGCTCAAATGCCATCTATAAATTTGCCAATGATACTACTGCTGTTGGCAGTACCTCAGATGGGAATGAGATAGAGTACAAATGTGTGATACAGTATATTGGCTGGTTGATTGGTGTTGCAACAATCTTCCATTCAAAGAAGCTCAACCATAAGTTGATTGCAGACTTCAGGAAGAGGGACATACAATAGTCCTCACTGATTGGTCAACAGTGGAAAGGGTGAGAAGTCTCAAGTTCTTGGGCATCAACATCTCAGAGAACCTATCCTCTGCAAACACATTGATGCAATCATGAAGGCACACCAGCAGCTATACAGTACTTTGTTAGGAGTTGAGGAGATTTAGTATGTCATCAAAAGCTCTTGCAAACTTCCACAGATGAGTGGTGACAGAATTCTGATTAGTTGCATTGGTTTAGCTAACCTTCAAAACATATAGGATTTTGCAGGTGCAGCATTGTTCTTATGTTTCCAATGTCTTGCAGTAGTACGCATTTCAGAAACTTATGAAAGGACAAAGTGAGTATTGGCTCATCATCATCATCATCAGGTGCTGTGCCCAGTTTGAGCTTTGACTGCCATGGCCCACACACTCCTGTTTCAGGTCAAGTGGATCAATTCATTGGTATCCATTTCCAATTCTCTGGCTGCTGTCTCCTTCATCATTTGTCTTTGGCTTTCTCTTGCTTTCTTCCCTTCAATCTTTCCCTTAATTACCGTGCATTCTAACTCCTCTTTCCTAATCACTTGTCCAATGAAGTTACGTTGCCTTTTCATGACCTCATACATTATTTCTCTTTTTGTGTTTGCTCTGTTCATGACATCCTCATTAGATATTCGTTTTGTCCATGATATTCTTTGCATCCTCCTCAAAAACCACATCTCTGCTGCTTCAATTTGTTTCCTCATGTTACTAGATATTGTCCAACATTCTGAGCCATATAACATAACTGGATAAATATAACATTTCAGTCCTCTAAGGCGGATTGTCATGCCTAGTTTAGTATTGGTCAGTATACTCTTCATTCTCATAAAGGTGTCTTTTGCCATCCCTATTCTTCTTTTGATGTCTATGTCACACCTACCATCTGATGTCACCCAGCTTCCTAAGTAGCAAAAGTTCTGTACCTGTTTTATGTCTTTCCCGTTTATTCTCAGCCTGCAGATAGGATTCTCCTTCTTTTTGGATATCACTTGTCCTTTTGCAATTGATAGATAGACCCATTTTTGCACTTCCTTCAACAACTATATCAATTAAGTTTTGTAGTTCTTCCTCCGTACTTGTAATTAACAGTGTCACCTGCTTGTCTGAAATTATTGATGTTTTCACTGCCAACTTTGATTCCCAAGGTGTCTCTTATTTTTTGAAATATTGTTTCACTGTACACATTAAATAAATCAGGGGAGAAAACACACCCTTGTCTAACGCCTCTCCTGATTTTCGTAAACTGACTCACTTCTCCATCTAGTCTTACAGCGGCAGTTTGTTCCCAGTACAGATTTCTGATTAGGCGGAAGTCTTTTGAATCTAGATCTAGAGTTTCCTGTAATATTTCAAATAACTTATTGTGCTTCACTTTATCAAGTGCTTTTGTGTAGTCGATAAAACAAACAAATCTTTTTGCACTTGAGTAGCTTGTTCTGATAGTATCCTTAACATCATATTGTGTTTCTTGTTCCCTTGTCTTTCACGAAACCACATTGTTCTTCATCTATTTCAGCTTGTATCTTACTTTTAGCTCTTGTCATCAATATTCTTAGAAGTATCTTGGTGATATGACTCATTAAACTTATGGTCCTATGTAATTCACATTCTATTGCTCCAGGTTTCTTAGGAAGAGTGATAATTACTGATTTTTTCATCTCTTCTGGTATTATTCCAGTCTCATAAATGTCATTGATTAAATCAGTAAGTTTTTCAATTCCATAAGCTTCAATGGTGATAATTAGTTCTATTACTAATTCATCAGGACCTGCTGCCTTTCCTTTCTTCATCTTATTTATTGCATTACGAACTTCAGATTTTAAAATACTTGGACCTTCAATGTTTTTCTTAATTTCTGGTTTTTCACTTTGATCATCTTCAAATAATTCCTGAATATACCCAGTCTATCTGTTCATACTCTCATCTTTTTCCTTGATAATGGTACCGTCCTTTGCTTTCAAACATCCACCTGAAGAACAGAGGAGCTTTTTACCAGTGATATTCTTGATTTGTTGATGTAACCTTTTTGGATCAGTAATAGGGCTTCTTTCTATTTGCTCACATTCCTGGTTTAACCATTCTTCTTTGGCTTTTTGACATAAGCTTTTAACTTTTTTATGAAGGACTTATATTCTATAGGATTTGCTTTCTTTAGGCTCCTTTCTTCCACTAGATTTTTGATTTCATCTGTCATCCATTTATTCTTTGTACTTTTTTCTTTTTTAGGAATCACTGACTTTACTGATTCTACCAAGACATCCTTTAGACAGTTAAATTTCATTTCTACATGATTGCTATCAACTTCAACAGATTCTATTTCTAGACTTTGAAATCTATTCCTTACTTCAATTGTAAGTTTTTGTCTTTTCTTCTTTAATTAATTGCAAGTTGTCAAGGAATTGTTCAGGTTTTTGCTTCTTTAGTTTTTTAAGTTTTACTTTTACATGACATACTACTGGGTTATGGTCAATTTATGGACTGGGCTGGGTTACAGTCTGCACCTGGATATGTTTTGCATTGAGTCACTGAGTTTCTAAATCTTTGGTTTATAGTAATAAAGTCAATTTGATCTCTAGTGTTATCACCTGGACTTTTCCAGGTCCACAAGCGTCTTGGATGGTTTTTAAAGTAGGTATTCATAATGACCTGATTATTCATCTTGCACCATTCTACTCATTTCTCACCTCTTTCATTTCTTTCCCCTAGTCCAAATTTCCCTATGGTATTTCCATCAGCACCCTGTCCTACTTTAGCATTTAGATCTCCCATGACAATAACAATATCATGAGATTTGCATCCATTCTTTGCTTGTTCAAGCTCTTCATAGAATTTATCTATATCCTCATTTGTTCCATCTGTTGTTGGTGCATATACCTGTATAATTGCTAAATCAAATGGTTTCCTCTAAATCTAACAAGGAGCAGTCTTTCTGATATTGCCCAATGTCCTAAAACATTTTTTGCCATGTTTTCATCCATGAGATTTCCTACTCCATTAGTATGGGATGTTCCACAAGAATAAATTGGTGTTTTATTTCTATTCTGACATGTTCCAGCACCTGTCTAACGAACTTCGCTAATTCCCATGATGTTAATCTTTAGTCTTTCCATTTCATTTATCACATTGTCCAATCTTCCTGCTTGATATAGGGTTCTTACATTCTTTTGTGTTACTTGAATTTTATGAGCAGTAGCTTGATGACGGTCGGGGATCCCCTGCTGACCAGAATCAACCCTACCAAGCAAAGCATCTTCAGAGTTGTCTTGAAGATCCTCTTGATGCTGTTGTTGTGTGATACATTTTGTGAGTTTGACTATGGTTTTCTTAGCAAATAGATTCTAGGAAACCTAGTGTCTAGCAACGATGGTTTGTTATTGCCTACTGTTGGGCTTCTCTTCAGTTACTGAACCTGCAGGATCTGCCGTCGGCCTTCGCTTGTATCCTGAGCAGGAACCCTTGCAGGTGCTACCGTTCCAGGTCAGAGCGTCCCTGGGAGCAATGAATGACTAAGGGGTAACTCCACTTTCCCCAAAGCTCTGAAAGTCCCCAGTCAGAGCCTCATCCGGTTGCAGTTTAGAGTCATACCCAGGACAAATTGGCTCATAGATTATGAGTTCTGTGCCAGGTCTTGATCTTCAAATACTTTTTTCCTCCAATGACTAAAGACCATGCTGGTGCATTGAAAAGAGAGCTGAATCCACTGTTCTTTATCTTGAATAAGTTCACCCACACTGCTAGCTCTCAGTAGGGTAATGCTTTTGGTGTATGGTCTGCAGATTCCCCTGAATCTATTGAAGAACATGATACAGTGGTGAGTGGATTGTTGAATTTCCATTATCAGTATTCTAGTTCATGAGTTTTCTGCAGCACCTCTACTTTCCGGTGTCCGCAGAGGCGTTTGTTGTCCTTCAGGAATGGTGGAACTTGCAGTCCTGGAATTCTTTATGTTTGTGATTCATTAGCTTCTCATCCTCCTGATCATTCTCATCAAATTAGTCTTGACTCTCCTTGGTGAAGATGCTAAATATGGCAAACCACAGGGCAATCAATAACCTTTGGATTCTATGTATCTCCTGAGTGTTGACAAATTTAAAGGAGGCACTGTTGGAGATTAGCTGCCTTAGTGAAGAATGTGTGAACATTGACATAGATCTTCTTGTTGCAATGCTGCTATTTATATTGATGCTTTTCAGCAAGTTGATGGAGTTAGTAAAATGGATTAAGCAATGGCCATTCCAGCACTCAATTATCATTATAATGAAATCGACTCATTCAGTCCAAGTGTCTACTTCATTGTGTCTCAATATAGATCATTGCTCTAAAGGCCTCAATCCTAAAGTTAAAGGTAAATCATGGTATTTCATGCAGTCATAATTTCTGGTGGTCTTTTTGTCTATTTATTGAAGTTCTATTCATGTTACTTCAAATTGTTATTTCACATCGACACGGCCAAAAATGCCTTCTCACCAAAACTTCCTTCTCATGCTTGTGCTATTCTAGGTGACTGATGTAGGATACAATGGATACCATTGGATGCAGATGAGTTGTTACATGGGGAGATGTGTTGAAAAGGAAGCAGAAGAGAGAGTAAAACAATGGCTAAATCATCCATTAAGAGGAAGCAAATAAATGAAGGAGGAAATTGCATCTTATATATTATAGGTCACTTACTTTATTTAGGTATCACCTGGATAAGATATGCTGAACAGCAAAGGTAGCATACTATAGAAAAATGTAATCATATGCACCACAAACAGATAATTCAATGTTCTGCCGTTCTGCCACATCAAAATGTTGAATGACAGCAGTCAATTAAAATGCTAATAGACAAATGAGGCTGATGGAATATTTCCATGGTTAATAGAGGCAGAACTCAATCTTAGAATGCAAATGACATGGTTGAAACATATATAACGATCTTCAGCTACATCTGCTGAACAGAAGATCGTCTTGCCCTCTTCAAGAGGATTTTAACAACCCAAAGCCTACCTATTTTCCATTGATTAATTTTAATTGAATTAAGAATTATGTAAGTCCATTGGATACCGTTGATTGTTTGGCCATAGATAACATAACTGTACTGACTACATGTGTTCAAAGCCTAACCATTCCACAGCCAAAGTGTGTCAGCACTACTATAACACTGACATCCATCTTTAATGTGGAAGCTTGACAAATGTGTTTGTACAAAAATGTAGGATGGATTCAACTTTGCTGTTGCAGGTAAATAGCAGCTGGGAACGCATGAACAGATGCCAAGAACCTGGATGAAGATCACTTTGTAGGTCATCTTCTGCTTTGCACTGCCTGCTATCTTTCAGCAATTTTCAAATAGATGTTGCAGTAAATGTTAACGACAGGAACACAGACAAGCAAATTCAGAATATGTAAAACTGGCAATTGTTCATAAAATAAATATGATGCACTATTGCATGTAATCATTCCCCAGAATTAATTTTTTACAGTAGATTTGTAAACACCGAATACTTAAGATCTTGATATCCTACTTTGTCCAATTTTTGCCTGATTTTTCAGAGTGAAAAAGGGGATTTCCAATGCTGCTATTGATCTCCAAATCATTGAAGAAGGAAGAGAGGGATGAAAGGAAGCATGAGAGACAAATTTGTTAGGATCCTACTGAAGCATTGTCTGTACCGAGTTTTACCCAAATAGAAGTATGTTTACAGATTAAGAAATAACTGGGGAAATGTTCACTCAGTTGCTAATTCACAGAATACAATAAGTGAGCCTGACATGCTCTTGCTCATTTCTGTACTGTAAATTACAAAACAAGCAATGCCCAGAGGCAGATATACAGTAGCTAGCCCAATCTATTTCCATGAATAGAATGCCCATTGCTGAATACTTTGAGATGTTAGGGTGCTGCCTGTCCAGGAGTTAGTTGAGATGGTGTTTGGGGATTCCTTTTAAAATAGATGTGAGGAGTATAATACAATTGCTGTTTGTACGCACGAGTGAGTGAGCAAATGTACGAATAAAAGGCAAAGTCAGTCAGTGAGTTTGTGTAAATGGAAAGAAGTAAATTTAAAGTGATTATTTTTTTTATTCTTTCCCCTTTAGTGGAAGCTCCAGACCATTTAATTTATGCTCTTCAGCTGCAGGATAAAAGAACAAAAAATGTTTATGATTACAAATCCTCCTCCCATTCCATTTTGTTCCATTCTCATTCAGTGCAATCAGAATAATTTTGAGATTATTAGAGTCTAGAAAACAAGAAGAACTGAATGTCCACCACTTATGCTGATATTACCATTATCAGCAAAATGATCTGTTTTAGATCAGTTTTGAGTATACATCCACTGTAAGGACCTCTAGGCATAACTTGTTGAAGTTCTCTCGAGTAAGCTTGTTCAAAATACCTCTGACTTTTCTGAAGATTCTTTCTCATCATCCTTTCTTGTTCAGTTTTATGGATTCATTTTTCCTTATATAATTGTGGTAATAAATCCATTTTTATGTGTGCCTTGGTGAAGTGTAGCCATGTATCTGAAATTTTTACGTTTGCTTTCTGCAAGAGTGAGTGTGGGCCTCAACCATGATATAACAGGTTGAGAGCATTTGATAATATACATTACATTATCTATTCTCTTTGTGAAGGAAAAGACAAGCTAGCCTTATATTAGAAAATGCCCCAAAATTAAGCTTGCCTTGGTTGATACCTTGACCTTTAATGTTTCTAGTAGGGGTTCTACATCAGGATTAGTGCAGTCCTGACCCGAAATATTGACTTATACCTTTTGCCTTAATATGCATCAGTCAATGACCTATTAACTTCTGCTTAGATCATTGAGTTCTTCTAGTGTTCTGTTTTTAACTCCTCAGCAACCTCTTCTTGAGGCTATATAAGAAATTAAAGTGCACAATTCTTTACACCCATCAGGAAGGCTACCATTTATTGACTCCATATCTGACCCTTGGAGATGAAATGTTTGTGAGATACACTACAGAGAGTTTCGCTGGTTAGAGGACCCCTTTGGATAGCAGGTACACTTTTATTTATAGCTGCTGTTTCTCTCTACCTTTCCACACCCAATAACAGGTTCATTAGTAAACTCAGATTTGAACTACGAACTGACCACAAATGTTTGATTCAGCAAATTTGTTCAAAGTCAAGTTTGCAAAATTCAAATGAGCCAAAATTGGTCTAAATGATAGCCCATAAATGAGTCAAAATGTATGGGTGAATGAGAAATTGAACTTGAGGCAGAAGATGGGCCATCAATCTAATTCAATGATAGAGCTAGCTCAAAGCACAAAATGGTTTTCTCCTACTTTCATTCTTTATGATCTAATCATACCAAAAACTAGCGGAAGATCAGGTCCTTTAGATGAAGAGGTAATAATTTATCCATTGCATCAAAAAGCTCCCCAGAGTTTCTTCCTTATAAAGGAGTGATGACAGTAAAACACCATCTGCAAAATCTATATCAAGTAAACATTTCATAAGAAAGAAAGAGCAATATTCATCAATAATGCAAGGCAGATCAATTAAATAAGTTTGAGAAAGATTTAGATTAATCCAACTTATGATTTTCAGTTTCTTATGAAAATAATAATCTTCAGTCTTTCATTTTTGTTATTTTTTTCTTTACTCTAAATATTAAATTAGCTTTAATTTAATTTTTCCATTTGTTTTTTTTGCCTCATTATAAACATCTGTTTACTGGAGGCTTAATTGAGGAGTATTACAGCTATATTTAAGTCTACTGAGACTATAGGTGATATTCTAGTAGGGACTGAGAGGCTACCATAAGATACTATGTATTTCCAAGTACTTAGTGAGAGAAGTTATCTATGTATTGCAAACAATGGCCTGTTTTACTAAATCCATCTCAGTAAAGTAAGCACCAGGCTTTGAAAACATAAAACATACCCTATCTGTAGACCACATACTTTAGGTTGGGAATGTATGACCAATTCCATTGTGCATTTGTACAAATTTTGCTTGAGATCTAGGAAGAACTGTCTTAGTATTTTGATTATAGCCTGCATTAAGATGGATTACATTTTAGAAACAGACATAGCAAAACCTGCTAGAGGAAAGCAGACTCAGATTTTGACACATACAGTAACACACATAAAGAATTACAGACCTAGAAGGAGACATAGATGGAGGTGCAGGCAGTTGGTTGACTAAGATGTGGGGAAACACATATTTGTGTTGTGTGAGTCTGGCTATAGCACCCCTGGAAGAGTTACAGTCTCCATGATAAACTGCAAGCTTCTGTTGCTATGAGACATAGCAGCAAGATGTAAGTGGATTCCAACACTCTTTTAGGCTTGGAGGGGAATTTCTTTGGCAGGGTTTTCAATGTTTTGTGCAAATATGAGAAGCAAAGAGCTTAGATCTCATACATGGCCTGAGGGAGAATTAGTCTCTGTCCTCCCAGCTGAGGGCTTTGCCTTCAGGTATCTGTATTTTTTGTTTGCTGTGGACTATATTTGTGTATACACAGAATTCTTTATTCAGTATATGCAAAGAATAAATACTTATGTTCTAGTAGGTTTTTAAGATTCTGATTCTCAGTACGTCCTGAATTATTCACAAAAGGGAACAAAGGGAATGTGCCTACACAAGTATTTCAATTGTGTATGAGGATACGTTGTTAAAGAGCTTGCTTAAAGCAATAATAGGAACAATCTTTGTGCCAGTCAGTTAAAACTATCTGCAGCCTTGCAGCATTGTAGCCATAGTGCTAGTGTGAGGTGCCAATGGCACTGCAGGGAGCATTTATGGCTAACTCTGAGTGAGCATGTGCAAGCATGAGACACAGGATAAAATAGCAGCCAAAGCTCTCTACGAGAATATGATTGAAGTAAATACCTTCAGCGAGATACTGCACAACTTTCACGGAGAGCAGAAGGGAAGAAAGGAGTTGGCCGGTAAAATGGCTTTTTCGAGCACCTTTACTTGGTCCACTGGTCTCCCAGTGACTATCCATTTAAATTCGACTTACCATTCGTACTTTGGCACGTCTATCCATGGCTTCCTCTACTGAAATGATGAGATCAAACTGAGACTGGAGCAGCAACACCTCATATTCCATCTGAATAGTCTACAAATTGATGGCATGAACATCAATTTCTCTAACTTCCAATAATTTCTCCTCCTTCTGTCTCCTTTTCCTTTTCCCAATTTGTTTACCCTCTCACCCCTCCCTTTCCCTCATCTGCCCATGACCTCCATCTACATGCCCTCCATCTTCCCTTTCTTCCATGGTCTACTGTCCTCACCTATTATATTCCTTTTTCTTCAGCACTTTACCTCTTCCACCTATCGCCTCCCAGATTCTTACTTTATCTTTACTTTGCCTCCCCTTTCCCCATCTACCCACCTTCCCCCTCACCTGATCTCACCTATCACTTCCCAGCTTGTACTCCTTCCCCTTGCAGCCACTCCCCACCAAACCTTCTTACTCTGACTTCTGCCCTCTTCCTTTCCAGTCTTGAAGAAGTGTCTCAGCCCGAAATGTTGACTGTTTATTCCCCTCTCTAGATATTGCCAGCATTTGTGTGGGTTGCAGCAAAGTGACTGATTGTATGTGCATTGGGATTAGAAAACTTCTGACTTATCAGAAAACTTGATGCAGCTATATTGAAAAGCAGGAGGTTGTGGTAAGAAAACTGAGCAGGTACTAAAAAGATAAGAAAGTGTTACATATGACGTTAACGATTTTGCTGAGAATGACATCAGAAGAAGAGGACACAATGACAGGTCAGATTTCCAAGTTAGTTAAATTGGAAGCAATGATGTATTCAGTTAAGAGTACTTGCCATTTAGTTTATAGATTGAATGCGTGGAAATCATCTTTAAAGCATAATTATTTTGGAAGTAGCTGGTGACTGCGTGAATTTTCATGCAGAAAATGATTTCAAGTATGAGCACAAGAATGCCATTCTTCTCACTGAAATGGATTTGAACTCTAAACAATATTAGTAAATCTTTTAGTGCTATGGATCACAGGGAAATAAAGTGAATTAGTTCAAAAATTGCAGGATCACTTTGATTCTAAGACATCAGAAATTCCAGTGAGCAGCAAATTTGGAACTAAATATTAGAAATCAAGAAACATGGTCACCAAGTAAATTCATATGTTTGAAAGACCTGTCTTAACATTGTAACTCTGGCACTTTCTCATGCCTTGCTCCATGTGTTAATATTGTCTGGAGCCTATTTGCCTCGTGAATTCTGTAAAAATCGCTAAACACAGTGAATCTCATATTCAATCTTGTACATGAAATTGTGACATCTGTGGAAATGGAACTGAGGAATACAAATTAATTCTTTCCAGTGCAATGCATGAGTAATATAGCAGTTTACAGTCATAAAACTGTAATAAAAAGCCGAACCTCAAGCATGATAACGAGCCTGACGCGTATGCTATTGTTAATGTAATGGAAGCAAACCATGACGTATATGTCAATCCAAATCAGAATATTGTTTTAACAATCAGAAAAAAAGGGAATATTATTTGAGTTTGCAACTAAAGCTAAGTTAGTAAAAAAAAACAACCTTAGTAGTGTGAAGTTTTCCTGATAGAAAACCATATAGGGGATGGAGAGGTGGTCTACACTGTGTGAAAACCAATGGGAAAAATTATAGATTGGGATAATAAAACTTTAATGTCAAAAGAAAGGCAGAAACCAGACAACTTATTTAACCTTACAGAGTACTGTATGGATAAGTGGTAAGTTTAATGGCATGAACATTAAAATGGCAGCAATTATTCAATCACAGATAAGTACTGGCAGATATTGTAATCAGTTCTGCCAAGTAACATTGAAAAAGAATACAGTGAACATGAAAGAATATTCAGACAAAGTACTGAATAGATTAGGCTGTACTAAATGCTCAGCGAATTCCAATAGCCAGCAAATATAAGTGGCAATTTTTTATAGTTAATTATGTTAATTAACCAATATCAATGAACAAAGATTAGCTCAGAAAAGCAAACCTATAATGGAAAGAAAGAAATCAGCATGAATGTTTC
Source organism: Mobula birostris (assembly GCF_030028105.1). Lineage (NCBI taxonomy): Eukaryota > Metazoa > Chordata > Chondrichthyes > Myliobatiformes > Myliobatidae > Mobula > Mobula birostris. The sequence goes on along the minus strand of NC_092379.1, from coordinate 106,171,233 downwards.
AAGGTTAAGTTTGGACATATTATTGAAAAATCATGCAGAAATGTTTCAAACCAGGTACAAAACTAATATACAATAAGCGCAGACTAAGGCTCTGCAAAGAACAGGCTTGGGCACGGTGAAGTTTCTTCTTCATTTATTATTCTTCATTCTTTGTCCATGGGCTGTGTTGGGTTCTTTGAGTGAGATGTTAGAATTCTGGGAGACCTGCAGCCTCCTGGATAATCACATCTGCACCAAGTGCACTGAGCTGCAGCTCCTCAGAGAATGTGTTAAGGAACTGGAGCTGCAGCTCAGTGACCTTCAGATCATATGGGAAACTAAGGAGATGATAGATAAGAGCTAGAGGGAAGTAGTCAATCCTAAGTTGCATGAGGCAGGTACCTGGGTGAGAGAAAGGAATTGGGTAAGCCAGGACAGAATACCCCTGTGTCAGTTCCCCTCAATAATAAGTATACCATTTTGGATACTGTTGGGGGTTGGATCTCTGGCACTATGGCTCAGAAGGGAAGTGAGAAGAAGACTGCAGTAGTGATAGGGGATCCCATAGTTAGAGGAATAGAGACAGGGGCAGGGTTCTGTGAGTTCAATAGAGACATCCGGAAGGCTTGGTGCCTCCTAAGTGCCAGAGTCAGGGATGATTCAGATCGGGTCCATGACATTCTAAAGGGGGAGGGTGAGTAGCTTGGTATATCTTGGTACATATTGGCACCAATAACATAGGTAGGTAAGGCAGCAGGTACTGAAGAGAGAATTCAGGGAGCTAGGTAGAAGGCTGAAAAGCAAGACCTCAAGGGCGGTAATCTCTGGATTGTTGCCTGTGCTACAAGCATCAGTGAAGTTAAGAATATGATGATTTGGCAGATGAATGCATGGCTGAGGAAGTGGTGCTTGAGGCAAGGCTTCAAATTTCTGGATCATTGGGATCTTTTCTGGGGAAGGTATGACCTGTATAAAAGGAATAGGTTACACCTGAACTGATGCTAGAACTGTTGGGGAGGGTGTAAATGAATTTGGCAGTGGGATAGGAACCAGAGTGATAGCACTGAGACCAGTTGGTATACAAGCTGAGGCAGTGTGTAGTGAGACTATCAGGAAGGACAGGCAGCTGATTGGAAAAAATTGCAGTCAGTGGGATGAGTTGATAGATTATTGATCCCAAAAGAAATTACAGTGTCACGGTAACATTAAAAGTGCATAGATATACAAATATACAAATAATAGAAGAAAAGTAAGAAAGAATAAAAAATAAGTTACCTCAAACAGCCTAACAGGAGGGTGGACATCACTTCCCCGGCTATAGGTTGACTCATTATACAGCCTAATGGTAAACGGTAAGAATGACCGCATATAGCACTCTTTGGAGCAGCATGGTTGTCTTAGTCATTACTAAAAGTGCTCCTCTGTTCAGCCAAGGTAGCATGCAGAGAATGAGAAGCATTGTCCAGAATTGCCAGGATTTCAGTTCTTCTATTTTTCTTTGTAAATTTTTCAGACTGGTTTTGTACCAAGATATTATGCCAAAAGAATACGGTAATATGGGTATAGTGAAAGTGTTTATTGCCTTTGTTATTTTTTTTTGCTTTCAAGCTCTGTTTGGCAGATTTTCTTAAGCCTTGAAGTAAACTCTGTCAAAAGTTTTTCCTTTATCACACGATGATCAAGTTTCTTTGCCTGTTGAGATCTCAAATACTTATATGCTTCATATTCACCCATCCGTTGTATTGTATACTGCTGCTCTGTTTTATATTCTAACTCTATTGCACATTTCTTTATGTCTAACGTTTTGCATTTATCCACTCTAAATTTCATATCTATAGCTTTTGAGAATAGCTCTACGATTTGAATTAATTGCTTTAGCTTTACTGATGAATGAGCATATAATTTCAAATCATCCATTTACGGAAGGTAAGTTAAAGTATAGCTCATTTTGCTGTTTCTGACTTGATACCTAATTTTCATCTGATTCAATAAATTAGAGAGGGTTTAAAGCTAGACAGAACCATAGTGGACTTAGAAAGTTGACTTGGAAAATATTTCAGCTTATTTTGATAATGGTGGTTGTTCTTTTTTGGTTATTAATAGATAAGGTGATTATAGTACGCCAATGATTCATCAGATGCTGAAGGCATCTCACAAGTATTGGGTGTAGTTTATAAATATTAAAAGTTTCTATTGACGATGAGTGTGGGACAGAGTCAAATGCCTTTTGGTAGTCCATATAACAATATGAAAGATTTCTGCTTTTCTGCTGGGCATGATTTAGAATTACAGAATCTAGTATCAGTTGTTCTTTATATCCTTTCATACCCTTATGGCATCCTTTTTGCTGTTCTGAAAGCATATCTAAGTGAGTGGTGATTAGTTGTGAGATACATGATGTTACAACTTTATATATAGCTTGTAAGCAAATAATAGGACAATATTTTAATGGGTCATTTGTGATTCCTCCTTTAGGTAAAAGGAATGTTTTACCTTCTTTCAAAAATTCAGGCACTTTTTCAGGATTTTTAAGGTAAGTGTTGTTATGTATTAATAGGTATGGACGAGGGTGGGTAATTTTTTTATACCAATAATTTTGAATATTATCACTGCCAGTATTTTTCTAGTTGTGGGTGTTTTTTATAACCTCTTTCAGCATTTCCAATCTAACTTCTGGTGTTTGCATTTCTTCAATCGCGTGTGTGCATTCCTTTTCCTCCCTAATCCAGTCTGCTTCTTCATTGTGCATCACCCTGTTTGACCAGAGATTAGACCAAAAGTTCATTATCTCCATGTTTGTTGGTAATTCTGTGCTCGGATTGATGACATCCCGGAGCGTCAAATTTAGTTTCAATATCCTGTATAAACCTTTTTCATTGTTTCTGAACTGATAATCCTGTTTTCTTCATCTGGTGTATTTAATGTATCCATTTAGTCTGGCTTTGTGTGCACTAAGATTTTGTTTACTGTATATATAAATTCAACAATGTTTTTGTTAGGTTGATTGCATCTTACATAGACCTTACATTTCCTTAGCTTTTCTCTTAACTTTTTAAAAATTATTATTATTTCTTCTTTTTCTTTGTATTTGTAATTTGGTGTCTTTTGCACACATTCTGTAAACCCAGGTGATGCTGCCTTTCAATGATTATTGAATGGTTATTGGATTTATTGAGTATGTCGACAAGAAGATGAATGGCAGGTTGGTAGATGGTGACATCTATGTACTATGATAATAAATTTGCCTTGAACTTTGGAAGGTATATTGTTAGAGTGGATTTCTTTTAGGGTAGATGATTTGTTTACACCTAAATGACTTTGGCCACCATGACTTCTATTTTAACTGTTTGACAAAGAACTGTGGATTGAGTCCACCACAATGGGCTTCCTAAAAGGAATACCACATGCTTCTGGTAGTTTGACCTGATGCTGTAGTTTCGAAGGCAGTATCACCTATACATTATAAATATTAATTGCCTTCTATGTTAGCATGGGAAATGCCAAATAAATGCATCATAGACTTAATTTACATTCCTAAAGGCTGTGGATACCAACCCAGACATGTTGGCGTCAGAAGGAAAGGATGAAATCTGAAGGTGTGATGTTTGTATGTAGCTTCAAAAGGAAGCATTGTCTAAGTATTGTCTATAACTTTTAAGTAGCAATTGCCTTTGTGTTTAGCATATAAATATCGAGCCCACATTTCTGCGGAAAGCATCTCCGTCGGTTAAGATGCCTACTGTACCTTGTTGTGTCGAATAAAGAAGCTGCTTTGTATCTACCAGTGACTCTGTCTCTCCGGTAATTTCATCCACACTACAACATGTATCACATAAAAATAAGATTATTTAATGATGTAACTCATGAAAAAGAACATATTAAGCTAAAATTTCCACCATATTATTCACTTTATCTGCATATACATCAAGAAATACAATGTGAAAGAAGAACAAAAATAGATCAAAGGTCTCATTTCTTTTACATTTTGTATTTATTTATTTCCAAGGTAATTTCCATAAAAATAAATTTTATTCTGTATCTTACATTTTTATGTATCATAATTTGTGATTTCTGTACTGGTGAATTTCTGTAATCCAAAGAGCTGTAGTGCAGGGTCACGTGCATATTGTCTGTCAAGATTGCAGAGCCAAGCCAGTGAAGACTTTCTTTGCTGAGCTGGAAGTGGCAGAAACCTTTCCAAGAAGCACACACTTTTTTTTAAATGGGTGTTGTAACTTATTGTTATCCATCCATAATCACTCAAAATGGATCAAGGTGAAACATTCCAGATCCTGTACTACAAAAGACTGTACCATTATACAACTGAGATCCATTTTCTCACATGACAACTGGCAGAAGGGCTTGTCTCTGATAATAGTTCTCAGTTTCATTCATTGTTATTTGGGCACTTCATGAAACAAAATAGTAATTTGTACACACTTAGTTTCTTATTTCTTCACATCCTGCACTGTCAAATAATATTAAGAATCACTACAGAAACAAACGTTATGATGGAGTTTAAGTTTATCGATGAGAAATCTGTTAGCAATCTTATTGCTGTGCTCTGGGATAATGCTATACTTCACAACAGGTTATATTCCTGTTGAGTGACTAATGTGTAGAAAACACAACTGAACCTAGTTCTTCAGGAGAGAGTGGAAGAGAAAGAGCTGAGGTGGAAACAAAAATGTGACTTAAATCATGGGATAAATATTTCAAACAACCTAATGGCATTTTGTGTCAACAGCTCTTAACAAATGATGCCTAATGTAAGTTGCTAGCCGAAGATTAAAGAGAAAACTTCATGCTTGTTTCTCTGGGTCATTCAGGAACAAGAGAGAGAGCTAGCATGTTAAGCTGAATGGATGAAATAATAAGATGCAGGTAGAATGTTAAGCATTGCATAGAATGTAGTTATTGATTCAGCAAATTATTGAATAATAAGTTGTAATAGTGATGAAGTGTATAAAGGGAGTAAAAAAGATACATGTGTGTTTGAAATGAAATCAGCATTTGAAAAATTAAATACAACCTTTAATTCTTTATCCTTTTTGGGATTACTTGGCAACAGTCCTTCCTCTCATCTCCGAGATTATGAACAAATGCATTGCCTTCACCACTTCTCTGCTGCCTCTAACAAGCTGATGAAATTGCACTGCAAACTAGATCTTAGAACTGACAACCTATGAAAGACTATTCCATACATGGCAACAAATGACTCTGCTCTATGCCTGAAGTCCAATGATATCTCCCCGTACCTGGTCACCAATGACACTTCTCCATGCCTGGTGACTGATATGTCTGACTCTCACTCTGTCAAGCTGGGAAGCAGGTGTTCTCACTTCAGCTTTAGTTCCCTCAGAAACACCTTTCAGAAGTAGTGTGGGGACCATGACTCCTGCTCCTACTTTCTCAAAGGATTCATCACCCAGCATCTTAAAAGACTTTGAGAAAGTGCTTTTCCAGGAATGGTCCTCAGGTAATCAGGTGTTTGAAGGATGTTGTTTGAATTGTTCAGCCTTTAGCATCTGCACCTATGAATAAAACATTTGCCAAATGGTTTAAGGCTCAGGGCCCTGACTGGAGCAGATGCTTAGATCTGCCATGTAAAGGCAAATAAATTGCCCATCATCTTATCAATGATTGTTCAAGTGTTGAGATGTTAAAAAGGAATGGTGAAGCTGTGGTGTGAAGAGACTAAAGCAGGAGAAGAATGTCCTTGGCATTAACATGGAAGCACTCTCAGGCCCTGGGATTGTAAATTGCAGGATAGAGATCTCATATCTGTGCTGAGAGTTGTGTGGATAGTTGAAAGACCAAGAGACGTAATCGCCTCTAAAAGGTCACTGTGCCTTTTCCAACATTTAATTCATTTCTTGGGATTGAGACTGCTAACATGGACTCTTTCAGACATGAATGCTAGAGCCTTCTTGATGGTTGCTTTGGGCAAGGTCCTGAGGGTACTTCTGCTTAGCTTCTCACATACTCTGCATGGACCATCAGGAAAGTAGAGAAATGATCTTCAACTTGTATTTGCTGCCAACCAATCTTCCAGAGTTTTTCCATTATAAATGGAAGTTGCAAATGTAAACAACACACACAAAATGCTGGAGGAACTCAGCAGGACAGACAGCTTCTATGGAAAAGAGTATAGTCAATGTTTCAGGCTGAGACCCTGGAGAAAAAAGATGAGGAGTCAGAGTTAGAAGGTTGGGGGAGGGGAAGAAGAAACACAAGGTGATAAGTGAAACTGGGGCAGGGGAGGGGTGAAGTAAAGAGCTGGAAAGTTGATTGGCGAAGGAGATACAGGGCTGGAGAAGGGTGAATCTGAAAGGAGAGGACAGAAGGCCATGGAATAAAGAAAAGGGGGAGGAGCACCAAAGAGAGGTAATGGGCAGGTAAGGAGATAAGGTGAGAGAGGGAAAAAGGAACTGGGAATGGTGAAGGGGTCGTGCATTACTGGAAGTTCAAGAAATCGATGTTCATGCCATCAGGTTGGAGGCTACCCAGACAGGATATAAGGTGTTGCTCCTCCAACCTGAGTGTGGCCTCATCGTGACAGCAGGTGAGGCCATGGACTGACATGTTGGAATGAGAATGGGCAGTGAATTAAAATGGCTGGCCACTGGGAGATCCCGCTTTTTCTGGCGGACAGAGCTTAGGAGCTTGGTGAAGTGGTCTCCCAATCTATGTCGGGTCTTACCGATATACAGGAGGCCACACCAGGAACACCAGATACAGTAGATTCACCTGGAAGGACTGTTAGGGGCCCTGAATGGTAGTGTAGGGGCAGGTGTAGCATTTGTTCTGCTTATAAGCAGATATAAAACTACTTCACTAGACATATTATATATTTTAAATAAAGTCATCAACATCACCAGAAATTGTTGATGTTCCCTGGGCAGACAGTCTATTTCTGAAGACAAGACACCCCACAATGGACTGATTTCAATTTCAACACAAACATTAGGTCATGCCTGGATCAAAAGCCAACAATGTCGTACATTGTCTTATATTCTCCATGCCCATGATACTAACTCTAAGTTAAAATCGGTCCTTTCCTGTTTATATGTGCAGTTTATAAAGCTGTTAATTCCACAGCCATGATTCACCACAAAGCTTTCAGTTATAGTGGTTTATCTTTTGCATTCTGTCCTTATTAATTGATGCTATTAAAATGCTCTCTCTGTAACATATGGTACCTTCATTGTTAAGCTGCATTATAGAATTCTGAATGCTACATAACCAAACTCATTATGTCCCACATGTGACACACCCTGCACATCTCACCTTATCATAAACTCTCAGTCAGGATATTATATTATTGTGCTACTGGGTTTCAGCTGCTGATTTGTTTTCTTTTGTGCTAATTCGCCAGATGACTGAGAACCAGAAAGTGCCTGGCTGTCCAAGATCGTGCTTTATTGGAAGTGAACATCTGATAAAAAGCAGCAGTTATCAGGGAGACCAGCACAAGACTGTAACTCAATCTCTGGCTCCAGATGAGTTTCAGGATCTGTATAATTTTTGGTCGTACACTTCACCAGATCCCTCTCCACTTACAGTCTCTGCTAAGCTATCAGTTACTTACTTCTACTTTAATCATGATGGATGGATATTGAGGCTGAAAAGAACATTTATGCCTGAATCAGGACTTCCACAGAGAGCAACTGAAAAGAAATCTCTGGAAGGCTGTTGTTTGCATTTGCTCCATTGATGTTTAAAAAATATTCAACGGCCATGATTATTCCTAACTATGCAAATAAGATCAGACTTTTTAATCATGTTTCCTGTAATGTTTCACAATCTGTAACTAATTAAATGTTATTCTAAATAAGAGTGAATATGAAATGTCATTTGGATCAAATGGTACTATTTATGCCCCATCTGATCCTCTTCTCGCTCTAAAAACTTTTTCTCACCCTACTCTGCCAACCCTCTGTATCTTTCCACCTGGACCTCCAAAAAGTACCAATTATCTTTCCTTAAACACTCCATGTGGTATTGTTTTTCTTGCTTTGCAAGGACATCCTTCCTAAGTTATGCATTTAATATTGTGGGTCATTTTTCATTTATATTTCATTCCAATGTTCTGAGTCATGCAGCAATTGAAATACTCTCTGCCGAATATTTATGTAATTTAAAGACATCAATAGACCTTTCAGAGTAAAGAACCTAGCCTCTTCAATCTTCTTTGTTAGTTACCTCCCTTTAATCCTTATAATAGGCTTCTGTTCATTTTCCACAATCTTTTCACTATTTCAAGATTTTATTTTTATTTTTATTTTATGGCAATCAGATTTCCAATCTTTACTTAAAGTTCTATACACTGAATTTAAAGTGGGTAGGTTAATTCATTTCAGAGAACTTTACAGCACCTCCTTTTGGCCAAGAGATTCAGTCAACGCATAAAATTCTGTAACTGGACTTCATCTCCAACTATTTGAAATGCACAGGTTAGGAGCCTAGTGCTGGGCAATGGAATCAGTATAGATATGCACTTGATGGCAGGCTAGGATGGAATAGGTCTGTTCTGTATTGCTTGACTCTATGACTCTTTACTCTACTGCCACATTTGGTTTTTTATGTTCCATCTGGCATTCTGTTACAAAAATTAATTGTCTCTTTGTTGAATTTTAAGTCCATTCACCCAGGCATGTTTATATTTGTTGCACGCCTGTGGAATGTCAGAACATCATCTTCCAGAGCCTGTCATTCTGAGGAACTTCACTTCATTCCCTTGATTTGTGGATTTGTTTCCTCCTTTCAATCCATGAAGGAACCTGACCTTTGTTATTAGTTCCTTCTGTAACATTTTACTGAAATAAATCTTAAAGCACTTGCGTTATTTGTATAAGTGGTATTTGCCTTTTGCCTGGAATAGGTTATAAGGGCTAATGGGGGAAGCAGGCAGTTTGATGGAGTTTAAGACATTTACATAGACCCAGGAATAGAAAGCGGATAGAGGGAGATGGGTGATACACTTGAGAGGATATTTAGTATAAACTGGCATTAAGATTGATACACCATCATGGGCTGAATTGTCTACCCAGTGCTGTACCGTTCTATGCTCGATGTATGTATACAAACACCACATTTAAGCCACTGCATCTTTTTGTTGCTTTGATTACTTCTACAAAGAATTTTAAAAGGGTGATTAAACTTGACCTTTCCCATTGAAATCTATTTTTATATTCTCCAGCTATAAATGTTTTGTTATCTAATCTTTTAACTAAAGTTATAATGAGAATGAAATTATGCAGCTCTGTTTTTTGTCAGCGTTACAAAAGGATGACAATTTCTTTCCACCTTCATGCTCACTTTTAGTATGACACAGGCAGTGAAGCACATTGGGCAGAACAATAACCTATTGATCAGACATACTGGAAATGGATAGAGTGGGTGAATCATGATGTCACTAACAATATACTATCTCCTTATTGCAGCAACTGTGGCAGAGCCTACCACTCCAGAATCAGCCTCAATAGCCACAGTCGACACTGCTCGACAAACCAGTGACTACCAGAGGCACAGTACCCATGTTCGACCACTACCGACGGAGGCCACACACATATTGGGAGGATCAATTCAGCAACAACCATGTGTTCTTTACACACCACAAAGTCATAATATAGCTTCAGAAAGGAGCCTTATATCATTCTATTGCAGACCCCACATTTATAAGGGAATCCTCAATGACTTGCAGTATGGACTGGTGCTTGAATAGGAGTAGAAGCAAATGACAGGGGAAGGAACAGACTGAAGGCAATGATTCCAGTCTGTCCATTGTGAGGTTGAGGATTTCCAGTCATCACATGATGTGAGTTGGACTGTGTACATATATCCATTGATGCTTCTGGACACATTTTCAGTGATGTTCCTGGAATCATCGGGTGTTTTGGGTCTTTCAACACAATACAACCTCCTCCAGGTGACTCAGCCGGGGCTGATCAGACCCCAGCTTGTGTCCAGATGGCTAGCTACTTATGACCCCATGGCTCCCCTCTTTTGAGCCACAGCCATTTTGAGGCCCTCTCTGCCGCATCGGTGGTACTGCGGATGGCTCTCCTCTTCCTCTCTCCCTCGATGCCCAAAATGCTGAAGGCTCTAACTAAAGAACGGGCTACAAATCCCCTACAACCAACCTCCACTGGGAGACACCTGGCTCTCCATCCAGCCTGCTGACAGTTGCTGACCAGTCCTGCGTACTTGGAGAGCTTCCTTTCAAAGGCCTCCTCCAAGCTATCTTCCCATGGGACTGTCAGTTCCAGCAGCACCACTTGCTTAGTAGACTCAGACACTAGGACAATGTCTGGTTGCAGGGTGGTGGCTGCAATATGGTTGGGGAACTTCAGCTGCTCTTCGAGGTCTACCAACAGCTGCCAGACCCTTGCAGAGGTCAGAATGCCTGCAGATGTCCTTTTGGCAGGTATTGGCTGCTCCACAATATAATGTAAATGGAATGTCAATACAGGCGATGGTAAACATAAGGTGAATGCCAATGGCATAGGTATGGAACTTCACATTGTGTTTTTGGATAAAGTTTTCAATGAGTAGGAAATATGCAAGAAATAAGAGGGATTCAAGGATAGATACTTAGGGGCAATTGAGAGGACATTGCAGTCCCTGGAAGAGCAGGCTTTGTTGTGGTTCTCCTATTACCTGACAGATATAAAACATATGCATTACCCTCAGCTCGGAGGTACTGAAGGGTAATGATGATGTCAACAGTTTGAAAATATTAAAGACGTCAGACAGGTTTAGAAGTTTGCAGGGAAACTTACTGTATTGGTCACAATCCCATTATACAATAATATAAGTGTAACACGCTGTAAGGTTTCACTGCTAATGTAATGGCTTCTCTGTAGCAGCAATGTTTGGGTTATGACTAGAGATAAAGGGGCATGCTAGCCAATGAGCAGGATGTTGTTCTGGGAGTCGGGAATTCGTAGTTTTTTTTTGCCGGGGAGAAATGAGGAGAGAAGGCGCGAATGGAGAGAGCTGGTAGACCACCGGATGGGGTGGACTTGGAGCGAGGGTCCGAAGGTCAGCGACGACCGGAGGAGGTCAATGGAGGACAAATGGGCTTATCAGTGAGCTCCAACCTTGCGCAATAAACCTGTTTCATGAGAATGGGCCCTTTTTCCTTTTTTTTTTCTTTACTAACCATATAGTCAAACTAAGAATTATAAAGCTCAATCGTTTAATTGCATATTGTGTACTGTTTGTTATTTTGTGATACTGATTTGTAACAGGGGACACATCATGCAGCATCCACCCAAACAAGATTTGTTAAGTTTGACCGGGCCAGGGTCTATCACCCCCTATATTAAGCTGCTATTCATAGCGAGAGCCACATAAGCAACCACTTGGTAATGTGGCAGTTGCATATAGTCAATTGGAGGTATTCAAGCAAGGGTAAAATAGGCATGAATATGTGAGATCCAACTTGAGAGAGAAAATAAAAGCTAAAGTAAGAGCCATAGATTGCAATGTCAGAGAGATCTTTTGTTACTCATCGAGAAGTGTGATGGCAGTAGATATGATGAAAGGAGGAACAATACCTGAGGGGAAGGAAGAATACTGGCAGAGTAAAAATGTTGCTGCTCATTGTTATGAAGATGAATAACTTACACTCACGGTTGAAGTCAAGTAAACATGACTGTGCCCTATGTGGCTGATATTTTGAAGTTAGTCAAGTAGTTGAGAGGTCTCTGGCCTGCTTTATTTCCACTTCATTCTTGTCGGTTGTGATAACTATGAAGGACTGCCTCTTGGGTTTACCCTCTCCTGCAGGCTACAGATGTTATGTTTTCTCCCTTTCCATTTGTTCCTCTATCCTAAACACACACATCCCATGAAGATCCAAGTAAGCTTGAGGAACAGAAGCATATGCTTCATTTGGGAATAACTCAGCCTTTCAAACTCATCCCTCATTACAATTTCAGGTTATAAATAAACTGCTCCAATTTACAAGCCTTGTATATAATTTATGTTACCTTCTTTATTCGATCAGCAACTTGTTGCACCATTATTCCATTCACCACTTAATCACTATCATATTCCATCCCCAGACACAATATGTCCCTTCTTCTTAATTTCTCCAAGATACAAAATTCAAGTTTATTTTTCACGTTCATCGAAATATATAGTAGAATGTGTTTACATTAACAATCAACATTCCCGAGAGTGTGCTGGGGCCAGCCCAGGAGGATCGCCACATTCTTTCATCCGTATAGCCTCATCTTAAAGTTTGTTTATCTCTAGCTTTTATTTCCTATTTTCTTTAAAAAGCAATTAGCCAAAAATTTTTGCTCACATTTCCTCCCCTTGATTGCTTCATGACCTGATGAACATTTCTTATATTACCTTTTTTTTTAAAAGCAGGTTTTCAGGATTTGTATTACAGTGGATTCCAGTTAATTGGGACATATCGGGATCAGTACGTTTTGGCGCAATTAAGCGGCTGCCCCAAATAGTTGAGGTTTCATGGAAATAGATAAAAGGTATAAAAACACCATCTACCATTTAACTGAGTAACACATTAGGTACTTAAATGAAATACAGAACAAATTAGAACACTACCAATACTAGTGGCGGTTGTCCACCATATCTAACGATGACAGGAAACTTGTGTGGGAGAGTTTTTAAAATGGGAAAAGCCGGTGCACTGGGGCAGTTCTATTCTCTAAATTTTGGAAGTCCGGGTCATGTGGCACAAGTTGACATCACATCTGGGATCTTCCCTGGTGGTATTGGATGACCATGACTTCTTCCGTGCCTCATCATGCTATTTGCTTTCCACAGAGCATTGCAGAACTGCATTCTTGGCCATTGGATCTCACTGTAGATCTCATCTGAGCAGATACCCAAAGCTGACGTTGCACTCTAGGACAGGCATATCCCTGGCAGTATTGCTGAGTACTCTGCCTCTCACCTGTTTCTCATTATTACCTGTTTTGCCGCCACTTCTCATTGTGCTCCTCCTATCATCTGCCTCTCTGTTTATTGCTCAGTGTATTTTAGTCCTGTGTTTACATCTGTTTGTTGCTAGATTGTGCCAGTGAGTTATCCTGAGCCTTTCCAGCATTTGCATCTGGACTTTGTCCATCTGAGTATTGACTCTGCCTGTTTCCAGATACCGGTTTTTGGATTTCTCTGGAATTCTTTTTATCTCCACCTGAACTTTGAGGCTGACTTTGTTGCCCCTCTGGATTTGCTACTCAGTAAATATCACAGTGCACACAGTACTTGGTCTGCGATTGGGTCCCTGCTTCAGCACCCTAACAATCCCTTTCTCACCAGTGTATGAGACCCACTGACTACCCTCACATGGTTTAGTCTACCTGTCGAAGTGGTGTACAAAGATGTGGCCGCTGTGACATGCAAGCATCTACTTGGAGCCATAGGTGAGAGCTGGGTGTCCGGTGGGGACCAAAGAATACATTCAACATGATTGTGAATACCTTCAAGTTCTTTGTAGTTTCTAACTTGTTGAAGTACTGAAATCATTTCACTTATACTCCCAGCTATTTCTGGTATTTCCAGGTCTGAATGCTTGAAACCGCAGTGAGCAAAATAGTTCTGAATTGTCTTATTGCTTATTTGTCACCATATCAATGACAAAAAATCACTGCTTTTTGAACACAAACTCCTGCAACCTTTGCTATTTAAAAACTGTACTGTAGGCATGCTGTGGTGTCTAATGGCCACACAAGTGCATGCAACTGACACTAGTTAGAAACTATTCAGCCATAGTCTGCTGTCCCAATTAAACAAAGAAAGTCAGGGCTACTTTCTCAATTAGTTTTTGTTCTGTGAGAGTTGTCCTAAATAAGCTGCTACCCCAATTTACCATGCCCCAATTAACTGTGCTCTAAAAAGTGTAACAGAAAATGTTGAAAGCACTCAGCAGGGCAAACAGTACTTGTAGAGAGGGAAATGGTCAATATTTCAGAGTCAAAGACCCCTCATCAGAACTGGAAAATTGCTAATATGCATAATCTCTGAAGTATATCTGTTCTTATGTTTGTTACACAAAAGGAAGTTAAAAATCAACTAAGCTTTAGTTTAGTTCATTTCACTAATCAGATTTTCCCCTCCTGTTCTCTATGCATACAAACTGTTGAATACCATAGATTAGAGTAATTACATGAGTCAGTTTGAACCAACATTTACATTTATAAAAGCCATACAATTCAGTTGCAATCCCAAACACAGCAAAGCGAGATAACAAAGGAGGAGACCTTTAGGAACACCCAACGCACACTTGCATCAAAATCTATAGTCCCCTTGATCACAACATCCAATAATTCTAATTAATTTTAATAATCTTCTCTCCATTATCCTAGGAATTACTTTGGCCAGATGGAGAATAATTTTGGAATTAAAATTGGATTTGGTTTATTATTGTCATATGGACTGAGGTAAAATGAAAACATTGTCTTGCAGGCTGTTCATACAGATCAATTCATTTCACAGTGTATTGAGGTAGTACTGGATAAAAAAGACAATACATAATAATGTGTACAGCTGCAGAAAATGTACAGATAGACAAGAAGGTGCAAGTTCCTAAGAGGTAGCTTCAGAGGTCTAGAGTTTACCTTATCATTCAAGGGAACCATTCAGCAGTCTCATTATATAAAAGTAAAAATTGTCCTTAAGCCTAGTGGTACATCCTTTCACACTTTATTATCTTCTTCCTGATTGGAGAAGGGAGAAGAGAGAAAGTCTGAGATGGGTGTTGTCTTTGCTTATGTTGGCTACTTTAATGACGCAGCAAGGAGTACTGGAAAAATCCATGGAGGGTAGGCTGGTTTCTGTGATATGCTCAGCTGTGTCCACATCTCTCTGCAGTTTCGGGTGATCACAGGCAGTGCAGATGCCACATCAAGTTGTGATGCATCCAGACAGTACACTGTCTATGGTGCATTGACAAAAAATTTATGTCAACAGGGACACGCCAATTGTTTTTATCCCCCAGAGAAAGTAGAGATGTTATTGTGCTTCTCGGGATATGGCATCTATGTGGTTGGTCCAGGACATTCTATCAGTGATGTTCACTCTTGGGAGCACCATGGAATGTTTTTGGGATTCTTTAAGTATATCTCAGCAAAGAAGTAGCATTTCTTAATATTTTGCTCAAAGGATACTATTCAACACATCAGCCCACTCACATCATGAATTAAATGTATTAACCAGGTAATTTGCTCGAATCTTGAAATGATCATGAGTCCATACTTTTTTGACTCAGGAAAACAACCACTGATTCAAGCTAATACCTCAGACTATAGAGGACACCAAATTCTCTGGATCTTTTCAATGTCTTCAAGTACCCTGGCCCTGATCATCTCATTTCCAACATGATTGTCCAGTCCCTATACTCCTCCGTCCCCCATCAGGGGGATATTAAAGCTCTTCACTGCTTCTAGACAACAGACCCAACCTGCTCCCCTCCACCACCACTCTCCTCCGTCTGGTGGAACTGGTCCTCTCAATAATTTCCCACTTTCTTCAAACCAAAGGTGTAGCCATGGGCGCTCACTTGGTTCCCAGCTATACCTGCATTTTTGTTGGCTATGTAGAACACTTAATGTTCCAAGTCTACACCGGTATCACTCCCCAACTTTTCCTACATTACCTCGACAACTGCATTGGTGCTGCTTCCTGTACCCATGCTGAGCTTGTCGATTTCATCAACTTTGTCTCCAACTTCCACCCTGCCCTCAAATTTACCTGGTCCATTTCTGACACCTCCCTCCCTTCCTCGATCTCACTGACTTTATATCTGAAGAGGGTTTATCTACTTTTATAAACCCACTGATTTTCACAACTACCTGGACTCTACTTCTTCCCACCCTGTCACTTGTAGAGATGCCATTCCCTTCTTTCTCTGTCTCTGCCGCATTTACTCTAAGGATGAGGCACTTTATCCAGAGCTAACCAGATGTCCTCCTTCTTCAAAGAAAATGGCTATCCTTCCTCCACCATCAATATTGCCCTCACTTCTTCCATTTCACACACATCTGCCCCCACCCCACTAGGGACTTGTCCTCACCTACCACCACACTAGTCTCTGCATCCAGCTTCTCCATAACCTCCGCCATCTCCAACAGGACCCCACTACCAAGCACATTTTTCCCTCCCTGCACTTTCACTTTCCACAGGGATTGCTCCCTACACGACTCCCTTGTCCATTTGCCCTGCCCACTGATATCCCTCCAGTACTTATCCTTGCAAGTGGAACAAGTGCCACACCTGCCCCTACCAGCACCCTCCTCTCTCATTACCATTCAGGGCTCCAAACAATCTCTCTAGATGAGATGACACTTCATCTGGGGTCATCGACTGTATTTGGTTCTCCTGTTGTGGCCTATCGGTGAGACCCGAAGTAGATTGGGAGACCACTTTACCAAATACCTACACTCCGTCCACCAGAAAAAGCAGAATCTTCCAGTGGCCACCTATTTCAATTCCACTTCCCATTCCCATTCTGATATGTCAGTCCATAGGCTCCTCTACTACAGCAATGAAGCTGCATGGAGGTTGGTGGAGAAACAGCTTATATTCCACCTGGGTAGCCTCCAATGTGATGGCATGAACACTGGTTTCTCAAGCTTCTGATAATTGCCCCCCTCCTCTCCTTTACCATTCCTCTTCCTGTTTCCCTCTCTCACCTTATCTCCTTACCTGAGATTACATCCTTCTGGTACTCCTCCCTCTTCCATTTCTTCCATAATCTTCTACCTTCTCCTATCAAATTCCCCCTTCTCCAACCCTCTATCTCTTTCACTAATCAACTTCCCAACTCTTTACTTCATCCTTCTCCTTCTCCTGGTTTCAGCTATCACCTACTGCCTTGTACTTCTTCCTCCCCTCCCCCCTCCTTCTTACTCTGACTTCTCATCTTTTTTTCCAGTCCTGATGAAGGGTCTTGAAGTGTAACGTTGATTAATAACACTTTCTCCTAGATGCTGCCTGGCCTGCTGAGCTCCTCCAGCATTTTGAGTGTGTTGCTTGGATTTCCAACATCTGCAGTAAGTCTTGCCAGCAACATCTGAGTTAACTATCTCTCCCATGTTCCCTCATCATCAGTTTTCTACATTTTTTAAGCAAAGCTCCAGGTCAACTTGAGAAAATGCAACTCAGCTTTCATCTGGGTAGATCACATCCTTCCATGTTCAACACTGAGTTTAACAGTTTCAGAAGATACAGTGTATTATCTCTCCTTTGGATATTTTTATTTCTTTATTGGGTCTGTTACCTTCTCTTCTTGATCTTGCACTACTATCTCCCTCATCACTTAATTTCACCCACATTCCACTCCCAAACAGATCTTCATTGTTCTGATTAAGGACCTATGCAAGTTATTTTTGTTATATCATCTACATAGTCTATATAACAAATTTCTGCCCAGTGTGATAGTAAGTACTGCAGGTCTTATGTTACATTCTGGGCTTCGAACTTTTGGTCAAGCTTCAATCATCTTGAGCATTCATTTGTTTGTGAGGCAGAGCAAGATTTAAAAAGAGCTTGGTGTCGTTCAGAGTATTTCCGTGGGCTTCAATCTTAAATATCCCTTAAGCACTCAGCAGAGACCAATAAAAACAAGTGAGGTGTAAGTGGAGTGGCCATTGTTGAAGTGGGCCAGTGTCAGACTGGTTAGGCTTTGGCTCAACAGACTTTGGTGAGAACAGACTTAGGCAAGAACAGGCACAGGCTAGAACTTAATTAGAGAGAGAGAGGTATAACAAGAGTGGGTAGGATGGTAGTTAAGGCAGTGGAAAGATCTTCCTGTAAAATGTGGGATTGCAGGGTAACTAATGGTCTCCCTGATGACTAGATCTGTAAGAAGTACACCTAAATTCAGATCCTGACTGACAAGGTCAAGGAACTGCAGCTGGAACTGGATGTATACAGAATGATCCAAGAGGCTGAAAACATGATAATGAGACTTTTTCCAAGATGCTCATGCCCAGAATGCAGGCTTCAGGTAGTTGGTGGGTGACGATCAGGAGAAGTAAAGAGAGTAAGCAGTCAGCACAGGATTCCACTGTGGCCATTCTCCTCAGCAACAAGTATCCTCTTCAGGATACAGCTGGGGGGTGGGGGGGATGGATATCGGGACACAGCAGCAGTCAGGCCAGTGGCACTGTGGCCAACTCTGAGGCTCAGAGGGTAAAGTCAGACAGGACAGCAGTGATAGGAGACTTGATAATTGTGGGGATGGACAGGAGATTCTGTGGCTGCGAAAAAGATGCCAAGATGATGTGTTGTTTCCAAGGTGCTAGTGTCTAGGATGTCTCAGAGAAGTTACAGAAAGTTCTCAAGAGGGAAGGTGACAGCCAGAGGTCATGGTGCACATTGGTTCTAATGACATAGGTGGAAAGGCAAAAGAGGTCCTACACTGTGAGTATAAGGAGTTAAGGAAGAGGCTGGAGAGAAGGACAACCAGGGTCATGATCTCTTGATTACTCCCAGTACCACATGCTAGTCAGGGTAAGAATAGCATGATAGTACAGATAATTGAGTGGCTGAGGATCCGGTGCTGAGGGCAGGGAGCTTAACATCCAAGGATTCACAATATATTCAAAGGACATGCAGGTAAGCACAGTGGTGGGGTGGCTCTGTTATTAAAAAATGCAATCAAATCCATAGAAAGAGCTGACATATAATCAGAAGATGGAGAATACTTGTGAATAGAGTTAAGAAAATGTAAGGGTAAATACACCCCAAATGAGAGGTATACACAGGCCTCCGAACAGTAACCAGAATATGGGATATAAATTACAATGGGAAATAGAAAAGGCATGTAAAAAGGGCAATGTTACATGGTGGATTTCAACTTTGGCCCAGGTTTGATTAGGAGCTTAAGTTAAAGGAACCCTTAGGGGACAGTGACCATAATATGATAGAATACATCCTGCAGTTTGAGGGGGTGAAGATAAAGTCAAATGTATTAATATTCCAGTAGAATTAGAGAGGCATGAGAGAGGAGCCGGCCAAAGCTTATTAGAAAGGGACACTATTAGGGACGACAGCATAACAGCAATGGCTGGGGTTTCTGGGAGGAATTTGGAAGGTGCAGGATAGATATATCCCAAAGAAGAAGAACTATTCTGATGGTAGGATGATGCAACTGTAGCTGACATGGGAAGTTAAAGGCAGCATAAAAGTAAAAAAATTGAATTGAGTTGACTTTCATGAGAAGGAAAAATCTTTACGTTACATCTCTGTTTAAATGCGCAATGTGCAATTATAGTAATTTATAATAAATATTATATACAACAGTCTGATGGCCTGGTGGAAGAAGCTGTCCTGGAGCCTGTTGGTCCTGGCTTTTATGCTGTGGTACCGTTTCCCAGAGGGTAGCAGCTGGAACAGTTTGTGATTGGAGTGTCTTGGGTCTCCAAAGATCCTTTGGGCCCTTTTTACACACCTGTATTTGTAAATGTTCTGAATAGTGGGAAGTTCACATCTACAGATGTGCTGGGCTGTCCACACCACTCTCTGCAGAGTCCTATGATTGAGGGAAGTACAGTTCCCATACCAGGAAGTGATGCAGCCAGTCAGAATGCTCTCAATTATACCCCCCATTGAAAGTTTTTAGAATTTGGAGACCCATACCAAACTTCTTCAACCATCTGAGATGAAAGAGGCGCTATTGTGCCTTTTTCACCACACAGCCAGTAGATACAGACCACGTGAGATCCTCGGTGATGTAGATGCCAAGGAACTTAAAGCTGTTCACCCTCTCAACCCCAGATCCATTGATGTCAATAGGGGTTAGCCTGTCTCCATTCCTCCTGTAGTCTACAACCAGCTCCTTTGTTTATGCGACATCGAGGGAGAGGTTGTTATCTTGACACCACTGTGTCAGGGTGACGACTTCTCTGTAGGCTGCCTCATTATTATTTGAGATTATTTTTGAGGATGTAACTAGCGGAGTGGATAGGGGAGAACCAGTGGATGTGGTATATTTGGATTTTCAAAAGGCTTCTGACAAGGTCCCACACAGGAGGTTAGTGTGCAAACTTAAAGCACACGGTATTGAGGGTATGGTATTGATGTGGATAGAGAATTGGTTGGCAGACAGGAAGCAAAGAGTGGGAATAAACGGGACCTTTTCAGAATGGCAGGCAGTGACTAGTTGGGTACCGCAAGGCTCAGTGCTGGGACCCCAGTTGTTTACAATATATATTAATGACTTAGACGAGGGAATTAAATGCAGCATCTCCAAGTTTGCGGATGACACGAAGCTGGGCAGTGGTGTTAGCTATGAGGAGGATGCTAAGAGGATGCAGGGTGACTTGGATACGTTAGGTGAGTGGGCAAATTCATGGCAGATGCAATTTAATGTGGATAAATGTGAGGTTATCCACT